>NC_133941.1:19361614-19680729 GCF_031877795.1 Strix aluco
GGAGCATCTGACAAACTAGTTCATAATATGGGTCAACAGTGTAAAAAGGTTCAAGTTCCATTCCCGGATATACTAACATTATCAGCATTAGTGAGTCCTTAGTAGAATATTTAGACCGGTTCCTGTAGACTATTGAAACTTGAACAGTAATACCAAAGATTAGAGAAATTCCGGAGATGAGAAACAAAACTGTAGGTTTAGGAGAAATGACCTGCAAGGGAAGGTGGAAGAACTTGAGGTGGCTTAGTCTTTTAAGATTGCCTATTAGCACTGCTGTCTTTTCATCCTCCTTGTCCTGTCAGTGGATCTCTCCTTTGACAGAATGTCTCTTCATGTTCCACAGTTCTCAAATGCTGTGGTTGTCTCAAAGTCCCCTTAATTATTTAGTGACACAAGCTCAAGAGGACTTAAGGGAGGATTGGAAATTAAAGGAAGGAATTTAAAGGTTGTTACTGAGTTAGTGCTGGAATAAAGGAACAATTGATGAATAGGCAGCTGAAAAAGATGGTGGTCTGCTTCATTTCTTGAAAAGCACTGGAATACGAGGACAGGAACCAGATTTTCTCTGTGGCTGTAACAAGAAAAAAGATGAATTGCAAATTTTAAAAGATTTCTGCTTGTTAATGGAGTAAAACCTTGCAAGAGGCTATCAAGTGAGCCTCCAGAATCTCTCTCTTTGGATGTTTTGAAAGCAGACTAAGCAATACAACTTTTGGAAATGAATCAAGTATAAATAGGCTATCTCAGCTCAAAGACTTGACAGTCCCTTCGCTGTCATTGTGAGAGGGACAGCCTGCACAGGATTCTTTGGCATACAGTATTGTATTCAATTTCAGTGATGAAAATGAAATGCTCATTAGTGCTGAAATAATTTTTCAAAGAAAGCCTGTGTTGGAAGTTAAAAAATATAGAACTTACTGGAGATTTAAAATATAATATGTAATCTTATTATTGAGATCAGTGGAGGTAAAAGAGTAGTTATAACGTTATTTCTTGAATAACTTCAATTTAATGAGTTTTAGTTCTTCTTAAATTATGTTATATAATGCATATATATGTGTTTGTGTGATACATAGATACATTATAAATGACTACAGAGTTCATTCTCTAATAGTAACTCTGTAGATGGCTAATGAGAATTTTTTAAGCATGGCAGCCTGAATACTTTCCTGGGTGCAGTATATCCAGGGCTATTGCTGCTATTCTTGAGCTTCACTTTGGTGTACACCAATAGTACATATCAGCAGAGTATTACAGTATGCTTTCTTTCTTCTTCTATTGTTTCCCTAATTATCTGCTACTGGACATTGTTGGAGACAGGATAGTAGGGCGAGATGGACCTTTCATATGGAGAGTCGTTGTTACAATTTGTCTGGTTTTGACCTTGACTTATTTTATCCTTATTTGTGGACCAGCATCTTCCGCTTCTATAATATTGGATAGTAATATGTATTTCCTGTATTTTTATCCCACAATAGTGGAAATACTCTTAGTCAGCAGTACATTTCCAAATTTCTGTTTTCCCTTTCTGTAAATAATTCTTCATCTCACAGAAGAGCTTGGTGCTCTGCTAGTGGTTTGGCTTCCCTTCAAAACATCAGTCATCCTGTGAATTAAGAGAACCAGCCTTGATCTGACCACCGCTATGAAAATGAAGATATGCCAGGTGTTTATTATGTAGGCTATAATAACTTCCAGGGATTTGAAATAAAATGAGTGAACCAGCTGTGATTTACACTTGGATTTTGGATGAACATCTTCACCAGTGAACACATTTTCCCCTACAGATGTGATTTATATTGCTCATAATCTTCAGCTGGCAGGCTGCTTGTTGTCTTGTTTCCTCCTGATCCTAGGCTGTGTGTATCAGCTTTGTGTTCATCTGTTGTGCCCGTTTGGTGGCCAGATTACATCCCCAGCAGCAGAAGTGAAATAATAGTTTGCTGGAGATCTTGTTTGTGTAGTATAGATCTATTTTATAGTCTTATCCTTAAAAATGGGACACAGTTAATATGCATTGACCATAATAATTTTTTTTGAGTGTATTAGTAGAGGGTGTTGGTAAATTTACATTTAACAAATAGGGTACAATCATTTAATTATTGTTGTTTCAAGTTCAGTTTTAAAAAGGACCAATGTTTATGAAAGTAACTTTTGTAGTTCTGTAGGTTGTAATGGGTTTTTGTTTGTTTTCTTTAAGGAATTTTTCTTTATGGGAGGACACGTTTTCCAAATTATACTTGTAACAGAAATTAAATGTATGTTACCTCCTAATCTTTCTAAATGAAAGATTTTACAATTAAACTGATTCAGGGATTAAAATTAAATGTATTTATTAAAATTAAAGTCTCCCTAAGCAGAGTTTTGAAGGCATTGGAAATATTGATGTTTATTGCTGCGGCTGGGAAAGAACACAGCTGAATTGATACCTCTTTAAATTACAAAATATTTTAAATGATATAAAGCATGATTTCTGTTTGGAAATTGGTGATATAAAAGTTAGTTATCTTCTGGTTTATTCCCTGAATTAACCAGAGTTTACCTGTGGGCATCACTGTAGCTGTCCTGCCTGTTCCTCTTTGGAAATTCATTGAGTAGGGAGAGCTGAATGCCAGCAACTGTAACTGCTGCTAACAAACACCTATTTCAGTTATATTAATACCTAGAGTTCTACAATGTAATTGCTCAGGTAGCACTGGAGGTCCTGTTTGTGTGGCCCTTTTGCAGGAGCAACAAAGGGCTGAGGAAAACAGCTTGGGAGAAGCAGCTGCTTTGGCCATCCTGGTTGAATTGCTTGCTGCTGTGTGCTTTCACAACCTTAATCAGTTACCAGCAAAGTAATGGGCACCAGACTGAGTAAATGGTAAAGGCTAAGAATGTAATTAATGTGTTTTTATTGAAAATAGGTCTTATTTTGAAAATTCTCACTTCATTTTTTGCGATTTATCTATTAGGTAGAGATAAATATGAAGATGTAATATTGTTGTACTGTAACCGTTACTGTAATGTACTGAAGTTGTAATATTGTACTGCACTCCACTTAATATTATAAAATTCCCACTAAAAGATTAGATTATACCATGTTGTTAAAGCATTTGCTAAAACATTCCTAACATATTAATTGACATCTCAAAGGTAGGTAAAGAAATCATCAAATATCTGTTTCTTACGGGTTTCTTCGGGGCATGTTAGCAATCTCCAGGCATATAAGCATCTGCTGCAAATTAATTACAATTATTGCTGAATGAGGTTGTGGGGTACATGGTGTAATGGTGAATAACAGCAAGAGTGAAACAGAGAGCATGATCTGGATTGCTTAGCAAGATAAACTTAAGCAAATAAACATGCAGAGGTGTGTAACAAGATGTATGAGTCATGCTCACAATATTAGGGACCATTCTGAAAAAAGTAGCAATTCTGAAAATATATCAGTATTTATAATGGACAGGTTGCTTCAAATGAACTGACAGTGTAATGCTGTGGTAAAAAGGCTGATGTGTGATGTTTGATAAATTACAGTTAGGGTTAGTAGGGACTTGATTTCATATGTGTGAAATACACATATGTGCGTATTTGTATTCATGGTGTAGGTGGTACCAGTACTAGACTGTTACAAACTTAAATTTTTAGAACTGTTCATGAAATGATGTTGAAAAATCGCACTATGGGTAAGTTCTATAAAATTATTCCAGCATTTTTTCTTGAATTTAACAGTGTTAAATTGCTTACTTGTTTGGAGAGATACTTGATTACATAATTAATGACTGATATCACCACCCTGTAAGAAATCAGCTTTTCTAAAGGGCTTTTTAACATACAGAAGAAAGTGTAACAAAAAGTAGTGGCTAAACACTGAAACAAGATATTTCCAAGCTCATGTTAACTGATGTGGTTTAACGGTAGGGTTGAATACCCTTTTGGAGCAAGCTACCAATAGAAGTAGTGCGTACTCTACGTTGTCATATTTTTCAGGCCACCAGTGGATAATGTGCTGGAAAATGCGTTTTAGTCAAACAAAGGTTACTGGAGTTGATACAGTCATACTGGATAAAATTGAAAGGATATGTGATATAATGGAAATGTAACTTGAAGATTTAATGGGTCCTCTTGTGTTATTTCTGTGAATCTGTAGGAAGGAAATTCTGGTCAATACTTAGTGTGTTGTCACACATCTAGTGAATAAATTGCTCTTAATTTATTTGTATACATAAATTCCCTGTCTTAAGATACAATATCAATATCCATGGTTTACCACCTATAGTAAGGATTATTTATTTTGCAGACTGGCTATACGTGCTGGTTTTGCTGGTAAAAGACTGTTTAATTTGATTGATAAGCAGTTCTATCAATTGAATCTTAATGTGCTTTAATTAATATATTGCTTCTATAAATACTATATGTTGAAGGAGATTGCTTCATTAGTATTCTTGCTACTTTTAGTTATGAGTGATTTTTAATGAACTGAGTTTTACCAAAGGCAGTATATGCCTCAGCAAGTGTGCCTTAGCCTTTGCCTGAAGTGCTTGTAATGGGTTCGGATCCTGTGCTTCATATATTCACATTATTTTAATGTTATTGCATCATGAATATGCATCAATATGACGTTTTCACATGCAGAGTACTTGCTATTAAAGGTCTTCTATGCTATTCCATGTGATTTTTACCTAAATCAGTGAATACTGTTTCATATGCTTTGGGAATTAAAAAAATTGTAGTACCTAGTACATATTTTTTTTAAAAAAAAAAAATCTACCTGTATTTTATGTTGAAGTGTGTACATGAAACTCTTGTTTATTTTTTTTTAATATTGTTTGCTTTTTAGTGAGAGGTTTATGGTGAGGTTAAACAAGAACGGAGGTCCCAGGAATCCAGAGAAGATAGATCGAATGTGTGCACTTTTCACAGTACGTGTCTGTTCCCTTTCTTCTTCCCTTACAGTAGTATGATTGTAGATGTAGTCACCCTGAGGGGGGAAAAAAATTCTTCCTTTCCAATATATTGAGTAGAATGGAAGATGTTTCTAAGTTTTGTTATGGTTTTAACTAAAGGTTAATGTAAGGAAATAGACGTACTTCTAAATTATTTTTATGGCTAAGTAAATATTTTGATGTACTTATTTTTAAGTGCATTTGTTTCTGCTTATAGTTTGAAGTTTTGAGTATTTTTGTTGCATGTACTATGCTTAGATAACAGGGCACAGGAGAAAGCTGCACTGGCCTGAACGTAAAGCAAGGCACTTTTTTTGGAATCAAAGTTAGTAAAACTACAACACCTCACACACACAAGAAAACAGAAAATTCTCCAAACAGATTTTTGTCATGGCCCATTCAAGAGTCCATGCAGCAGCCCCAGGTAGATGGTACAGCAGAAGCCTCTCAGGTTTACAGCACCATGTGTGTGAGGGAACAGAAAGACCAGGATGTGCTGCAGAAGCAGCAGCCAGGGTGAGCTACAGAGAGTTGGTTGTAATAAAGGAAACACTCTGACTTCCTAAGTTTCTACAGCAGGTCTGTGCAAATAGCTACCCTGTCCTGACGCAAAGCAGACATGACCAACTGTACCAGCAGTCTTTAACCATCTGTGCCAGAAAGACAGGATAAGTGATACCCATCTGTAGCTCCTACCACATGATATGTCAGTTGGGAGTGAAATACCCAGCTAAGATTTACTTCTTTTTAATTCTTCAGACTCACCTCTCACCTAACTGCCTTTTTGTTTTATGGGTTTTGTTATGCCCAAATAGTAGTTTCAAAACACTCAGGCTTTAATATCCATTCTGCACTGGTCTTAAATTCTGTTAAAAATTGCCTCACAATCATGTGTCAGACCATTTTATCTGTCACTTCTTCTCAGAAAGAATATGGAAATCTAGAGACACTGAAACTTAACAGCTCATCACAGAATAGCTGTAAAGAATTTCAGATCCCAAGTGTGATAAACACCTTCCATCGTGACTCACCTTTAGCTAGTGCACATGCTAGAAGCTCTTTGACAGAAGTATTTTTACCTCCAGTGAAGAAAAAAGATGGCAGACAGCTTTGGTACAAGCTTTAGTTCGAGCAGTGAAACCGTCTAAGGTCAAGCAGTGCTAGGCACTGACATAGGCATGGGTCCCTGCACTATTCCCTTTCCTCCTTTAAGGAGGTAGCTGAATTTCTCCTCTTAAAGAACAGACAATATCTAGCCACCTGTAAGGATGCTCAGTTCTGCCTCCATCTGGATATGAGATGCAGGTCAATCCAAAAATAGCACTGACGTTGACACTGACATCAGTAGCAGTTCTGGGTTTGGTACTATCAGTGAAGTGCTAACAGCTGATTAAACGTCAGCAGAGGTAACAGTGTCTCACTTCTGCTGTTGGCACCAGTGGCTCCACTGTTGGTAACTCAAAACCAAGTATTGTTCTCATCTAAAAGAAAGGTGGCCAGGGAGCAAGCTTCGGCACCGGTGTAAGAATCATACAAAAAGGTTGAGTGTAGGATTAAGAATTGCTCTGGGGCTTATTTCCAAAAGGCAGCACAGACTGGTGTGTATCAAATTTGGCACTTTCTGGCCTCTGAGGTTCATCATTCTTAAAAAGATTTTCACCATCAAACTTCCCCATCTACATTGATGCCTTAGGGTCATGTAACAACTGTCCTGTTTCACATTGCACTGTGAACAGTGTTGAAACAGTTTTGCTCCAGTGACCTGCAAACCAGTCTTTACGTGCTTTCAGAAATACAAAAGATTAATGATACGCTATGGCTAGGGGCATAACGTAGTTCCAGAAGAGACCTGCTGCATATTATGAATGGGGTCAGCCTAGTCTAAAAGAGGCCAGCCCCAAGTATTGCAGACGTGTGCCCCTCTATAGCACCTATCCTGACCAGAGATCACTCCCAAGCTACCTTTCTATTTAACTAGATAAAAATACCAACGCTGTTGCAGTATCAGCTCTCTGAGTTGCTTAGACATGTTGTCTGTCACTCTCTCTGGTAGAATGTATACTCTACAGAACAGGAGTTGTCACAATTGGGAAAATTATCTGCGCAAAAAATTGCACAGTTCTAATATAATATCTTTCATCAGTGTATTCAAAGAACTTTTTAAAATATGTAGCAAAGGAGCAACAAATAATAGCTTTTTGAATAACCATTTTATCTGCAATGCTTCTATCTTATTGTAACTTGTTAATTATGAAATACTTCCAAAGTAAGATGGTTCTGTGATTTTCAGGTTTGTTTCCAATTTTGTGTTAGTCTTGACTTTATTTATTTCCTCTCCCTCCCCCACCACCCTGCAGTATCTTTCTAAACCTCTAATCTTTCCCAGAGGCATATCTTAGGTAATTCAAAGTATCTATGTCTCTCCTGCCATCTCTGTTGCTTCTAGGGGTTCAGCTGTCTCCTTGTGTAATATATCAAAATTACTTAGGTTTTGTTTTTAGATCTGCTGTCATATCATACTGAAGGTGACAAACTGCTTCCTCTGAAGATTAAAGCTCACTCAAGCAAACCTCAGCCTATGCATGCTTTAGAAACATTCCTGTGTCTGAATTAAAAAGTAACTACGTGATATAAGCTTGCTATTTTTGTTAAATACCTTACTGTCTGTGGCCTATGAGGTTGGCAACTGAATTTGGTAACGCTGTTTAACTAATATTGGCAGTCAGGTACCCTTGATTCTACTGTTTTGGGGGTGGGGGTGGTTTTTGGTTTTTTTGACATACAATTAGCCCTTTATAGAAACCAGCATTGTAAAGAACTAACCATTATTATAGAGTAACTCTTTTCCATACCCAATATTGGGCAGAAAAAAATGAGAGATGATTTTCTAAAAAGCCATGCAATTAGAATTATTATGAAATTACTTTGTTTATCAACCAGTGTCATTTAAGAAGCTGAGAAGGATGTGGGAAATAAACCCCTGTGGATACAGTGCTAAGAACACCTTTCTGGAAATTGATTTCTTTATATTGCAAGCAAACAAATAATAAATGTAGTTTGTCCTCTTCTGGGTTCTAAGTCACACGCATGGATTTTCTGCAAATAAATTATCTGAAGATTTCCTCACAGGGTTTTTGACTGTTTGGTCCGTGTCATAGTAAGAATTTCTCGCCTTGTAAAAAGCCTCTGCTGTACAAAATGAAATACAAGGCCATCTGGGCCCACATTTTTTGTCTTTTGACTGTGACACAGTATATTTTCCATGAAATTGAAAAGTGACTAAAGTGCGAACCCAGCAATATGTGCATGCCCTACCATTTTCTGATATTTTGACAGCTGCCCTTTGAAAATATAGTTTTCTAAATCGTTGTTAATTAGAATTGGTAATCTGATAGTGTAATAAAATTCCCCCTGTCAAATCACAGATATTTTCAAAAATTTATAACTCTCTAGAGTATTAAGTACTATCTCCCAAGTTTTTTTGCTTTTTGAAATGTATTGTCAGGCACTACTGAGACTAAAACTACGTCAAATCCCTTCTTATCATGAAACTTCAATTTCTCTAAGACATGCAAGATAAAGCCTACCATATGCTACACTGGTATGTTAGGTGATGAAGAAAGCCTAGAAAGTATGTTCCCTTATTCATGTAGCAGCAAAATAGAGAAAGCACTAAGGAAGATTTATATAGCTTAATTCTTTGGCTTCAGAGAGCCATGATCTGCTAGCTAGTAAGCATTCCAAACAGTGTATTTGCAACTCTCTGTATATGCTGCCCAGGGAAATACAGTGTTCCTTTTAAACAGTAAGAAGATACAGCCATGAATTCATTGCTTGCCTGCTGTAATTTAGCAATATAACGCTATTTGAAAGCGGATGAAACTTCTTCTTAGACTAAATTATCTTTATACCCAGTTCTCAGTTACTGTGCCCAGATGTTATTGTGCTATACGTCACTATAATCTGAAGTTCAGTATTTATGTGCATTGCCATCATAATCTCAGTTGTTGAGATTTGGTTTCTCAAGTCGCATGGGGAGGAAATTTGCTGTGTGACTTAAAGCTCATGTTTTCATTTCCAGCAAAGTACAATTTTTAATTCACTAAATTGGTTCAAACTAGGAAGACAGAACTTAGATGTCCACAGTTTAAAATTTCTTCCCCCCTTTATACAAAAATTGCATTATTTCCTTTTACAGTGGTTTTAATACCACTTAGTTGAGGTTTTCTTAAAAGAAAAATACAAGATTTTATCTGAATCTGAGATTTTTTCCAGTTGATTTTTGCATTGTATTTTCAAAAAAAAAGTAGTAGTAGGTGGGCAAGCTACGTTTGTGCATAGGTGAGTGCACCAGTGGTGTTTTCCCCACACAGCTATACATTTTAGAAGTGACTATTACTGGGATGGATATCTTTAATCAATTAAAAAGGGAAAAAAAGAAACATGAACACATAGCTATCATCTCAAGTTTTTTGCAAAGTCGTATATCAAGCCCAAGAGCTGTTTTTAAAAAGCCTTACATTGAAAATATTTTGTACAAACAAATAAAAATTGGTTTAGAATCATATGAGGTGATGTCAGTTGTGTCAGTGTAAGGGGAGGAGTGAAGTGATGTTTCTCTTTCACATGTCTACACACTTCACTCTCTCCCACATTCTTAGGAAGAATACATTAATCATTTTGTGTTTCCAGTTTCTCTTCTCCTGAGAAATGACTGGAGCAATGCCCTGTATGTTTGGGGAGAATTTGGAGACTGTATGGCCTAAGTTAGTACATAACAATAAGATGATAAAGCTTAGTACAGTGGAGAAAGAGAGACAGCAGCTGTTGCTGTAGACCACAAGGAGCATTTTTGCATCAGAGTCTAAAACATGAATGAATATTCTCGCAGTACATAATAGGTGTTTTAATCTTTTTGTCTTGGAGGTTAGTAACATAAGGAAAACTTGTTGAACAATGTTAATGTTTTTAGGAAGAAATGTTTCTTAGATTTTTCCTCTGATAAAAAAAAAAAAAAAGAAAAGGGGAAGTGTGTTAGAGGTTGGTCTTTGTTTATAAGGTTATCAGAAAAAAATATAACATGCCAAGGAAACTGCAGTTAAGACAGTTTCTAACATGTGAATGCCAAGTGCCGGAGTAATGAATTATTGAAAAGTACTCTGTGTATTTTCTTAATTTATTTTCTTTAATATTAAAGGCTTGTCAGGGTCAATGCTACTTTTTTGTCTTCATTAGCTTCAGCTTTTCTTTTTACTCTTCTGTAGGTTCTTTTCTCATTTTTTCTTCAAGCTCATTTTTAAAAGTTTTGACTTGCTGTTCTGTGACATGAAATTTCAGAGTTTTCATCAATGTATATAGTTGCTTGCCATAAAAATAACTTTTGGGAGATCTTAAGGTCCTGTATTTTGCTAAGCAGTTACCTCATCTTAAAACTGAGTTTATTTCTTAGTTTTTCCAATACCCTATCACTGTTTCCAACGTACTAAATATAAGAATGACCATCTATGTCACTAAACTGTTAGAATGTGTTTAGCCAAATATGGCCCTTTCCAACTTCCATGCTTCCCAAATAATCCCTTGGCATGTTTCAGTAGTTAGAATGGGGCAGAGAGCATTTTACAGTCAGCAGTTTGCATGCAGCCTACCCTGCTTTTGGACTTTTAAGCAGTTTAGCTATGAACTAGCTGCCCTTGGCTCCCATCAACTCATATGGATAGAGCCTGTAGGTTCGATGCATGGTTGAGAGACTGCCTTGCTGCTTTCATAATGTAATGAACATATATCATATGAAACAGGATTAAGGCTGCACATTTAAAAGTGTTAAACCATGTCTCTGAGTCTTCTACTTTTTTTTCTCTTCAGACTTTTGCTTGTTCTGAGGAATTGCAGTCTAATGATGTGTTTGAATTAAGGATTAAATTAACATTTTAAATGTTTGCCAGAATTCTGATACAGCATCATTAGTCAGTGGAGTCAGAATCTTTAATTTCTTTTCCTTTTAAAGATCATTCCAACCAAATGTAATCCTTCTATACTTTATTTTTCTTGTCTGTAAATTAGAAATAATAATACTTTTTCCTTATTTAAAGATGAAGGAGCTAAATGAATTAAGAGTAATACCGCATAGTCCTTATTATTGTTCATGAGAGTTTTGTACGCACTTATTTTGGAAGTGCAATGTGTTCTTTTTTTAATGTATATTTTTTCCAATCTTTTAGGATCTCAGCAGCAAGGACATGAAGAGAGATTTGTACATAGTTGCCCATGTAATTCGAATAGGTACAGTATGATTTAATGCTTGAAAGATATTTAATTAACAATGTTTTTAAAGTATTTTTAAATGTTTGTTGTAACTAAGTGACATTATAATGATTTAACTAGTTAGAAATCTCAATCACAGACCATGCCTATCTACTGAGATTAATATTCAGACCATATGTAGCTAAGTGTTATAAAGTTACTGATTACTCTTTAACAGTGAGATTTCTTTTTCTCAGTCTGAAACAAAATAGTTGATTAAACATCCCATTTGGGGGAGGAGGGAGGAACTAAAAAGGCTTTTTGTTTCATGTTCCAAACTTTCAAATGAGGTCTTTTTACTGACAATGTATGTATATAGCTAGTTTACAGGGCAGGACATCAGCATACCTGGCCATTCACATGTAGTAAATCAGAGGCTGTTAGACAAATACATATAAAGATGTGTTTTCTGCTGTAGGAGTCTGTGGTGCTTCCAAGCACCCACACTCAAGTTTAGGGAGATGTCTGTAAAACATAAGAGCAGGAAAGCTGTCACACCTGTCAGGTCCTCTTTCTACCTGTTGACACCAAAAAGGAGCATTAGCAGCAGTACCTGCCTGCTGGAAGCCTATCAAGCTTGCAGCCCAACATTTTGCAGTGTACACTTGCTTCTTTCCAGGTTGTCTTGGCAGCCCGCGTAGAGTTATATGCAAAGGAGAGATCCGGATGCATAGTGCCTAGACCTGACCCTACCCAAGGAGGAAAGCCCTTCCTTGCTAATTCACTTGACTAGTCACCCTTTGTAGAGCGGGCTTCTCTAACTATTCACAGGCCAGGCTAGGCTTCATTTATTCTTTTTGAGATTTGCAATAGCAAGAATGGAAAGTGTTTATGATTGAAGATTAATTTAGGATGTGTTTTATACAGTATAGTGCAGTGCTCAAAGTAGTTCACGGACAGCGAGGTGAAGTTTTTAGCCCAGCAGTGTGTTTAAGTGAAGTGACTATATGACTTCTGGTACGTGAACTAAATTACTAGAATCTCTCTTACATGGAATGTGTTGGATAGGAAAAAGCTCAAGTTAAAAAAGATATAATTAGTAACAGGGAATTAAATTGTTCTAAATCATGAATGTGTATGTTTTTACTGAGAAATTGACAAGTTAACATAGGTAAAATATTTATTTCAAATATTTAGGCCTAGAAAGTTAACAACATATAGTAGGAACAACAGACAGTCTCTTCAGTTGTATTATTCTAAACAACTGAGTAGTGCTCTGTCTTTCATGTTTTTCAGGTTTTTGGTTAACTGAAAAATGGCTAGGTAGTGTTTGCCATGAAAGGGTATTTAACCCTATTTCCAGCCCATTCACTACTAGCATCCATTACCAGCCACAGATACCTTTTCTGAAGTACAAAAGATCTAAACAGCTTAGTGAAACCATAGCTTTGTCGTGTTGTCCTGTGAAGGACAATATGCCTTGTGAGTCACAAATCTGTTAGAGGATTGGTTTTTCATTATCTGACTTCACTGTGTCATAAGGTGTCTAAAAGTTAGAATTATTCTGTATCACTTGATGGTAAATGAGACTTGTAGAAAGATATGCTGTAGTTCAAGCTCAGATTTTTAACCTTAATGCAAGAAGTGTTGGACAAATTATTATGTGTAACATTACAAGTTGGCTTAGGTTATTATAGCGATTTTTCTGGTCTTGGCACTTTTTACTCTATAAAAAACTGCTTTAACAATAGGAAGTTAATCACTGAACAGCTTCGTACCTCAGAATTCTCGTTTATGCACTCCAAGACAGACATTATAAATGACACAAAATATAATACATTACCTTAAAGCAACTGTATAAAGTGAAAATTTGTGTAAATACCAGACTGTAATGGAAGGACCACAGTGAATCTCTGCATGGATGCAGAGAGGTGAGTACAAGCTGTATTCTTAGCTCATTCAACAGATGATTTGTAGTCAGCCCAGCTGGATGCAAATATGTGTCATGGAGCTGCAAATCAAAGATGGCCAGACATGACGCTGTTCACTTTGCCCTTGAGTGTTCTTGTAGCTAAATGAGGTGATGTGTCTTAATCAAAGTAGCCCAATGTGTCAGGTAGGTTCAGTTGGACATCTGGATTTGAAACAGTATAGGAAGAAATAGAGTGAGAGGTTGTGGTGGATTGACCTTGGCTGGATGCCAGGTGCCCACCAAGCTGCTCTGTCACTCCCCTCTTCAACAGGACAGGGTGGGGGAGAAAATAAGGTGGAAGAAAACTCATGGGGCATGATAAAGGAAGTTTAATAAAACAAAGCAAAGTCCACATGCAGAAGCAAAGTGAAACAAAAGATTTATTTTCTACTTCCCATCAGCAGGTGATGTCCAGCCATTTCCCAGGAAGCAGGGCTTCAGTATGTGTAGTGGTTGCTCTGGAAGACAAACATTGTAATAACAAATGCCCCCTTCCTCCTCCTTTCTCTTAGCTTTTATTGCTGACCAGATGTCATATGGTGTGGGATATCCCTTTGGTCCGTTGGGGTCAGCTATCCTGGCCATGTCCCCTCCCAAGATGTTGCCCACCCTCAGTCTACTGGGTGAGGCGGGGGAAATGCTGGAGAGACAGCCTTGATGCTGTGCCAGCACTGCGCAGCAGTAGCCAAAACACTGGTGTGTCATCAAGACCTTTCTAGCTACCAATACACAGCACAGCACCGAGGGCTGCCGTGGGGGAAATTAACTCCATCTCAGCCAGACCCAGTACAGAAGTACAGGAAAGACTGCAAGCTGTAGTTGAAACTTACTGTAGGTATGCATACTCAGAGGGATAATAGAACAGAATAGACAGAGTGGATGCATGTGAATCTCTAATGTTTTAAATTTCTGTTAAATTTTAGGTCGCATGTTGCTAAATGATTCAAAAAAAGGGCCCCCTCATTTACACTATCGCCGCCCCTATGGCTGTGCAGTATTGAGCATCATGGATGTACTTCAGTCAATCTCTGAAATAAAAGAAGAGAAAGATTTTGTTCTCAAAGTTTACACGTGAGTAACTCCTAGAAGGGAAAAAATTAGGAAGAACACTTTGTATATACTGGGTGATGAGATACTAAAGAGATATTAAATATCAAGGTGCCATAAACTGCATTTTCTGCTTTATCCTTCTCACGAGGTAAACTAGTGCTGTTGGCACTGGTGTTTGCTCCTTTATTATTCCAGAAGCTCACAGAATCTGATGAATATGATCACAGATGTTTCAGGTATGTGAAATGCTTCAGAAATTATTGAATATTGCCCAGATCTGTGTGACTTGCAAAGCCGCACTTTCATTAATGTGATCTTTTTAAAATATGCTAAGCCCCAAACCAAAGAAATAAGCTGTATTTTACCTGGTGAAGGGAATGGTTACTCATGCCAAATCTCCTGTTCCTTATCAGTCATGGTGACCAACAAAAAAAGTAGAAAGCAAGTGAAGTCAACAGTGTGTGACCAAAAAACTCAAAGCAAGTCAACATTTTCTGAGCAAGGATCTATCTTTAGTTATTTGTGATTTTGAACTTTGAACTAACAAAGTCTTACTATGAAATGTGGTCTCACAGTTGTAATAAAAAGGCCACAGACAAAGTGTCTGGAGACTGCAGGGAATATTTAAATCTCTTCTCAGTGAGGATAAATACTGGCAAGATCTGCTTTGCAGATGGGCTGAGATACAGCTGACATTACTTTGCGGTCTGTGGCTGCTATTCCAATTAATAAGATCATTTTGGGGGGTTATAGAACTTTGTTATTCTTTGAGAAGTGCATTCAGCAGCAGAAAATCTGACATTCAGGGGAAGCTATAAGTGAAAAAATGGCTTTCAGTGTTCACTGAAATATTCTTGAATATCTCTTTATACATTAGAAAACTGTAAGTCTAAAGAAAGAGTCTCTCGGAGGCAGCTCTTCCATTCTTCTTTTGCCAACAGTTATGAAAACTGTAGCAAAAATGTCAAGTTATAGGGAAGAAAATGGTCTTCTTTCTTCTCTTTGTCAATGGAATCTGGATAATCTTGGCATTTTGTCACCATTCAGTTTCAGCTTATCTCAAACCAGTGGTTTTTGGTTATATAGTTCAGTTTAATATTGGCCGTGTAGATATGGTGTTAATATATTGCAACTGCAACATTTTTAATGTTTACATTAATGGAACATTCTGAATATCAGATTTCTGTTTTGATGTCCTTTTAATGCATCTTTAGCTTCTTATTCACTGAAAAATAGAAGAAAAAACTTGTTAAATACGGGACTTCTCCATTTGTCGGTGACAAATGAAATCACGGAGCCAGTTAGAGCAATCCGAAGTCCTAGTACTATGATCAAAAAAATAGCAAGATAGCTTCCCTTTTCTTCCTCTTAATCTGAAGTGTTTTGTTAATATGGTTTCCCTTCACACCACCCAAAGTACCAGCTGTATCTGCCTAAATGTTTAAGTAGGTTTATACCAGCTGTTGTTCTTCACATCTGCTTCCCCACACCCTTGGCTTTCAACATACACACACAGCCATTACTGCCTTCCCAGAGAGGAGGTAGAGCCCATAACAGAATCCAACTCTATAATCACATGCTTGTAATTTTTTTATCATTATTATCATTCACTTGGGTCATTATAAGTCTTGTACATCATTCTTTTATAATACTGCTCTGTGAACCTCCAACAAAAATCTTCAGAAGGGAAAATGGATGTATCTAAAGGGCACCAGCTTATCCCTTTTGCAGCTTTAACAGCTATTGGTCTTCCATGACAGGAAGTTTTCACAGGTTTATCTGCTTGCATCTTCTCTTTGCACCTTCTTTTAGCTAAAGGGTTACTTTGTAGACTAAAATTGAAACGACTAGATTTTTGTCCGTTGTAAATTTAAAATTGTGTATGAATGCTTAAACAACGCTGAACTGATTTTCTTACCTGCTGCTTTCATTTTGATTATTGTTAAAATGCCTACAGCTAACCCAAAAACATCATAAAGGTGAAATAAGGAGGGATGTGTGTTTGTATTTTTAAAGGATCGGTAAAAAGCATTCTTTTTGTACACTATCTGGCTAAAGCTTACAGCTGCCACAAATGAGGCAGTCAGCATACAGCCAGAAAAGCCTTTTCATGGGGAGAAGCTGGAGAAAAATTGAGAGACTGAAAACCTAACAAAGGCTGAAACAAATGCATGGTCTTTCAATGGAGTCTTTTGCTGGATCCACAAGAGAAAATGCTTATGGAGGGGGGAGAAAAATCAATGTACTTCACCAGTCTTTCTCAGCTTGCCACCTTATTGTTAAAGATTTGTGTCTGAGAAACACTTCTTTCTCACAATCCAGATTTTCCTGTTTGTTAATCCCACAGTCATGTTATAATCTTACTAAGAGGATATAGTACCGCAGGTCTAGTTATAAGCTCATTATGTAAAAGCACGAAGGTTCACTTTTATAATTCTTTTTAGTATGTATTAATATGCATGTAAAATATTTTAAAAGTGAGATGCAAACTAAATTCTTGATCCATTTTTTGAGATCACTTGATTTAGTATTTTTATATGAATTTTTATCTTTAATGGAGTTTTTTGCTTATTGAATGTTACTCTTTGTGTCAATCTTCCCATTCCCCTAAAAACGTCATGTATTTCTCTTTGATATTATCTTTTTTCAGTTTTACTTTTTGTCCTATTTTCTCTCAATACTTTATTTTTCTCCTTCTCCAGCACTAGCTCTTCCTTTTAATGTGGTATATTGCCTGAATGCCTTTTCCTTTTGATACTCAGTTGTTGCTATTTGCCCAGCTGAACAAGAGCATACATTGCATTTCTGTCCCCATCTGTTTGACATCAGGGTCCGATGTAGTATGGCAAACATTCCAAATGATAAATTTACTGTAGAATCAGCCAACCTGAAAAGGTGATGGATGGCTCAGGAGAAAATTCTTGTTTAAATCAGAAATGTATGTTGTAATATATTTGGTATTTAGACAAGTAAAATGTTAATAAAATGCATTACAAGCAAGTGTTTTCAGGCCAGCATTTCAAACTTGGGAAGAATATTCTTCTTCTTTGTGTTCAGGAAATACAAAGTGCAGCTTACATTGGTAGTTGGTACAAAACTAGCTTTAAGCTATCTTTACAGTCCATTGATTTTGGGATAACTTTGTTCCAGGTTAATTTGCAGGCATAAGTCATTGGAGGCTGAAATCTATTTTAACTTGCACTCCAGAGGCTGGTACAGCAACTAAAAAATTATCAGAGGTTAGAAATTTTCTGTAGTCTCAGCAGTGAGGATTGAAGATGGTATAGAATTTGTCCTATAGGTTATCTCTCTACTTCAAGGGTAATATTATTTGCAGTAGGATAAATGAATTTTAACGTCTTGGTAATGTGAAGATAGTTATTATTTTTTTCCCAACAATTAAGCTGAACATTGATTATTGGCACAGAACACCACAATTATTGAAAGGGTTTTTGTACTCTCCATTAATGTCTTAGCTCTGTTGTGTTTTGGTTTTGAGAGATTGTTCTGGGGAGTGCAAATATAGTCAATTTGCCATACTGTCAATTCTGGAAGGTTACTTCAGTGCTGACCTGTCTTGATTTACTGTGTGAATATCTGAGCTTTCCTCCCAAAAAGGATATAGTAGTTACAGAAGATATGGAGTAGAGCATCTGAAATGTTTAACAGCATGGAGTTGTTTCTGTATGAGAGAGATTGAGAACTCAGGGAGCTTCAGCTTGAAGAGAAGAAAAGTGGTGGTGGGAAGGGATACGGCCAAGCCTTAGAAAATCATGGTGGAGGGTAAACTGTTGTTCATTGAATACAACAGTACAGAATGAGGGATGCTCAATTAAATTGGTAGGAGATGACATTAAAGATGGAAGAAAATACTTCTTTATAAAGCAGGTAATCATCTTCTGAGTTGTACTGCCACAGGATGTTGTGAAGACAGGCAGTATTAGCAGATCCAAAGAGAATTGGACAAGTTTATGAACAACATGTCCGTAAACAGAGGAATGGGAACAGACAGGATGTATGCTCTAATGTCCCTAGTCCAACTACCTCAGAGCACAGCAGTAGTAGTATCTCCTATTGCCAGTGTGGGAAGGTTTTTTTTAATGTTCATACGTTCTTAACAATCGACTGAGATACCTAAACCCACTCGAGTGAAAAGAGGGATGTTGAGATAGGTGGAACTGAGATTTCAGGTGGGATAATCCCACTCTAACTGCACCAGCTAACGCAGAGATGCAGGAATACAGCCTGATCAGTGTTCTGATTAATACTTTTGGATAGCACACTGGGAGGTAGTAACTCAATGTTTTTTCTCCATTTTTCCTTTTTTACTGTCTGTACTTTGTGTTTAATTTATTCCAAATTGACTATGTTCCTTTTGCTTTTATAATAACCAACATTTGTGGGGGGTGTCAGTAAGTGTGCCATAACAGACTTTGTGGTTTATCTCATCATTCTTGGCAGTATATGCTTTTGTAATACTGAAGCTGTACAAAATTACCAGCTACTACTTGTTCTAGATAGCCTCAATTCCTTTTGCCACACTATTCTTCAGTTACATAATGCAGCAGGAAAAAAAAATCCCTACTGTCTTCACAGTAGCTGGTTCGTATCTTACCCTGATTTTGCTGATGTTATGTACTCTTGGAGGGAAACAAAAAAGGGAAAAAATGGGAGAAGTTTCATGAAGTGACTAATTTCTCAAGAGCCCTGTCTTGCTAGGAGCTCTGAAGGCTTATAGTCTTAGTTTCTCTTTTTTTTTTTTTTTTTTTAAACTTTTTAAGAGTCAATAGGACAGAAGTTTAATTGTTTAATTCAGTTGCACTTCAGGAGAAATAAGATTCACTATTGATGCTGAGTTAAAAATTGCTGACTTCATGGAGAATATTTAAATCTTGTAGTTGTGATTTAAATAAAGCACAGGTGAGTTTAAAAGTCAATTAGACTTGATCAACATACTGGTTTTTCTTTTCCTTTTTTTTTTTTTTTGTTGTAACCAACAGCACTGTTTGTGATAAAGGCTGCATTTCTGGTTTTCAATCAGATTATGATACTAGTAAAATTGTCATTTCAGCTGTGCTTACACTAGTGTAAAGTACTTCTTAACATCCACTGTGTTCCCCATGATGTGGTAACAGGCTATAGCACTGCTGACACTTTTTTCCTGGTATGATTCCATTTAAGCTCAGTGAGCTTCCCAGGTTGGTTGTACAGCTTTACATATACTAGTGCAAATAAAGTCAGGCAACTTTGATGTTAAGATAAATAAGAATCCTAATTCAGGTTGATAGGGACCTCTCTAGTCCAACCTCCTTCTCAGAGCAAGGCCAGCTGCTCAGAGCTTTATCCAGTCGTGTCTCAGTAACCTCCAAGGATGGAGACTGCACAGCCTCTCTGGACAACCTGTTCCAATCATGCTTGACTGTCCTCATGGGAAAGCTTATTCTAATATCCAGTCTGAGCCTTTCTTGTTTGTGTTAATGCCTGTTGCTTTACATCAAGTCACTATGCACCACTGAAGAATCTGACTGGCTCTTTTGTCTTAATAACTGCTTGTAGATTTTGGAAGGCTGCTCTTAATGTGCTCCCTCTTGCCTTGTCTTCTCCAGGCTGAAAAAGCCCAGGTCCCTCATCCTCTCCTGCTCCAGCCACCTGCCCATTCACAGGACTCTCTCCAATTGTCTGTTTTGTATTGGAGAACCCAAAACTGAGCACAGTATTCTAGATCCAGACCAACAACTGCCGAGTAATATCTTTGCCCATCTGACAGTAGGAACATATAAACAAAAACTAGTTAAATATTGGCATGTTGTGTAAACAGTAATTTACAAAATATAGTTCGGAGTATATCTTACCACTGGAGCAAGTCTTCCCTAGTGGACAAAGACTATGTCTTTGCTTTGTGAAAAGGTTTGGGAAGTTCACTAAACATATAGCATAGGCTACTTTCAGGGGGAGTAAGATTTTGGGTTGAATAAAAGTTGCAGGATGAAAAAAGGCCTGAAGTATACAGATACATATAAAATATGATATAACAATGTAGCTTAGTATGTATTTAGATATACATAGGGATTTTTATTTTCCAAAATGGTAAGTTAGAAAAATGCTTCAGGGGTTTCAAAATCAATACGATGCCTACATTTTGGTCCCTACCATTGTCTTAACACTGGAGGTTTGTTGTCTTTGAATATGTAAGTTAATACCTAAACTCGATAAAAGAGGCATTAGTTATTGTCTGGAAACAATGAAACTGAAGATCTGCCTATATCTGGTGAGGGCCTGGTTGTATAGGCAGACCCAGGAGACCTCTAAAGGTGCTGGTGACACTGAATCCAGTGCTAAACACAACAGCCATAGTCACTTTCATTAAAAACACAGCTCACAAGAGAGAAGACTGTCTGGCACATCTTCCATATAATAGCTTAATAAAGAGGGACATCTAAATTCTTTGCCTTCCTCCCTCAGTCTAATGTGTGTGTGTCATACAATGGGACAGTAGCCTATGGACTGAGAACATGGGGCTTGTTTCCCTGAGTACTTTGAGTGGCAGTGCAATTCTTGCATTTTTAGCTTTGAATCCTAAACAGAAGTGTGGAAATTCTGACTCAGGTGCCCAAGACTTAGAAAGAAGCAAGCATCCAGGTGAGCTCTGGTTCTGTTTCCTGCTTTGCTGGCACTCTGCTCATATAATGATTTTTTTTTCTGGGTTATCATTGAAAGGAATCTGTATTTCTTCATGACTGGAAAGGAAACTGAAACATCTACTTCTGGTGCTCTCAGCCATCTCTATCACAATGTAATTTCCAAATGCTGCAGCATCCTTAATTTCTCCAGAATGTTGCTATCAGAGTCATGAGAATATCTGTAGAGCTACAGATATAGTGATTTACAGAGGATTTTTTTTTAATGTTGCTCCACTTCAGAATATTTATGCATAAGGCATGGAATGGAGCAGTAAGAGATGCTGAGTTTGACCTTCCACTACACAGTTAGACAGTCTGATTTTATTGCAATGGAATGGTACCTTGCTGCAGTAGAGAGTGTGGCCCATTCTCTGTTACAGTCTTATCTTCTTGATGCCTTTATAATTCTCATTAACTTGTATCTTGAAGATAATATATTCCAATTTGAGGAAACAATCCTGAGGAAGGTTAAGAATGGAGGAGGGAATTGGAAGTTAGCCATAAAAAAAAAAAAAACACAACCACCCAGAAGGAAACTCTCATGTAAGCATGTGCAGAATGGTGATGGGAGATGTTAAGAGCTGCTGAATTCAGTAGCCTGAGAGGTGAGGCTGCCGCAGCTCCATGCCCCCAGGTCCAGCCAGGCACAAGGCTGAGCCTGTATCCCGCACGTGTACATACACACAATACATACACGTACAGCTGGCCACGTAGATCAACACAGGCAGAAAGTATGCACTCATACAAATGTGTACAGCACCAGAGGCCTCATCCTGTTTTGCTCTCTGGTTTATTAGGATACAAACTTGTTAGTAGAAAACATATATACATATACGCACTAAAATCCCTCCGGTCCCTGGTTTGAGACACTCAGTTCAGGCACAGGGCATGGCCAGACAAGCCACTTATTTACATGTGAATGGGCCATTTTATACCTTATCCCTCTATTTCCCTACAGTTCATATTATGTCTTGAACAATCCCCAAATGCTCTTCCCCAGCATCCCATAATGAGTCCTGCATGACCAAAGACAGTAACCCATTTTAGTCTTTAAAGGGATCCAGAGAGCCTTTCTGGCTGACTCATCTTGCACCTGGACAATGTGCTGAACATCCTCCTGCAGCAGCCATTGTTCCCCTACCTGCCATTGTTCCTCTTCCCCTTTGTGTTCAAGATGAACCTTTAACTGCATAACCTAACAGGAAAGGTAGAGTTAGTAGGAAGTACTTAGAACAATTTTGTTTATAGGTGCTGCCATTAAGTGGTGGTCTTGCTAAGATGTACATCCGGTGGGTTTGAATCTGATTGTTTGATCAAGGGCAGTGCAGACGGATATCCTGCCTGAATATTGTTTGAACAAGATTATAATCCACACACCAAGTTGTTGAAACTGATATTAACAACTGAATTTTTCCTGGTGAAAAAATATTGAGTGGAAATATGAGAAATCTGTTGAGAGATATTTTAATTTCTATCCTAGAAATTTATTGAGGATTTACAGATGGTAATGTAACTGAAAATAAAATATAACAGTATTTACAAATGCTTATTAAAATAAACAATTGTGAAATGCTCCTTCAGAAGATGATATACATGCAGAAGCATACTTTACGTTGTTATATATTTTTGTCCTACAGTTTGGGGGGATTGCATCATGTTTCAAGGCATTCAGTAAAATATATAGGTAAGCAAAAGTCGTCTTGTAAATGCCCAAGATACTAAAGAAATCAGAGTTCTATTTAGTCTTTCAAATTTCATATTTTATTTCTTTTTTTTAACTTTTTTTCCTAATTAAAACCAAAAATATATGGCAACAGTTAATTTCAGCTTGAAATTTGTTTTCTACAGGCACAGAATTCAAATAGGATGTCCAGAGCTTTCTTTGTCGTAATATGAAGAGTGAAACAATGGCTTTGATGACAGAAAAGTCACCACAGGCTCCATAGTGTCCATAAAAAGGAGATAACTATTAGGGAATGTTTTATTTCCTTCCACTTTTAAAAATAAGAGTTATGTGGGATTTCCCTCATTCATCAACACCCCACAACCTTTCATGTTATCTCTACAGCAGAGTTGACTCTCCTGTCCTAAGATGGTTCAGCAGAAAGCTTTTAACTTGAATTTAGTGTTCTTTTATTTTAGGTGTAACAACGAAAATGAATGGTGCCAGATCCATGAAAATATTATTCGCAAGTCCAGCACCAAATACACAGCACCCAGCTCAAACTACGGTAAATATTTACTTGTACATTTTTGTCATAGTAACAGCTGAAGATTTCCTTTAGGAAACTGCTACTTATAGCAGAGAAATTCAGTGAGATGTGAGATTATGCATAGCTGAATTTCTCTACTTGTGGTCATTTAAAAATTTAACTCAAACTCATTCACGTTCAGTTTACAGGTGAAAATCTGTATTGTGTCCGCCAATTTAACCAAGAATTTAAAAAAAAACACCTGCTACCTTTTTTTCTCAGATATGGCTGACAATAATATTAACTCAGCATGTTAAATTCCCTTTATCATTTTATCTATACCACTATTTTTTCTCAAGAGAGGTCTGCAGCAGAGACAGCTAGCGGCCTGCTATACTATTAGTTTACTCTGTGAGTCTTCATTTATTGGCTGTTATAGTTACTGAGTGTATCTACGCTTGTGAAAACTGCTAGCCCATGGGAGGCTACAACATAAGCAGCAATCAGCATTGGCAGAACTCCTTTAAAAGCGTTTTTGTGATGCTAGCTTAAGTTACTGCGACCAGACTTGGCTGCACAGGAAATGAAGAATTTAATCTTATTCATCAGAATTTCCCTGAGTAAAACTGTCTTCCTTTTCGTCCTGTATTTCCTTGAAAATTCCAGGTACAACACATATCTAAGGCTTGCTCTCCATGCATCCTTGTCAACAGAACCAAAGCCAGAGGTTAAATTTGTCTAACACACTTGTCTGACTGTTCAGAAAACTCTGACTGTCCAGAAAATAAGCGGGGTTTTTGTACCTACAAATAAGTTATCAATAAGACTCTCTGTGATAATTTCAGTACTAAATGTTTCATTACATAGTTGAGGAGAATAACTGTCTTGGCAGAGTTTTTGCCACCTTTCAAATCCATTTTTATTTTCCTAGCTAATGACAAGATAAATATGGCAAGTAAATCTTGTCCTATCCTTTCACCTCATTTAAAGATTTCTGTAGTTCACTAATTCAGAGGTATCATTACTATTCCATTCCAAATGAAACAGCCGATAGGGTACGGTTCTGCTTCGTTACAGCTAGTTTTGTGTTCATTACTGAGTGCCTGATTCATCGGCATACTGATGTCCAAATACTGATACTGTCTTAATTGCACTTGTTTGCATATTGAGATACTGTAGTGGAATACACAGTTTGTGCTTTCATAGAAGATATTAAGCATAACAATAAGCAAATAAAGCAGTTTTCAGGTTTGGAATTTTATTACATGCAAAGCTGGTCTCCTTCCCTGCTGTTCCTCCTGTTACAGTTAAGGTCATCCACCACTTACCATTTAAACCATCCTGAATTGTTTATAAGTTTGAAAACTTGGACTGTTTGTATTTATTTCCAATGCCAGGTGTCTGCCTACAACGGGTTTTTTTTTCAAGCTTGAGCTTTCTTGAAGAGCAGAGAGAAAGGGAAATATCTAGCTTTTTTATACCCTTGCCTTTGGCTTTTTAAAATAATTATTTGGAACATTTCATGAAGATCTGGTGCGTCTCTGGAATAGGATGTTGAAACTTGGCAGAGGTATTGTCGTGGTAGGAGGGACAGTATTGCAGGCTGACATGATTTAAGCATAAGTAATAAAATTTGGGCCTCTCAGAACCCTGCTCTTACACTGAGAAAATGCTCAGATCACAAGTGTGATTCTTTTCCCTGAAGAAAAGCTCTCTGGTTCTTTCTCTCCCCACCTTCCCAGGTCTTGTGTAAAATTAGTCCTTCAGATCTGCTGCAAGGAATAGAAGAAAAACTGGAAGGATAGGCTGGGTAGAAAAGAGGACTGGAGAGTAGATTTACAAAACCTCTTGGAGAGAGCAAGAAGCTAGGCAGAAGGTTTTTGGGGTGGAATATGTGGGAGTGTATCACATACGTAATTTTCCAGCATATATTATGTATTCTATTACCTCTAGTGACTGATTTTTATAGATAATAGATGAATTTTGTTGTTACTTGTTAAGTACCAGGGGTATAGGGAGGTCTGAACTTCCAAATTTGCTCCAGTCCTTTATGCTGGAATTTTTTTAATTTGGGGTGGGTTTTTTTAATAGCAAAAGATGATATAAAATGAAAAATTGTCAGGACTGATTTCTAATGAACTTGTCTCCTGTGTTCTGTTGTATGTCCTGTAGCACATACACACGCAGATGTACACTCATACATGGTATTCAAAGGGTTTGAATTTTTCACATGGTTATAAAGCCTGTTTTCCCTGCAGTGCTTTGCAGCTCTCTTCTGCCTACTTAGCTGGACAGTTGCAAGTCCATGTTTTGGCAGCGTTTGAGTACATACATGCTGATTGTCCAGCTGGCTGGTTGGCCTTTCTTTTCCTTCATTTTAAGACTTTATGCTCTTTTTTTCATCCCAACTCCTAGTATTCATAAAACATACACAATTTTCATGTTATCTAGATATCTATTTATTTGCCAAATTTGGCTGAAGACAAACAGGCTTGAAAATTATTTCAAGGGAAAAGAGCAGGAAGTGAGTGGGAGGTACATGATATTACTGGTTTCATTCCCCTAGTAACTTGTCTAACAAAGAGAGTGAAAAGAGACGATAGAAAGAACTATAGACTATCATCCATTGAATGAGATAAAGATTGAGAAAAATTATGTGAACATAATTCACATTGATAGGTGAAGCTGGTAACGTATGTTTAGCAGATGAGACTAAGCTTGCATGGTTGAGCTTAATCCTGGCATTTTCTGATACCGTAATGCTTGACTTTGTAACTTTACCAATACATTATCCTCATTTTAGGGGTGTAGTATGCTATAAATTAAAAGCAACTAGAGCATGCAGTTGTACTGAAGATTAGCCATGAAAGTACTCTGAGCTATTCAGTTGCTATACCAAAGAAAAGGTGGCACTGAAAGAGCTAGTTGCTGAAGTCAGTTTGACCGGTTGGTACTCTTGAAATGTGTTGAGATACTGAAGGGAATTTCATTAAAATCAATATTCCTCCGTGAACTAGTTAAAGAAACAAGTGGAACAGATATGCTTGGAGTTTTATTTTTTGTGTGTGGTATTAAACAGGATTAAAGGCACTTTAGAGATACTCTACAGCATTGTGTGATGTGGTAGTTCAGATGGAGGTGGCATTACTCACACGTGTTAGAACCTGCTCTATGTGATGAATAGAAATAATGCTAAGTACTTCACTGTAACTTGTGACATCTCTGTGAAATTAAGTATTTTAATGTTACGCTCTTAACTGATCCCTTAAAGCAGTTTCATTTCTTCCATTTCAGTTTTAAAGTACTCCGAGGGAGAAAAGAACTCTGTATTTATATATGTATATTAAAATAACTGTGGAGCAAAGCAATCTTTTACCTGCATGCCTTGTATATACAGACATCTAATACTTAGGTCTGAAAAATGAACATTTTTGGTTTTTTTCCAGGACTTATAATATCTCTTCAGCTTCTTCGTGGCGACATGGAGCAGATTCGAAGGGAGAACCCAATGATCTTTAACAGAGGCGTTTCTGTTACCAGGAAGCTGGGTTTTCCTGATGTTATAATGCCAGGTAAACATAACAGCTCTAATCTTAAAATATTGGACATTTTTTTCTCATACTCTCCTAGACAAGTGACACTGGGATGTGTGCTTTACTTGAAGATCAATAATAGAAGAGTTGTCTTATTTATCAGTAAATGCCAATACCAGATTCAGCGAGGCATGCTAAAACATTTTACTCGACAAACATTATAGTAATATAAGGTGTTAAATTCATAGGTATAGAAGGTGATCTGGAAAGATGGCTTCGATATTCCCCCCACCTCCTCCACCAATATGAGATATCCCTCATGTGTGCTAAGCATAGAGACATTTCTTTTAAAATGCATTAAGTTTTTTCTTCACAATAATCCAAAGCCTGGAAAAAGAGTTTCCACTTTGCCACCTTGATTTTTGGAGTTGTTATGATCCTTTTGTAATGGTTGGCAATACATGAGGCTGCAAATCTTGTCTGGTTTTCCAGCTGGTCTTACAGAGCACCTAGTCCATGCAACCACCCTCTTGGCTGAAGCATTGCTGTACTTCACTTCTTACTTCTAGAGCAGCAGCTTGAGATGCTTCTTGTTTCAGCACAAGTTGAGGTAGCCACAGCACAGCCAAGAGTTCATTTAGGGAGGAAACCAGAACCTAGCCAGTCATGCAATCAATAGATACGAAACCTGGCACTATACTGTCTTGATTTTTACAGTGTAGTAAGAAATGGGCTTACTAATTATATTGCATGTATAGCATTTGAAATACTACCTCATTGCTATGCATTATAACCAAGACCAAGGATGACTTTGCAGACATGGGAAATTTTATGAAAGCATAATGGGAAAAGTATCAGATTTTATTACTTGAAAGACTGCACTGACACATCAGTATCAAAAGCAGTTGTTGTAGCCTCATTATGGAGGCTCTTCAGAAAGCAAAATAAAAATAGGGAGTAGGTGGGAAGAATTTCTAGAAACTAAAGTAAAAGGATTCAAAACAGTATATGTTTTATTTACTAATGAACTTGAAAATAATAGAGCAGCAGCGGATGTGGGCTATAAAGCCAATTATAAATTTTAGGTTTTAGTGACTTTATAGCAGTTCCAGTCTTAAGCCAAAGCAATCAAATAGAGAAAAGATTAACTATTGCATGTCGATATGCAGATACAGCTGCTGCAGGGTGATCTGCTGTTAGCGAGATCACAGCGGGATGTGTCAGCTGGAATAGCTAGATCACAGCTAGAAAAGTCAACATCAAAAACAGCATTTACATACCTGTAAGTGAATTGATTCTCCTGCAAGAATTGCTTTATCCTCCATTTCTATGTATAGAGATGTCCCTCAGGTACTTCAGACCACCTAATTTTAACAAGCTTGAGGAATAGCTTTATGGGCTCACTGTTCCCCTTAATTGTTTTTTCATTTTCTGGGCCCTAACCTCTTTCTGCAAGTGGCATAGTGGGCTGTCTTCCCTGTACTTTTGCTGTTTTGGGCAATGCTTTTGTCCAGGACTTGAACAAGCAGGTTAGCAGTCTTCAAGCAAAAAGAGCTCCTACCCTAAACTTCAAAAATTCTCTATTCATTGCAGCTAATTCAAATTTCCAAACTTGCTTTCTCTAATAAAACCAGATTCCACAGCATATGTTTGCAGCCCTCCCGTTGTAAGGCTCACTATACAGGTACAGCAGTGATCCTCCCAGCTCTGCTCAGCCCATCAGTTTTTCAAATGG
The DNA here is from genome assembly GCF_031877795.1 of Strix aluco. NCBI lineage: Eukaryota > Metazoa > Chordata > Aves > Strigiformes > Strigidae > Strix > Strix aluco. The sequence continues at coordinate 19,389,945 of NC_133941.1, forward strand.
TTTTCTTCAAAAGACCACAGTTGCTTGCTGATGTTGTTTGTGGGAACCACAATTGTTGTTGGAGAAAACAGAGGGATTTTAACATGATCATCTGTTTGGATTTGGGCTCATATATATAGAGATCTGCTCAAAATATTGATACAAACAAATACGTGAAAGGACCACCATTCTGCTATTAAATGCTTACTGCCTCTAGACGTGCTGAACACCAAGAACTTCTCGGTTCAAAGGGGGCTACAAGAGGTCTGCATAGAGAGAATTTAGATGCAGAGCTTTAGGCATTTGTATTTGGGAAAAAAAACAAAACAAACCCACTTACATTTGTGGAGAAAGGCAGTTTGTAAATGTCTCTAAATACCAGGTAAGAAAAGAAAGGCAGCCAGTGTGAATAGACTTTCACTGTAATGACAAATTAGGACATTGTCAGAGTAGAGATGAGATGTGAAGAGAGACGTAGCCATGAGTGGTGCTCTGAACAAAAATTTTGTTTATCCTGGGTGTTTTCCAGGATAATGAAATCTCTGAAAAAATTAGGAGATTATAATATAATTTAACTTCACTGATGCAGCGAACAGTGTTCATTCTAATTGCTTACAATTTCTTTTTGAAATAAAAATATGTTTGACGTTATTCAAGTGACAGCAGATATTTGCCTGTTGTTTGCTTTTAAAACAGTAGATCAAACTGAGCTTTGAGTTTCCCTGATGTCCAGGGTAGAATGTTTGGGTAAAGTAATCTTTCAGGTGGATTAGCCAAGCTACAGGAACAAGGATTGCATATCAATTTACTTTGCGCTTATGTTGTTACAGCCAGAGTCAAACATTCCTTCTTAGCTTTACTAGTATTGTCTAAAGTTAGAAAATATTTCATTCTGGGGGGAGAAAAAACCACCAAAGAAACAACAATCAAAAAACGCAATCAAACAGAAAACCAGCCCTGTCATGCACGTTAGCAGTTCTCAACCATGTCTGCTGCTTTAATTGTCTTTGTCAAACTACCTTTTCCTTGCTTTGCTTCAGAACTTTTTCTTTCTCATTAAAGACAGGGTTTCTTCTTTCAGAAAAGAGCACAAAAAGTTCATGACTTGTATTTTGCAAGTGGATGCAGTTTTTCAAGGCAGTGTGGTCTGAAAATGGTTTTTTATGAATAAATTAATAAAGTCTACATCACCTAGCATTGTTAAAATATGCAGTGATCATTCTGCTGAACCAAGAAATCTATTTTTAAAAAGGTAAATAGCTCTAGAATTTTAAATGAATCTTCTTGGTCATAGGTTTTAACATTTTCTTTTTTAATAGGAAATCCTTTCACATGTACACATCTCAATCAGTAAAATTCTGTAGCTGTGACTTCTCACACAGTTTTCCTATCCCGTTTTGTTTTCTAAACAGTAGCATTAGTTCCTGTACCAAGCCCTCTTTTCCCTCCCTCAGATATGAGCAATGTAAGTGGTAGCTGGTCATCATTAAGAAATAAAGTGAAACTGGTCTTTATGTGCTTATGTCTTGCATGGTTATGCAGAACAAGACTAATATCCTACAGAATAACCATGCCTGTCTTCATTTCTAAAGGTGAAATGTTCTTTGTTTCCTGCTGTGTTGTGATCTGAGAAGAGCATCATAAAGACTTTAATTATCTTTTTTTGTCCGAATCAGAAGGGATTCAGTCAAACCAGCCTCATGTATGGTGGGGTTTTGTTCATTTGTACTTTGGTTTTTTTCTTTTCTAAATTGGTACTGGGTTTAAGGCCATCCATCTGATCCTGACAATTTTACCTCTCCCCAGAGATAAAAGCAATGAGGCATGTGCTGCTTGCCTTTTGGATTGCAACTTTATTTGTATACAGAACTTGCTGATCAGAAATCTATTGCATAGGCATGGCGTTTGTCAGTTCCCCAAAGGACATCCCTTCCCTTCCCCATGTGCTGATAAGTATTCTGTCTTTTACTTTGATCCTCTGATGAAAAGTGCATGCTTCATCTTCTACTTGTGAGTGATGTTTCTTTCTCTTTTTTCTCTCCTTGTCTTAATTTCCTGGCTTCTCTCCCTTTCTTCCCTTTATTCTTTCCTCTTTCTTTCTGATGCAGAGATGAAGATAGTTGGGTGTAAGTTTCTGCTTTTCTGTGTAATGTCTGCTTATTGCTTGCTTTTTCCCATTTTCATATCTTTCATGGAATGTTGGGGATTGGTAAAGATAGCAAATCATGACATCATAGGGAAACTTTGGTAACAGAGAGGCATGGACTTTGTCTTATCAGTGTCTCTTCATACCACAGTGTTTCATACAAATTTAGTAGCTATGACAGGTGAATCAGTAGCAAAGGTGAGAAACATCTCAGCATCTGTTCTGTCAGTGAGCACAAAGTCATGGAAAAAATACATTAAGAAACGGACGTGGCAAAATCCATCAGCTATTCTCAGAATGTTCATGGCAAGAGAGTCAATGAGACTAAAAGACATAATTATTCCCCAAAAGTGTTTACAGTGAGAATAAAAACCACTTTGGTCGTTAATAAACTTTCAGAAATAAAAGTTAAAATACTAAGCTGGAGGAGATAAGAAAAAATATATTAAAAATCAACTCCCCAATACTCAAGGGAAACTGTTTCAGGGAAATAATTTAATTTAAAACGACCATTGTATAAATTCTTTTCTAGACATTGAGGTCAAACAATGAATAGCAAATAATCTAGAAGATTTTGTTTGTTCCTTTTCCTTGAAACAATTGAATGTTCACTGAAAACTAGAGGAACACAGAGTTAAACTTGCATAATGTTCTCTTTATAGAAGAAAAAAGAAAGTTAATTTAATTTGCCGTACAGCACTAGATAAAAGCTCTGTTTCCCCTTGCTGCTGTAATATTATTCACAATAACGTTAACAGTTGCATACATTAACTATTTCAAGAATATAGGCCTTAAAATTAGTGAGTGACTGGTGAGGGGGCAGAAAAATAAGCTGCTGAAATGGATCTAATATGATTCCCAGAGACTGTCTGGCCATACCAGGCTTCTTAATTTTAACAGGCAAGTAGTAATACAGTGCGCAATACAGCAGAGTTTTACACCAGTGTCAAAGGTGACCTCGCTATTAAAGCAAGGGAAAATGAGGCAGTATGAGGCCTGGCACTCTTAATCTTTTGCGACGTGACTGAGAACAAGTCCATGATGGTCAGCCAGAAGGCCAGAGAGCATTTGAGACACTTCCCATAAATTGCACTTTGTCAGTTTTTTCATTTAGTCCGTTTGTTTTGAAAAAATAACGTGGTGATCACAAAGCTGATTGTGGGCCTCCTTCTGTTTAACCTCTTCTGTGTTGAAATTACTGCACTTCAGAAGTGGTTGCATGTTTTTCATTTGGAGAAAGTTACAACTTAAAGTAAGGGTGTAGTGTGCTGTTTTGAGATCAGGATCCAAGTACTGGCACCCTGCTCTTGTGCAGTGGCCTCCAAAGCTACTGCAGAGGAGAGCTGCCCATCAAGGGAATGTCTGAATTAGTATGGTACTCTTGGCCAGAAAGAAGAGCAGTTACCATTGTAAAGACCTAGAACAAATATAGCCAAAGCACATTATAACAGTATCTGTGAATATAAATATGTTTTATAGTTTGTCTCAAAAATTTTAGTTACTTGCTGGGGCCCCTCACTACAAAAAGGACATTAAATTACTCAAGTGTGTCCAAAGAATGGCAGCGAAGCTGTGAAGGGTCTGGAGCACATGTCGTACGAGGAGCGGCTGAGGGAACTGGGGGGGTTTAGTCTGGAGAAGAGGAGGCTGAGGGGAGACCTCATCGCCCTCTACAACTACCTGAAAGGAGGGTGCAGGGAGCTGGGGATGAGTCTCTTTAACCAAGTAACAAGCGATAGGACAAGAGGGAATGGCCTCAAGTTGGGCCAGGGAAGGTTTAGACTGGATATTAGGAAGCATTTCTTTACAGAAGGGGTTGTTGGGCGTTGGAATGGGCTGCCCAGGGCAGTGGTGGAGTCCCCATCCCTGGAGGTGTTCAAGAGTTGGGTTGACCCAGCGCTGAGGGATCTGGTGGAGTTGGGAACTGTCAGTGTGAGGTTAATGGTTGGACTGGAGGATCTTCAAGGTCTTTTCCAACCGAGATGATTCTGTGTGATTCTGGTTTAAATTGCTGTAACTTCATTACAGTCTGTGGGGTGATGCTGATTTACTCTAGTTCTGGGGATGTTCATTTATATATAGGACGTAAATGTGTGGTTTTGTGTTTTCTTCATAAGCCATTGTGGATGATACTCTGAGTGTCCTTCTTGCCTATTCACACCTGGGGGTTTATTGGCACTCTTCTGTAAAATGCCAGTATTTTCAAAAAGATGCTAAACCCAGTGATGCTAGAGAGTTGAGTAGACAGGATATCACAGTGTTGGGCCCTAAGTAAATAAATTGGACAAATACATACAGAAATACTAATTTTTATAGATAGATTTTTTTTTTATATCCTTAGCTGCTTAAATTGTAAGACTTAACTTTCAGTATTAAAAAATCCAGTGAGGATTTTCTGGATAAATACAGTTCTTTTACTAGGTTACTGGAAACTAGGCCTGCACATCCTGAATGTTGTGAGCTGCCACTTTCCCCCAGCTTACAGGGATATGTTACATGTCCTTTACAGGTTCACAAAGTCATAGAACATCGACCTCTTAGAAAACATGTTTGCTAGTATCAAGATGTCAGAGATTTGTTTGCCTCTTTCTCCTGTAGGAATTTATGTGAATTATGTAACCTTTTTTTGACACAGTATTCACCTGTATAAAAGAGGGACCATTCCTGTCCTCGCTGTACAAAATCTTTTAGGATCCCTTAATAAAAAGTGTCTGATTCGACGCAGATGGTTTCTCTAAATTGTTACAACATCCCAGTTTAAGTAACTGGTTAGTCTTCTAGTGAAAACCTACCAATCTTATCAGGATAAATCTTCTACTTATTCTAATCGATACTAGACAATTATTGGCCATTGGACAACTAAACGTTATGTTAGTAAGCCTTGAAAATTATAAGTAAGCAGTTGGAAGTATTCCAGTACATTTCTGTATATTGTAAACACAAAATCAATATGGCTTGTGTAGCCTTTTCCACCACTCCTAAAATAGTTTCAGGTGATATGAGAAAGGATTTCATTTCAATATAAGCAAACCCCCCCAAAGCTATAATTTATGATTTAGAATTTAAACAATTGTACATTTGACATAAGGCTTTGTAAATAGGTTAAAACAAACAAAACAAAACCCTCATAAAGGTGAAGGGAGGGTAAAGGAAGAGCTGCATAACACATCAGAAATAATTCATTTTTTTATTATTGTGAAAAATACTGTATTTCAAGACATTTCATAAAGATTAGTAACTGCATATGTTAGAACTGCACGTATTTTATGCTAAAAAGCAGTTTACATTTTGTTTTAAATTGAAAACAATTGTAGGGAGATGGACTTTGGAACAAATACCATTCTGAAACCTCTTATTAGGTTTTCAGTTCATCCTTGACAGCCGTCTAACACAGACCTCAGCTTAAAATGTCATCTGCAGGTTTTAGTCTATAAATACTTTGACCCACTAGCCTTCTAGCACTTTTTTATTCCTGTACTAATGATAGGAGGCCACAGCTAACCCAGTTTTATAATCTGCACTGCTCTATTTGTGAAGATGTAAGGCCTAAGTGATCCAAGTTGGAGTAGCATGCTGTTTTTCTCTCAAAATGCAAGAGTTACTGTCACTTCGGAGCCAGTACTGTTTGTACAGTAGTTTGCCACACAGAGGGCATGAATTGTCTGGTTTGTTAGACAATTCTTTATTTATCTTTTTTTTTTTTTTTTTTTTTTTTACACAATGGAATTAAATATGGAAAAAGCTCTATCTGCCAAGATTTTTTACTTGATATGTAGCTGTCATTCTGTGTTAGAGCTGACAAGGATCACCTCTTGATCATACTGATCACGTTTTTTGTTTAGTAACACACAAGCTGCACTGTGCTATCTGTTAGTGCACTTGTGTGGTGGTGTGCAGAATGTTTTCTCTAGCCTTGCAATTTGCATACTCAGAATTTTTAATAAACTGCTCTGTGTTCAAGCATTTGCTCTAGTTTCTGTGCAGCCCATTAGTGCATCTGAGCTCAAACCCCTCAAAAACAGTAGCAGTTGGAGGAAAAAAATGGCTCGTGAGGGCTCAGCAGGAGATGTAGTTAACTAATATGTTGGGAAAAGGAGATACTTCTTTGTAGTAACGTTATTTTCACTGAAATAAACAGAAGTGTTTGAGTTTGTAGTTTAAACTCCAAATTTTCAAGAAACTGATGGGCTCCATACCTGATAGTTAAATGATTTTTGTCTTTGCTAGATATGTTTACTTTCCTACTTTTACTATATGTAATGACCTTTTCTATTTTTATAAGATTCAATAGACCATATTTTTACAACAGAAGGTACACCATTGTACTTCACTAAAATACCTTTTTCCTTCTTTTTTATTCATTTTGATGCAAAACCACTGTTTTTTAGATTCCTCTACCCCCTACCCCAAAGGCATTTTTTTAATTAGTGCAGTAATATCTCTCCTGTTAAGCTTAATGGAAGATAAGATGCTATATATAACCAAGTGCTGCCTTTAATTTAGGCTGAAAAATTATTTGCAATCTGTCATTGGACTTTGTGTAGCCAGACTCTCTTCCAGAAAAGAGGTCATAAATAGGAAGCTCCAAAATGCTAATTATAGTGAGTACAATTAATTTCTATTAAGTTGTAGCATACAAATTGAAACTTTTTTCCTCAATGTGCAAACTGCTAAGAAAAAAGGATGGAGTCTGTTAAGCAGGACAATTTTCAAAACAAAAGTCCCCACTTAAATTATCTTTTGTGAAGAGTTTTGTATTTCCTTGATATTCCTATAGTCAACGTACAGGTAGCTGAGCTTGATTTTTGAACAGCAAGAGAAATGCACAGATAATTTTCTCTGTTGTTGTGGACTGTGGAGTTTTGCATTTGATGACTATTCTTTGATGAGAAAAAACAGATCAAATATTTGAGGTCTTTCACCAGCCTCTTGCTGTCATCTTTTCCCCATTAATGAACCATAGCATTTTCAGACCTCTAACTGTGAGGCGTTTCAAGCAGTCAACTCTGTGTGAATCCACAGTGAGAGTGAGGTTGATGGAAAAAGGAGGACATTTTGCATACAGATTCCCATTCATAGAGAGTCCCTAGCAAAAAGCACTGAATGTCAGCTACAGAGCTGTATTTTCCATGCTTAAAAAGTTGTCCTTATCTCCAGAAATAAAAATGAAAGTAAAGGCAGGACTGAAAGCTTCTATTGTTTGTCCCTACAGTAGATTAAGAAACAAATTCTGTGGGGTTATAGACTTGAAGAAGAATTTGAAGTGCTTCTTTGACAGACACAAAAGGATATCCCTCACTGCCTGAAAGCAAATGCTGCCTATTTCTTTGTGCTTCTGATTAATAAACAGATTTAACTGCATCAGTTTCTCCAAGTGGAAGAAATCAGACATTCAAGGAGTCTCTGCTTTGCTGGATAACCATTCCATTACTTCATTATTTAGTCTCTTGAGGCTGCTTAACAAAATACTTGCCTTGAAAGAGTTTAATTTTTTATTTTAATTTTTTGTATCTTTATATATTGCCTTTCAGTATGTTTGCCTTTCCGGCAAGTTAATAAAAAGAAGTAGTAAGTGAACCATCATGAAATAGTGACAGTAACTAAATCTTACAGAAAAATAGGTGCTACCTGCTATCCTTTTGGTGCACACTTTACAATTGACTGCATTAGTTTTGAAAGCAGAGTTTCCCAAATCAGATTCTTAAAAAAAAAAAAAAAAGTGAGCTAGAATCTGTGAAATTCAGGATAACAAGATGCTGAGATAGATGCTAGAATTTCTATTTCTGAATATAGTCATTTGCTCTGAAAGCTCTTGAAAATGAGGTAGTGAGAAATTGGCAAGTATCCATACTGCCCGCTTTCTTATATCCATGCATATGGATACCAGAGGCTAGCCAGAAATGTAGCAAAAAAAAATATTTATAATTCCTTCTTAATCCATCTGAACTGAATTACAATCAGGTTTCCAGAAAGACTGCTTTTATTTTGTTGTTATGATAAAAAGAAATTATGGAAATATGGAAAATACTTGAAGAGCTAACAGAATTTTCTGCTGATCATCAGAAAAATACTTATTTTGCTTAAAATATATTGAAAATAGGAGGTCTGATGGTAATGATGTTTTGTCAGGCTTACCCTGATACTTCCAAATCAGGTAACTAGACAAATTAGTAGAAGGTCTTTTTTTCCTTTTCCACTTACACAATAAAAGCAAGTATTGATTCCGAGTTCACCTTTAATAAAGGCATTACTAACAATGGTCTGATTTTATGCACTGATATTAAAATGTTCATCTTTATTAACAATTAACTTGCTGCTTGGAATGATTTGGCCATCAGCCACAGTCTTGCAGAACACAGAAAATAATTTGCAGAATCAAAATATGTTGCGCACAGGCACCGAGTCTTCTGTGTTGAATTTAAGCCTGTGACTCCACTCTTTTACTGTAGGTGATATACGCAATGACTTATACCTGACATTAGAAAAGGGAGACTTTGAAAGAGGTGGGAAAAGCGTGCAGAAGAACATTGAAGTGACCATGTATGTGCTCTATGCGGATGGAGAAATCTTGAAGGTAAGTGCTTATTTCCTCTGGGCTTCAGGTGCCATCTGCTTGCTCCGTGGACATGTTCTCTTGTTTTGTTGTCTCTGATGCAAGTGCTAAACTAAAACTAGCTCTTTTTTTTTTCTGGCTAAGTTTTTAAACCATATATTATGATGAAGGAAGCAGTCAGTTATAAATTCGAAAGAACTTGAAACACTTCCCCTATATAGGAATAGGGGACTTGGAGAAAATACTCATAAACTGAAAAGCTTAAGTAATTTCAAAATGTGATGTCAGTGGCTGTAGTAAAAATAAAATTTAGAGTAACTGTAGTCAGAAAGAACTGAAGAGTATATGACAGATATCTAAAATTAAATAATGTGTGTCATGCAATGTGATGAAATGTGATTACAAGAGAGACTTTTAAATCTGTGTTGTTGCAGTAATGGTACTGAATGTAGTTTTGGAAAATAATTTTGAGTAGCCTTATTTCCAAGATCTTGGCTTTCACCCTGGGATGGCTCCATTCCAGCTGTGAGCGGTGATGTTTAATGATTTTTTTTCTTCCTCTGTTCTTGCTTTTAGTATTATTGGAAGAGAAGGAGGTAGATAAGTCAGCGCTCTGTGGAGTGGGAGGGCATGAGGATAGAGAAGTAAACAGAAAACTATTTTGACATAAACATCTATCAGAAATGGAGAAATGGCTGCCATTAATCATAACTTCCCCCTACCTTTTTTTTACCCCCATAACAATAAAATGGCCTTTGTAGCCATTACTGCAGAAGATTCTAAACATCAAAGTGCTTGTGTACCAAACTCATTGCCACAGTCTGGTTTTTTTAATTGAAAGGAGAACTTTTTCTTTATTACTCCAATTGCTTGTGATTTCATTAACGGTAAAGTCTATCTCTTGTAAGGAACTGGTTTGTGCTCATAGCTGTTGCAGGAAGATCACGATCCTTTTCTGTTTAATTGCATTAGACATACCTTTCAAATTGAATGACATATTTTTAATCATCACTTCATTGCACAGCAGTCTGCCAAAGACCAGTGTAGGTCTTTACCTTCCAAACTGCAATATCAGCATCTTCAAATGCTAACGTACATAATAGTAACTAATTATGCTGTAACTGTACCTAATGATTAAGTATTAAAGCCATATAATTTCTGGACGTTATCAGTCTGAACTTCTGTGGTTTTGGTTGGAATGGTCATTCACAGATACTAAATTATTCTTTTTCTTACCCTTGCGTGTTATTACTACTGTAAATTCAGGGCTTTACATGGGATAGTGGAACAGATACGGTACAAACAAAGAACAGTGAAAGGCGGTCAATCCGATTAGAAAAAATTCAGGTGAACATTTGTCATAAAGGAGAGACTTTACATAGAAAGGATCTTTTGTATTTTTGAAATATAAACCACATAATTAAAAGAAAATCTTTATACTAGTTTTTATATTATTGCTCCTCTGTATAGTTGCAGTCAAAGCAACAAAGATACTTCGTTTATGTCAGGGAGACCTTTGGTTCATGATGTCTGCTGATGCCTAAGATCCATTGTATTTCAAGCATGCAGCCACTAGAATTTTTCTACGTAGGAAATACTCAAAGGTATAAGCTAGCGTATCTACTGAAAAATATGTAAAGGGACAATAGGACAGTAGAAGTTGAACTCTGCTTCCCTTTAATTTGAACTCCCTCTCACTGCTTAGGTACATTTGTGTTCTCTCTTAACTGCAGAATAGAGCTAGAAAAAGAACATGAAACTGAATATCACTTGAACTGAATATAGAGACATAGTTCAAAAGTGCTAAATGACAATTTGAAGGGATAATCACATGTACGTAAGAGAAAGATGCAGCTACTTAGAATTGAGTTTCAAACTAATCATGTCTCCTCTTTTTTCATCACTGTCATAGTTTCTACATGATTTAAAAATTCTGCAAATGTACCATGTACCAAAGTTAAAGAAAATGAGATGGCCATCTGGAATTACTTCTAACTTGGTGCATTATCTTACCATTCAATGACAATATCCTTGTCCTTGTAGAAGACAATTGGCACTTAAGCGTATAGGACTGCTCCAAGCCTATAGAAATGCCCTGAAAATCATAAGGATTCAAATTCTTAAACTGTAGATTTCCAGTTTGTCTCCACTTTCAGAATGCAGATTTTGGTTGTAAAATAGAGGCAAAGTTTGTGCTTAAAATCTTCCCATGCTTCAGGTGAAAAGCCCCAAGAACAAAGAGCTCCATCAGTTCTAACCATCCTGCCTGTGTGCAGTGGGTTCTGGGAAGTCTGGGTATCCATTTGTCTAAAACTTAACAGGTCCTTTAGTCTGGGTTATTTTAGTATGCCACTAAATGGATACTGGTTTATCTTTTATATTAAGAATTTAGTTTTAAACCCTAGATGGTTTGTTTTGTCACTGCAATTGTCTGGTTTATGTAACCTTCGGTATGGACACCTAGAGCAGTGTGTGATGCCCTGCCATTTTCTATTAGGAGGGAGCTGGTTTCACCCAAAGACAGAATATAATTTAATTCCTAGATGAAGCAGCTGTAAAGAGACTGCTAGATCAGGACTTTCAGTCATTCAGAATAATCTAAAAGAAAATACTGAGGACTGCAACAAGAGGAGTCTTAACTTTTTAATATAAATGCTAAGAATAAGGTGTGTGTCGGATAGGGCTTGGTGCAGTACTGATGAAGGGAATTGCTTTGTTTGGGTTCCCAGTCCCCTGAATGATCACTTGTGTGACCCAAGATTGCTTTCACAGTCAAGTGTAGCTATTTTTTCCTTCTATTTTATTTGTCTAATTAATTTAATAACTTTCTGTAGGTGATATAGTAGAGAAGCTAATAAAAAACTGCAATTCAAGCTTACAGTGGTATGGGCAGAACACTGAAAAGTTCAGTCACTGACCCCAAAGCACTACTGTTCTTGGTTGCAATCCCCTTTACTGTTGCTGACCTATGGCCTTTCCAAACGAGAAAGTGTGTGCTGAGTTACATGGTACAGTGGGGTAACTGCCACAAACTTTTCATCTGATGTTAGAATAAAATCTCTAAACTTTTCCTGACCAGCAGCACAATCCAAATCTGAATTATGTCTTTGTGAAGACTTCAGCAGAACTATACACAGCATTAATGAGAATATTCTCTGTCTCAAATCCGTATTGCTGTTGTGTACATCTTGGTCCAGAAATAGTCCTTTTGAAAACGGTGAAATTATTCCCAAAACACAGTGCTGTTCAAAATGAAAATGAGTATTTTGTTTTCAAAAAGGTTGTACTCAATTGTTAGTATCTTTCAATATAGTCTGAAAAATAAAAAACATTGACACATTTCTCAATTATTCTTCTTTCTGTTCCAGCAGCAGGAATCTTATTAATTAGAAGGCATACCTTAAACAATAAAATTATTACCTGATACTTTTTCTAGTTTAGCTGCCCTGACTTGCCTCTGCCCTCTAATTCACCTACATATTTGATTCTCATGGTAACTAAGTGTATGGAGACTTGTTTCATATTTGCAGATCACAATTCAGAATTAAATATTAAACAATCCTTCCTCCTCAGACTATAGATTGTAGTATAAATGCATAGAAATTAACAACCAGAAGGAAAGACTCTTCACCCATTCGTTTATTTAAAGTTTCTAGCACGAAACAGCATTCAAAGACTGACCATTTGTCTGCCAAGGCAGGTAATTTTTTGAGGCAACAGAAAAATGCTCACATTAAAATTTGAATTGTTACTGTACCTTATAGAAGAAATACAAATATTATTTTACTTTCTCCTAAGAACTTAATGCAGAATGAGGTCTTGGAATTGCTGTGTTGAAGCACGGGTTACTCGTTACAGAATGTAACTGGGATATCACAGGCATTCTGGTTTTTAGTACTGCCACCACTACTCCCACTCCAACCTGTTAATATCTGCAACAGTTAATTCTTGTTACTGTCTAAAAAATCACCTTTATGCTGGGATTGTGGCACACACTGTATGGTTACTAAGACTTTGTGAGGATTGAGTTTTGTCTCAATGCTACAGTCACTCGGTTTGGATTAGGACTTTGCAATGAATCTCCGTTCAAGGAGGCTTTCTTGCATCGAATCCCAAAATACTAGAGAACTTTTCTTTATTTTTTGGGCTCCTTCACAAATTCTTAACTTTCTCAAAGCCAGAAGAATATTACTACAGGCCAAACTAACTGGGTCTGGCTAATGGAATATGCTTGACTTGATAGTCCCTTGATTATGGATGAAAAAATCAAATCAACGTTGTCAGTATTTTCTTGGGATAGAAACTAGAGGTGCATTGGGGAGATGACCAGTAGTTGTTCTTGTCATTATGCTATTCCATTTGAGGTGTTTTTATGTCAGAATTTATATTGCATGTGTCGTTCTGGGTCTGCTTAGCTTCTGTTTCTTCCTGGATTCATTATCCTTAGAGATGCTGAAAGTGAAGAATCACTAAGTTGTCTTTTCTCTGCATGCTGTTATAAGATATCGTACCTTTTGGATCACTTTTGTAAGTGCTAGGTTCTAGAACATGGGTTAGTGCTTATATTAAAAAATGTGCTTCCTATGTCTTCATTACAAAGGAACTTTTACTATCCTTATTTCAGCATTTCTCCTAACTTCCTTTGCTCATGTTCTGACTAAGGATTTCTATATTTCCTGAATAATACCAATTTTTTTTTAATCTGTGTTTTGAGAATACATAGATGGGGCAAGAGCTCTTGAGCTTTTTATATCTAAAAGCAGAAATTTAAATCCCATTATATTTTTAGGTGATGACAATTCAACAGAAATTCTTTGCTTACCAGTAATGAAGTAACTTGATCAGAATTTTCTGGGATACTCGGTGAGGCAGGATGGTTGTAGTTCCAAAAGACCAGCATTTTTAAGAACTTGAAAAGTTCACGTATCACTTCTGAGATACTGAAGCAGAAATCGGATTAAACTATATTTTTCAGAAGAGTCTAATCTAATTATGTGATGGTCCTATTAGGTCCTTTTTTTTTTTTTGGACTCATTTTATATATTTGGACTTGTGTCTATTGTACCCATTCTGTGCTTGATGGGAAAGTTAGCTTAAATAATAACTTAAATAATAAAATGATACTGGAATTAATCCAGTATCATAGGTCTCCTCGCTTGGCCTTTGACCCAAAACAGTTTAAAAATCTCTTCAAAAATTCCAGATTTTATTGTGTCTGAGTTTCTGCTTCTGACTCGTCCTTTATGTCTACAGAAAGATATGAGTTATATAAAGCTTATCACCATGTAATAAAATGACTCATCTGTAGTGATGTGATGTTTTCTTTTGTTCCAGGACTGCATCAGCCTGGGCTCGGGAGAGCCAAGCAGGAGTGCATACCACTCTTTTGTCCTTTACCACAATAACAGCCCTCGATGGGGGGAAATCATCAAGTTGCCCATCCCTATAGACAGGTTCCGTGGGTCTCACCTTCGGTTTGAGTTCAGACATTGCTCAAGTGAGTGCAAAATATAACCAAGAGAAATCTAAAAAAGCTGAGGCGTTTCCATTGTCAATTTATATTTGGATGAGGCTGTACTGAGTGGAAAGCAGGAAAGGGGTGCCAACCTAAAATACGGTGAAGGTGTACTGCTAATTAGCCGGTTGCTACATTTATTAAACAGCACGTTAAAAACATCGTGGACAATCAGTGCAGGGCAGAACTTTTTGCGGATGTTCTCCCCTGACATTCTTTTGTAGTGTTTTCCCATAGAATGTTTTCTTTACAGCATATGTATTTTATATTTTGCTATGTTAAGCATGTTTGTGTTTGGTTTGAGGCTTGTTGATCATTTGCATAGAATTAGGCATATTATATGTTGTTTCTTATGTAACCTGCATGCTTTTTGTTAGGTATGCAGAGAAGTTAGTGAATATGTGTGTTATATATGGGTGGACAGAATATGTACAAATATGATTCCTTATTTCTGTCTCTTGCTACAGCAAAAGACAAGGGAGAAAAGAAGCTCTTTGGTTTTGCGTTCACTCCGTTGATGAGAGATGATGGCACTACCTTGTCAGATGATATCCATGAGCTTTATGTTTATAAGGTACCAATTCTTCTCTGCAGACTTTTCAGCTGCTCATCTCTACTTCAGTTTAAATGAGCAATGGTCATTACGTTATCTTTTTTCCCCTTCATTAGAAGTATGTGAGGAACAGATTAACAGTTGTTCCAAAATTTTATAAAATCAAAACCACATGACTAGGTATGGATTCAGCCTTCTATTCTAGGTACAGCTTACCTTTTCCCTCCAGATAATGATGATTTATCATCTGTTAATCCTATCCATTTTTAATTCAAACATACTAGTGTTTATTCAGCAGTTTTACCAGCCCGTGGCATTAATCTATACCTTTGTATTATGAAGTTGTGCTGTACTTCATATGCATCATGTTGCAGTGCTACAGCTTGGCAACCCTGTAGCAGGGGGTTTGGGGGCTGTTGTTTGGAGTATTTTCTCCCTGCTGATTTACCATGGTTTATTTCTTCACTATGATTTTCAGACAGCAGCACTAAGCTGTACAGTTGGAAGGTCACAGTAAGTTCTAAAGAGTCAGTGGTTGGGAGACGGCACTTTCTAGAGCTGGGTCTGTTTTGTGTATGTAGAAGGTGGTAAGCAGAGCTCTTTCTTAGAAGTGTTTTTGTGCATCCAGAAGATCAATAAAAATAATGTTAGCCAATTGCTGTCAGGGTGTGAGTGTGTGGAATGAGATAGAGTAGGTACAATTCCATTTCTTGTCCTGTACCTGCAGTGTGATGAGAACAGCACCTTTAACAATCACGCACTGTACCTGGGGCTGCCTTGCTGCAAAGAGGACTACAACGGCTGCCCCAACATCCCTTCCAGCCTCATTTTCCAGCGCAGCACCAAAGAGACCTTTTCAGTCTCCACACAGCTTTCTTCTACCAAACTGACCCAGAATGGTAAGTAGCTGATCCTTCAGAATTGTCCAAGGCAACAGGGATTATGAAAAAGAGAGAGAAGATGGGTATGCTTCTGCGCTGTTTATTTTACTAAAACACTTCTTTGTTATAATTTCATTATATGAATGCTTTTCTTTTTACTAACACTATTGAAATGAGCAGAAACTGGGTTTTTTTGAGGAAATAAGGATATTGACAGATGGCAGAGAAATTACAGACACTACTCGTAAGTGCAAGAGAAGGGTAATATGTTAAAGCAAAGTTAATTTTCATTAAATGATTGAAGAACAAAAAATTCAATGTTAGCACTTTTACACAATCCAAAGTTTGTTTTGTTCAGCTTTTACGGAGTTACTAAGTAAAAAAAAATTTGTTATGGCAATGTCCCTGAAGCATGGGAAGACAAAAGTGGATTGTGCACAATGCAGTGTCAGGTCACATAGGGAAAAATGCAGCGTTTACTCTTTTTAAAGTACTTCACTGTTCCTCCATTCATTTCTTTGTTGGTAGTATTGGACTTACTCCATATGTGCCTTCTTGTTTTCCCTCATTTATTTTTCCACAAGAAGTATGAACTACAGGAGCAGAAATGTAACATGTAACGAGTCTCTGGTGGGTCTGGGGTTGCCATGCTTCCCTCTGTGTATGAATTCTAGCTCTTTCTCTCACTGTTCTGCAGTGGATTTGCTTGCCCTACTGAAATGGAAAGCTTACCCAGATCGTGTGATGGATATTCTAGGAAGACTGAGACATGTCAGTGGCGAGGAAATTGTTAAGGTACTACATGAAATAACAGTCTTTGGATGTATCTGTGATAGCAAGTGAATTCAGACCTGCAGTGCACTTCTGAATGTTCCCTCTTTTTGTACTTTTTGATGCACACTGTGAATTTTCAGAGTGTATGAATTGGGATTTTGCTTTGACATGAAACTGAACAGGAAGATACACTCCAAAAATTAATGGATAGTTAGTCCTTGGGATCAAAATAGATCAAATATTGTAAAATTCCCTCACCCACATGTGCTTCAAGTATCAGGTCCAGTCGTTCCACTCTGCAGGCCCACTCCTGTTGAGACATGCTGCTTGCTGATGTAGTCACTGGTGGTGGTGTTTTGTACAGACTTACCTGTTCCAATAGTATTTTCTAAAGGACATTCTCCGATACTACGTGAGTGTGGTTGGTCATTTCTAGAGTGCAGAAAACAGAGCTGACTCAGAAAACTTGGCCTTTTCAAACAGCTAGTAGAGTTGATCAGTGTTTCTATTTTGCAAATATGTTCCAAACATCTGTGTAGAGGATAAAGAAATGTGAAACCTTTAAAGTTAAGTTCTGCTCAACGGCCAGTGAACCGTCCTGCAAACCCATTTTCCTGTCCCAGCACTGTGGAGCTGTTGGCTAGAGCACCAGTTGCTCTCTAGTGTGTCTAACTATCAGTAATAGCTCCTATCTGATAATTCCATCATGCTTTGTAACCACTGTTGCTCTACATGCCAATCCTTTGTGTGACCTGAACTTTCTTTGACCAAAAGAACTTCAAAATGCATTTGTATTTTGGTCTCAACAAAAAAGTGCATTTATCCCTCTGATAATTTTAGGTGTGCTGAGAAGTCTCCCTAGAATTTATTTCTATAAATCTAGAAGTAAAAGGGGAGATAATATGTAATGGCAAACAACCAAAAAGAGGAAACCAAAGAGAAATCCCATCACTTAATTAGTAGTTTATGATTAGAGCCACTTCACTGTAGCTCATTTGAATGTTGCCATATCTTGAATGTTGATCTTCATGATGACTTCATAACAGTAATGGAAGAGGACAATACCCTGTTTATACTGGAATTCTTCAAGAATGTCATGTTTTGTACATTTTGTTTGCAGGGCAGTACAAGTATCTGGTTTTTATAGAGAAAAGTGTAAAAAGATATGGATTAAATTATTACGAGGGGAGAAGTAATTAATTCCTTCCCTAAAATAGCTGCTGTTCGGCACTGGGATATGAAGAACAAAATGCAATAATTTAGAAAAAAAAAATTCTATCTTTTCAGAGACTTCATAATTTGTTATACTTTATTTCTTGTTTTCCACATCAGAAATTTAATTAGAACAGATTAAAAAATCACGAGAGAGTCTGCAGTTGACTTGATCTTCAGAATTTTTCATCCTCCTTTCTGAGGACCGTGCTTTCAGGAAAGAAAATCACTGAATTGTCGGCGTTCAATAAGCCACAAGTGTTATGGGTGAAAGAAACAGTTGGCAATATGTAACTTGACCCAATTAATGGTTATAAAAGCTCTACTTTCTGTCATATAACAAAAGTCTTCAATATTAAACATAATTTGGAGCACCAGTTAATGTGTTTCCAAGTCTTAAATTCGATGACAAAAAATACCTGATACACTCTAACGGTATGAGAATGAAAGTGAGTTGTTTTGCTGCTGTGGTGAGGTAGCACTTTTAGTCAGCCTACAGTGAAAGGAACACTCGGTTATATTTACAAATCTGGCATGCAGTACATATCCCTTTTTTTTTTTCTGTCATTTTTGTTGAGAAATATTCCTTGTAAAGAGAAAAATTCTTAGTAAAACAAATTAAAATCTGTTGAGTCATATGGATGAACCTGAAGTGGTTGGTCCCTGGCAAGTGTTTCAGAGATACCAACATGTGTGAAATAAGAGGGGAGGGCGGAAATAACCTTCTTTTGAATCAATTGAATTTTAAATTCTTTGTTTATTCATGTCCTTTTAGTTCCTACAAGATATTCTCGACACGTTGTTTGTAGTTTTGGATGACAACACAGAAAAGTATGGGCTGTTGGTCTTTCAGTCTTTGGTAAGCTGCTGGATTTGTTACTTTATGGTCAGTAAGATTGAAGTTTCTTATTATTATGTTGCTAGTATTTTCCTTCTGTGAGATATGAAATATTCAGCTGGATCCAGCCTTATGTTTTCTGTAATAATGAGGTGAGGAGGGCAGGGTGACATCAGCAGATCCAAGGACAGCAGTATTTGCTGTCACTTGGGAGAAGCAAATAGCATCTAATAACACAGCTACTCACTGTTTAAAGAAACTCATGTGTTTCATTGTTCCTTAGCTTGTGTAACTTGTTTATAGAAACCTAGCAACAATGTGCAATTTCCTCTAGTATGGGTTCACTTTTTCATCTCCCACAGGTATTCATCATAAATCTCCTGCGTGACAGCAAGTATTTTCATTTCCGACCTGTGATGGACACTTACATTCAGAAGCATTTTGCAGGAGCACTGGCTTACAAGTAGGTTTTGTTTATCTGTCACTTCAAGAGATGGCATTAGCAAGCTTTTGCATGATGTCACCGTCAGAACCATAACCTTCGTGTTAGCAGTGGTTTTAAAATTAGAACTACTCAGATGAAAGTTTTCTGGCACAGTTATAGAGAAAAGCTGCTGCATGTCACCTGTGGCGAAGAATGAGCAGACTTTGGAGTTTACCTTGCCATTCTCAAATGGCAGCTCTTAGGGTTTTTTTAACTGATGAGACACTGTCACTCAGCAACAACTCATTATCAGTCCGTACTAATGAGCTACCAAGACCATGTACATTTTTTGTCTTAAGGATGGGATATAAGACTTGTGTGAAAGCTTACAGAACTAATTGTAATTTCCTCTTCCAAAGCAGACAGGTATTCACAGAAGATGACGCTCTATTTGATTACAGAAAATGTATCATTTCAGTAGATCAGAAACTTAATTTTCACTGACATTTTGAAGATTTTGCTTTATTTTCTAGTATTTCTTTTGAATTTTGCATCAGAGAATAAGCCAGACTTTTGTAAGCAGTAACAGTTATCATTCAGGGTGGGTTTTTTTCCTTTCTTTTAGGCTATTTCTTTTGTATATTTGAGCATATCCTATCTTTGGCCATAGTAAACTATTAAGAACAGCTTATAATTGGTTTTGATTGTTTTAAGCCATTCACTTCTTAGTGTAATTAAAAAGAAATATAAAAATATTCTGTCAATGGCAAGTAAAAGACTGTAGATACTGTACAACACTAGAAGGCATAGTCATGCTCAGAGGGTAAAGAGGTGTTCTGCTTTGTGTTAATTATCACCTCTTTCAGACAAAAAAAATGATTCTTAGTAGCCTGATGTCTGAAATAAAATATACTTTTAATATAACTCTTGAAGTTAGTCCAGATGGTATTGTGTACTTAGGAAAATAGATGCATGTATTTTCTTTGTGATCTTAGTTTCTAAAAACTTCTTAGATGAGATCTGGAATTTCTTATTTAAAAAAAAAAAAAAAAAAAAAAGGAGTATATTTGGGTCTTAGAACTATATTGCATGCCTTTATCAAAGCTATCTCTTTAATAACATCATTTTGATGTTCTCTTGATGTTCCTTATGGTCTAAGTCAATTACAGAGAAGAAATAATTTTCTGGTTTGAAACTTAACTAAAGGTATATATTATGTAAATTCAGTAGCTAGGACAGCTATAACTGACTACTGAAATGGAGTGAAATGAGACGATTTTATAGATTTCTCCCTAAAACCAAAATGTTTGTTACCTGACTAATTTTAAAATAGTGCTGAACGTTTGTCATCTTTTCACTGTTTGTTATATTCAGAGAACTGATCCGATGCTTGAAGTGGTACATGGACCGTTCAGCTGAGCTCGTACGCCAGGACCACATCCAGGAAGCAATGAGAGTATGTATTCAATAAAAGTATTTGTGTGTCTCTTCCGTCTGTGACTACAAAAGGGCTGGGAAAGCTGTAAATAAAATCATGGGTAGTCTGGCACTGACTTCTTATTTGTTTAACCAGAATTTTATTTTTTTTAATATTTTGCCAAAATTTTAGTTTTAGGGGGAGATTCACTCTTGTGCAGAAAAAAAATGGAAGAATTATGTCTCCTTAAGTCCTTCTGAAGCCCTGTAGAGAACTTAAGTGGGATTTACATGGAGTATATATATTCACTGGCCACTTATATATGTGGTCTATACCTTGCATTTCAAGAAGCAGCAATTTTAAATGTATTAATGCTGTGGATCAAAGATATGCTTTTCATTTCTGGCTGTAACACAGCTTCATTGTATTACTGGTTGAAGTTCTAGAGAATTCTAAGAAGCAGATAAATAAGCCTTTAACTGGATGGAAGTTCTAACAACTGTTATTGCACCGGACCTGAATCACAGTTCGGTGATGAGAGTACGACCTCACAGGAAGGCACAGCTTTCTAATGGGGTGTGAGACAAAGGGAACACTTTTGGTGCCATTACAGAGAAATCAGCATTAGTTTTAGCATGTGTAGTTGTAAAACAGAAAGATAATGTGTCAAGTACATAAATATAAGATTCCAAAATTTGCAGGAAGATATTTTTCTTTGAGTGAATGTCCATCTGTACCTTCTTACTCTGAGAAGGCTTGTGTCCAGACATTTGAGTCTGGGCACTTTTAGAGCTAGTAGCAGTGGCAGAGATTAGCACTTTCTTTTTCTCACTTTTTCATGTCAGTACAAATAGGTGAAGCATCTCACGGGTGAAGCGCACACACACACACACATATATATATATATACACACTACTCCTTTAAATTCTGGCAACCAGAGGTCAAAGGTGAGGTGGTTCTTTGTAAATGTATTTATGCTTGTGTCTTGACATACATTTCAGACTTTATTATGGCTTTTTCTTTCCTCTTGTGATATTTTTGTTCTTGGTTTTGCCTCTTTTAGTCTTAGTCAGTATTTTCGAGGAAGTAATTTTTATTTTTTGAGAATCCTTGTTCAATTTGAATGGTATGGCATCACTGCCATCAACCAGCTTTCAAGATTTCCTGTTTAGATCATATCCTGATACTTGAGGGCATTATTTACAGTGTTTATTTTATCTTTTGTAGATATTTACATACTTAGAAACTTCTTTGTAATACTTTTCAACCACAGATTCATAGGGAGTGGTAAAAGTGGGACAAAGATGTCTTTTCAAGAAATTATCAATTTTCTCATCCTTTTTGTTTCTATCATCCTTACTTTTTTTTTTTAATTACGAAGAAACCTATTAAAATTATGAGATGAGGAAGATCTCTATCTGGAATGGCTTCTAGAAGGTTTTCTTCCCCCTCAAACCACTCATTAGTGCTGTATGCAATGCAGCAAATAGAGATGCATGATATTGTCCCTATGTAGTCTGCATTCTTTGAACTTCATAGTAGTCCTCTTCAGAAATACGAAAAATATGAATGCTGGAATATCTTTCAGAAGCTGTTATGCAACATACCATTTGTGAATAAGGTACATTCTCTCAAGGATTCCATGGCAGCTCTTTGCTTACTGGGAATCTCAAGTGCTTGCCTAGAAAGTAGCTGTTCCCTCCGTGAGTGAGGTCAGTTTGAAGACCTGACAGTCCAAGCCTTTCCAGGCACATGAATTATAATTACCCCCAGAGTTTCTGCAGACCTAACAGTGCATCCTCTAC
Source organism: Strix aluco (assembly GCF_031877795.1). Classification (NCBI taxonomy): domain Eukaryota; kingdom Metazoa; phylum Chordata; class Aves; order Strigiformes; family Strigidae; genus Strix; species Strix aluco. The sequence goes on from NC_133941.1 coordinate 19,412,042, forward strand.
CACTGACACTGCTGTCACATCTTATTCAGACAGTTGCCTTTACATGTATATCTTGGAGGCCCAAATTAATGTCTTTGTCTTCTTCCATTACAGGAAGGTGATTGATTTCCCTTTTTTGTTTCCAGATTTTATTTCAGGCATTTGGAACAAGTTTTTACCAAAACCATAATCATTGCTAAAGTGTCATTACTGGTACTGCGTTCTACTGTTGGCAATTTCTGTGGTCTTGGATGACTTCACTATATTCCTTGCATTAGTAGTTCTTCAACTGAGAAAACAAGATAGCTCTCTGTCCCTTTTTCCCTGAATTAGCTGTTAAATGTGGTACCCTAAAGCAGGTGTTGAAATCTCTCTGCACTCTTTTTTTGGCTCTTGACTGCCCATGTACATTCATGATGTGTATGCAGAGGTCTTATAGGATTCTGATTTTCGACCTTGGCATTAGCAAGCGGTGCTCTAGACTATTTCTAAAATTACTTATCTCCCTCAAGACTGCTCTGAGTTCTCAGAAAACTTCTATGAAACCTGGAGGAACTATAACTGAAAGGATGTCTCTACATGTGCTAGAACACATGGCATCATGTTCCTTTATTATGCCATATAACAAGCTCCCCGTAAGCTGCATCCAGATACTGCTCCTTGGAGAACTCCAACGAAGCGTCCATGTATGGCTCCACAGCAGTTTTACTTTCCCCATAGTCAAGGCAAAACATGAAGTGGTTGTAGGAGATACCCTTTCAGCTTCAGTTATCTTCCAGTAGTAGAATCACAGGTGGTTTTTGCCTGGATTGAGGAACCCACTGAAAAAACAAGACCATTTCTTCCTCAGAAGTCACATCTTCATATCAGTGTTTTGAAGCTGAACCACACAGAACACGCATCAAACCTGTTTTAGAGGCTTCAAGGTACTGCACACCGTTACTAAGGGGCTTTACACAAATCACTGATAGGAAAGGGTCAGTCTTCCCAGCTGATTTCTTCAAAACCCTGAACATACTTTCAGAGCCATGCCAGCCAGGGAGCTACTGAATGAGAGATTTGGAATTACATTCTCAGCCCGCCTTTTGACATGGGACTATTCCAACTGCTTTTCTTCACACTTAAAAAAGAAATGTCAGTCTGTTGCTTTTGAGACCAGTCTGCCTCTTGATTTATTGGTTACCTCATTCGGAAATAATTACCGTATTTGGTGATTTACATTTTCTACAGTCTTGCTTTTTCTAGGAATACCAGAAAATTGCTGATGTAATTATAATTGTTCTACCTGGTCAGCCTGGCTGTGGGACTTGCTCCTTCTTTTATTGCTGATGCCTTGAATTTTGCCCTAGGTCTTTTATCTGCTCTCACAAGACTCAAATTGGTACCTTCACTTGAACCTTTGCACTTTTTTTTCTTAAAACAGCACAGTAGATGCTTCTTGTACTTGAAGCAAGTACGCTGTTCTCTGGAAAAAACACATTGGACAGTAGCAGGAAGAAGTTTACTAGCTGCTCTTAAACAGTGAAGTGGATACTCAGAGACTACTGAAAATGGCTTTTATTCACTTTAGTCAGGACAGTGAAAGAGATTCAGACCTTCAGAGCTAATCCTCTTTACATACACTGTGCTTATGATAAGGTTACCCATTCTACGTACTCCAGATTCTTTCCTAAAGTAACCTTTGGGTTCCTTGAGTCAGGAAGGTAATCTGTGCTTTTTCTTAAAGCAGCTCTATACAAGATTGATTCATCTGTTCATTACTCTGAGCATCAGGTATAGTTTGCCTTTTGTTTGAATTGAGCAGACTCTCCATCTCATCAGCAGATGAGTCCAGATGTGCAGCTGTACTGTCCCCAGCTGTTCACTGGATTTATGAATGTACTACAGTAAAACCATCAAATGTTGTCTGAGCATAATCCCTGAAGGCTCAAGTGACACTAGTGTCTCTGAAGAGTATCTTTATCCATTAGACCTGCGGAATAACCACAGAAATCTCTCCACTTTTTTACCTCTGTTGTCATAGAAGCTTCTAACTGGTGCTGCTTTTGTCATAGTGGTCTTCTGGTTTAAATTCTCCTGGGACATTGCAGTCAACCACCAGGTACTCTGTGCAAGCTGAGATGTGCTGTTCCTGTGTTCACACAGTAAACATGCATACGGACAGTCACTCAGAGAAGAAAGGAAGGTTACTCAGTAGTAAGTGGAAGTTCTTTGAGCTGCGGTATCTATATGTACATTTCTTACTCCTTTTCTCATTTCTCCTGGAGTACCACTGGTCGAATTTAGGGATTGTTTGGTTGAAAGGAAATCAGGTTATGATGCTGTTTGTTCCATTTAAGATTTGCATGTGATGTACCATGAGTCTTTAGGTTGCTCGTCAGAGGCGAGTGGTGTGTGCTCACGTATTCTGTGAACATGCATACAGACTACATTTTTAAGAAACTTCCTTTAATTTGATACTGATTTTTTTATATCATGCCAAACATAATAGAAGTCTTGAAATTTATTTCAGTGCACTATGTCTTTAGGCACGTATATGCATCATAGCTGTGATTTTTTTTAAGTAGTAAGAGTCAAAGTTAGTCCAAGTGCTGATTTGTGCTAACAGGACTTGGTTTGTGTTTTTACTATCTCAGCCATATGTCTGCAAGCACACTGAACTCTTCAGTTAACTGCCTTTGTGGGTTCTAGGCAACAGTTGAGGTTGTCTGTGCTAAGGATGTGGAGTGTCTCAGAAAGCCTGCTATTGCCTTTTCAACAGAGAATTACAGAATTTCATATATAAATCCTCTGATTCATTGCAAAACATAATCTCCACATTAAAGTTATGAGCTTTCAGGTTAGAATTATGGTTGTCTATACCAAATGTATAAAACAGCTTGTATGAGCACCTGCCTTGCTGTATTTGGTGTTAGCAGCAGAGATGCTAACCTTAAAGAGCTGACTCTTGTGAACCAATTGACCTCTGTCTGGAAACTATCCAGAAATATAAAGTGTTATTTCCTGATGAAGTTGTTTGGTGTAAGGAAGCTTCACAGGGAGAGGTTTTAGCGCAGAAGTGTAAATAACTTACTGCCAAATTACCGAGGTTGCCATCATTACTGAAAAAAAAAAGGCCGTAAGTATCAGTGGCATTTTGAAATCTGTGATGACTTTATGAGGAGTTTCACATTCCCATTCTCTATCCATAAAGCTGTAGCATTCTAAAGCTTACAACATAACATTGCATATTCCTGCATATAGTGTGGTGGTTCAATGAGGGGCATCTTATGAATGCAAAAATATCTGATGAGGGCAAAATTTGTACTTGAATTAACTTTCAGTTTCCAAACAGTGAAGCGAGACAAGAATGCTTTCCAGCAAATACAGTGGACTATTACAAATGTTTCTGTATACACTATAGTTACTGAAGCTCCAGCATGTTTGTTTCCTGTGCTGAATTTTGAGGATATCATCAAACTATGCATCATGTCTTCCCTTAATCCTGCTTTAATGGTGTATCATGTTGAGCACTAAGGGAAGGAGTGAAGTCCAAATCTCACCAATATTTAGTACATTTCAGTGTTGGCAGTTGTGTACACCAAATGATCAAAAAGGCCTTGTTGCTCTGTGGAATGTTACATTGCTCTGTTAGTGTCTGTGAGAACTTTTGATAATTTGGGAAGCTTGTTAAAGGCTGCATAGAACAATGTATTTTTCTTCATTGACACTGCTGCCAAATAAGTGGAGTTCTGAATAATGCTATTTGCAAAATTTTAATTAAAGACATTTAGGTTGCAAATTCAGACTTAATCTGGACATGTCACAGAGCAAATTATCATTCTACTACAAAAAGATCCAATTTGCCAGTCTTTCAGGACTGCAGCATCTATCACACATTGTGTAACGGTGTTAAATGCCATCTTCTGTGCAGGTTGTTTTCCCTCTGCTGAGTGCTGTCCAAGTTTCATGTGTGACGATAAAAGACACTTTAACTTATCACAGCTTGAAGTAAAAAGATATTCACTACAGTACTGCTGCTTGCTACTGTTACGGGCTGCTAGAGGGCTTCACGTGCTGCTCTTGTCTTCTTCTGTTTCTGCATCTGCATTTGTTTCTGTTTGTACGTGTAGCTGCCAGAGCTGCCAGAAATAAAGGTGAACCTTGCTGTTGTGTTCATAATGAAAAGTAGTAGATTCTCCTTTTACCAGGTAACCCTTCTTCTGTTCCACTGACAGTCCACTTACCTTAATCTAGATTAGCTAACTCAAGTAATTAAAGGTCAAATTTGAATGAAAATGGGAGAATAGCTTCTTCAGGCACTTACAGTCACTCTGCCAAGTCATGAGAAGTTTCTTACCTTCACCAAGATTTTCCTCAAATTCTGTAACTCAAATTTGTCTATTTGACTTAAATGCATACTTTTTTTACTAGTGGCACATACTAGTAACAGAGTGTATTGGTTGAGAATGGGTAGTTGCCTATGAGTAGCTCTTCCTTAAATGAATTATGTAACTTACAAAACCTGTTTTTCTTTCTCCTTTCTAAAGCTGAATAATTTAGTCGTTATGCACCTAGAATCTTTCCTGGTTCTCTTTAAAGCTCCTTTATTTTTCTTTCTCTCTTTTTCTCTATCTTAATCTCCTTCCTCTCCTGCTCCTTAAGGCCTTGGAATATCTTTTCAAGTTCATTGTCCAATCTCGGATCCTTTACTCCAGAGCTACTTGTGGAATGGAGGAGGAACAGTTCCGCTCCAGCATCCAGGAGCTTTTCCAGTCCATCAGATTTGTGCTCAGCTTGGACAGCAGGAGCTCCGAGACTCTCATCTTCACACAGGTTTGCTATTTTCTACACTTTAACTGGCAAACCAAAAGGCAGCTATTTTCTGCACAGGTAGTATATATGGCACATGACGATCAAATGCTAATAAACTGATGATACTGGAAAATGACATAGCCAATTAATGTTATTAGTAGCTTTGTACCACTTCACAGATGCAGGTGAGCTGAACTGTGGACTCTCAAGAGGAAAGTGACATGAGAGTACAATTTTGCTCTTCACAAAAGTAAACTGCATTTTCAAGAGTCTCATTTATATGTCTTATGGTTGGCCTCAAGGAATTTTAAATCCTTAATTGTAGTAGCTCAAGTCAATACTTATGATCATAGCAACATTAGAGAATTTCAACTGATGCACTCACAGTCAGATAAACTTACTTCCAGCATACTCTAAAATGACAGTCAGAATCATATGCAGCCTGACCACAAGCATACTGTGATACCCACACTCACATTTAATACTTTATTTTGAATATGGCCCATATGATTTCATGCAGACTTCATGTGGCATTAAGATACTACTCAAAGCGAGTAAGGATGCTGCTAAGTTTTGTTTCATATTTTCAAGATCACTGTACTAAATTACATACTTCTGTGTTTAAAAGTTTTAAACAGAAATGTCAAATGTGTTGTGTGCCTCAGCTCACAGTGTCAAAACGGACCACCTAGAACTGCCTGGTAATATGAAGATGATTTGTAATTGCAAATTTACTATTTACAGATGTTTTGAACACCTACTGTAGTTTGGCAAAGAAGCAGTTGCTGTGAACGTTGCAACAGAACGGAGTGACTCCAGCGGTTAGGGGAGCTGCCAGCAATGCGATCTCTTTCTTAAGAAGCTGCTCTGAAAGATTTTGAGAACAGCTGCTCCAATCTTTTATTTAATCACTCGTTAGTGGGTATCATAAGATGAGCCAGGAACATGAGGAATCAGTGCACAGAATTTTGCAGACAAAGTGACAGCGAGTGGAAAGAGCATTTTATGAATGGTGGCTGTTTAGGGTTCTCTGTTTTGTGTTGATCACAAATACGGACGGAGACTAGATTTGAGGATGGGGTTATTTTCCCTTTTCTCTTGGTCTTTTTTTTTTCTCCTCCTCCTTTCTCTCACTATGGTATTTCTTACTTCAGAATCTGTAAAGTCTGTCCTTGCTTAATCTTTGAAAAGTTTACTTTTTGTTTCCCCCTTGCCACTATGTTGCCCCTTGATCCCAATTGCCCCATAGGCCTCTCAGCCTGGAGGGCAGGCGAGCGGAGCTGGGACATGTGCCCCACAAAAGTGTGGTGGTACTTCAAGGCCGTCATTTAATTCTGTAAGTAACAATCCCCAGAACTGCTAAAGTATTTCATCATGGATGTTCCTAATTAATCCCTTTTCCCTTCCCAAAACCCTCTTTTCCTGCATATAAACCAGAATGTAATGTTTAAGTGGCTGGTACTTTAAAACAAGGAAATGTGGAATATTTCAGTTATTAATGGAACAGCTTATGGCATCTACATACCGAAAAGACAGTACTGAGGATGTATACAGGATTATATACATCAAATTGTTCAGGGGAGGCAAGGAGATTATGTACTAGTTCTGCAAATCTGGACAACTGTTAAATATCTACAGAAATGCTTGAGGCCCTAGCATAGTTGTCTTCACACTTGCCCTCTTATCCAGGATATTAGAGAAATCTCAGTATAGTTCTTTCCAGCAATGAGATTAAAACTGATTATGTCTTTCTTTCCAGGCAATTAGTTTGACATGACTAATGTTCCAGCATATTTTAGGGTGTTGTACAAAAAGGGCCCTTCAAGGAACTGATGAAATGATGTAGCTGTTCCTCAGGACGGCTCCAAAGCTTCCTACTGGATATTCTAAACCACAACAGAAATCCTTCTGCTTTATAGTAAGAAATAAGTTTAGGAGAACTCCTGTAAGGATTTGTTGGGCCAATATTGTAACATCATTTGTATTATCCCAAAGATAAAGATGATGACTGGGTATGTGGCTGTTCTAGCCTTCCAGGAGTACCATGAGCTATTTAAATGATTCATATTTGTTTAGTTTGTTAGTACGTTGTATGTATGTAGCAACAAATAGGTGACAACACCCAGGAGGCTATGTGGGGTTTTGTGTAATCTGAATTGATTGTAATGAGACAAAATGTTGAGAGAGATAAAGAGTGTGAAGAAGAAAGAGGTAAATTTATATTTGGAATAATTTGATGGGCTCTACAGTGTTAGCTGTAAAAAAAACTTTGCTCAAAGACTATTAAATAGATATCACTGTTGTTTGAAGGTAAAGATACTTTGAGGAAAGACTTGGCAAAGAAGGAAGCTGTGTATTATATGGGATTAGGAGAGGCATGCCAAGTGTTAGAGCCAGCATGGGAGAGATACAGAAATGTGTACGCAACACGAAAACAAAAAAATCTGTGAGGAGAAGGAGGACTTGCAGAATAGAAGAAAATCCTGATAGGTGGTGAGACTCTGGAAGGGCAAAACTGAACAGAGATCTGCAACGAAGTTTGGTAAATCTGAACTTCTGCAGGAAATCAGTGTGGTTTGTGTGGAGAGCTGTATTCAGACACGGGAGGTGGAAACAGCAAGAGGGAAAATGTGCATGGTCAGGGGGTTGGATGGAAGTAAGACAGCTGAATCAAGTGCAGCAGTTCAAGACAGCAACCGTCTGTGAATTTAAGTAGTTATAATGAGGAAACAGGTGTGGACCTTGGGTAGGCTGTAGAGGAAGAAAGAGAAGAATTTTAAAGCATTAGAGGTGTGTGACAGGTATGACACCAAGTCTGTGGAGCTTGAGGATAGGGCAATGCGTGGAGTTTTCTACTGTAACGAAGAACAGTAGAAACAATTGAAAAAATGTGAAATAAGAGATGTTGTTGTGCTGATACTGTTTCTGCACTTTAAGAAACACCTTCAAGGATAGCTCCAGCTTACTGGAAATATCCATTAGTGCAAGAATCACGTGCACACTTACTTGCATGATGTGATGCCTCTTTCCCATGAAATTGCACCCCACCCCATTGCAGAAATAATGTCACATGAGAGTGCTGCTATGGTTAAGGGTCTGTCAACATGTTCTTTACTTCAGAATATTTTCTATAGAGTTTTAACTGTCTTAGATAGTTGCTTGGTACAAAAATTTGGTATGGAACTCTAATCAGAAGCAAGTTTTATATTTATTGAAAAAAGTAAATCAACAAAAATGGACTATTTTCTGATCTCTGGTACCTCATTTTTTTTCTGTTTTATAAGCTGTGTCCTAAAGTACAGCCTTTTGAAGCTCTACAGTATGTATGTGCTCAACTTACTGTATTGCAGCAGTGCTTGATTTTTATGTACTACATGTGATCTGTTCACTATGAACTTTAGATACTGCAAAACATTAACACCAGCCATAGTGCACTATTCAGTAGCTTTTTGCAGACCCTTAATTCAGTTTTACCGTTTCTGTTTCACTGCATCTAGCTGCCATTACAGAATTCCAAAGTTTCCGTTTCTTCATTTACTTTTTTCAGGCTGCTTTGCTGAACTCCTTCCCTGCTATCTTTGATGAGCTGTTGCAGATGTTCACTGTGCAGGAAGTAGCAGAGTTCGTGAGGGGTACTCTGGGCAGCATGCCCAGTACAGTACACATCGGGCAATCAATGGATGTTGTTAAGCTACAGTCTATCGCACGCACTGTTGACAGCCGCCTGTTCTCTTTCTCAGGTAAGACAGCAGTATCTGAGGCTAAGTCTTGCTGCCAACTAAGAGTAGGAACGTGTTATATGTATCTTGCAGTTGCTTTGTTGCAAATAATTTATTGCTGAATGCCAATAATCTTGGTAATTATTTATATCTCAGTGGCATCTTTGTTACATATATTCACTGCAGATACTTTGTAAGTTTCCCTGTGGTAGAAAATGTTTATAAATCCATAATGGATAAATTGTAGTTACTAAAGGTTGATAAAAATATATACATTAACAAATCAAGACAATTACTAAAACTGCCAATTCTCACTTGATACTTAGTGTTACTCTTCTATTGATGTCCTGGATAGGAAGGTCACCTTCTTTGCAGCAAGCTTATTGTTTGAGGAAGAGAAATGGGGAAATAAAGTTACATGAGAAACCCACCATATTCTTTTAAAATATGTTTATATAACTTCAGTATTTCTTTAGCTCAGCATACTAGTTGTTCTTTAAGAATTAATTGAATGAAGAAGAGTTTGAAGACTGTGAGTTTTTCACACATAAAGGTCTCAATGAAAGAAGTTATGAAGGTAATAGTGGAAGATAAAAAACACCATCGGGCTTATCTTCTCTGTAGTAAGCATCTCAAGTTAGTGCACTCAGATTATTCTACTCAGTGCAAGGTGAGAATGATAACACAGAATCATGTTTAAACCATCCATTGTAATTGTTTATAAACATTTTTTTTCTTAAATTTGAAATTCATCTCAAAAAATACGAGAGTATAGAGAATAAGTAGATTAGTCCAAAGGTGTCTGTGAAACAGGCAGTGAATTTTATCTAATTACAGTTCATGGGCAAAAACCTCCTTTTCTATCTTCTCAAGAAAGCCAGGTGTAACTGGACCCACCAGGGGTCCAGGGCTTTAGTCCTTCCCATTAACCTTCATTTCTCCTTTACAATGATACTGGCACCTAATGATGCTCTTCCCTGCTGCACAGCACCATGACATCTCACTGATGAAGTATCAAAAACCAGAAATAAAGCTTCAGCATGGCGAGGCACCTATGACTGTACAGGTGCCACATTTTCCACCCAACTATCCTATTCCTTCCCATGGAAGCATGACCCAATACTTCCAGGTCAACAATCTCTCCCATGTCCTGTCTGCCCCTGGGAAGATGAATCTAGTTTCTAAAGTTATCTTTTGACTCCCTGCTCACCCCACCTACACTTCAGGTCTTGCATTTAAAGGAAGAGACATTCTCTTTTTCTTGCTTCCCATATGGTGATGACTTGTTTTCCTTCCGTCTCTCCTATCAGTCCGTTTGCTGACATCTTGCCACTTTTTTCCCTGTCTCTATTTTTTCCCCCCGCCCTGTTTTGGCTACTGTTTTCTGCAGCTGCTGCCTGCTCTCCCTTCTTTAATAAAATTAAGGTTTGCAAGCCAGCTAAAAGAGAAGGTTTCCAAGAGGCATATATTTATTGGAGAAGCTCTCCTAGCTGTGACAATAGAGCTGGAAAGCAACACGAAGTGAGGAGGGTTTGCACCAAGAAATCAGCATTAGAAAGTATTAGTGCACAACTGTTGTTTCCAAGTTGAATCACTACTGAGAACATTATGTATATACATATGACTACATAAATGTGGTCATTTATGAACTTTTGAAACTAGATGCACTCTTCATTCATTAGATACAGTTCTTAGAAGTGTAGTGTACTACAATCTCTACAATAGAAGTTGCACCAATTAATCAAACGTGCTGTATATCAGTAGGCTAGTTTGGATACCTAAAGGCTGCTGATTAGGATGGTTGAAATTTAATTTTCTTTTGGAAGAGCTGCAATCTGATTTTCGTTTTTTCAGAGTCCCGGCGCATCCTGCTACCTGTAGTTCTTCACCACATTCACCTTCACCTACGACAGCAGAAGGAGCTACTTATCTGCTCTGGGATCCTCAGTAGTATCTTCTCCATAATCAAGACTAGCTCTTTGGTAATCTGCTGCTTGATTTTTTTTATTTTTTTTTTTTTTAATTGCACCACTGATTTAGTAAAATGAAGACTGAGGGACTTTTACAGTTTAATACAGGTTTTTCAAATATCCTTTTAAAAATGAAATTCTGCTAACTTTCTGTCAGCAGGAGAACATCTGAAATGAGGGTCTGCTTTTGTGCGTGTGACTCAGAGCATTCTGATTACACAGTGTTCTTGCTGTTAGGAGGGGGAAAAAGCATACACATTTACCAGGTTTGACACTGTTTAATTTTCTTCATCCAAGCCCAGAACTTAGATGTCAGTGGAGTTTAAAAGCTCTACACAGCGCTAGGACTTGTAGTTCTTCAGGAGACAATAACTAGCACTTTGTGATTCATGTTAAGAGAATACTCTAAAATTATCCAATCAATGAAATCACACTTACTTCTGGAAATCGCTGCTGAGTTTAAACACCCAGTTTTGATCATAATACTCTGATCTCAAATGCTAACTTGATCATTTAAAGCAATGCTCACAAACAGAGGGTGGTGAAGTTTCCCCACCTGACTCTAAAGGAGTGAGCTCATGGTGCTAAATAGAATTCATACCAATGTGTATTTCCATCTGCAAGTTACAGGTTTGTGTCAAAGGAATGAGATGAAAGGTATCACGGTAATAAGCTAAAATAATGCTGCCATGGAATAAAGGTTGCTGAGCATGATTTGATGCCATTGTGTTCTAGAATGTATGCAGACCTTTGATTATAGATTTACCTTTATGGCTGTGACCCTGAATGTTTCCATCAGAGACTGATGAGGTAACTGGCGTAACAATAGTATCTGGTACCAATGAGGAATTTGACTTGTACTCTCTTGAACCTCTGTTACGGAGCGCTCTATCGAAATGAGTTTGTGGTATGGCTGACTCAGCAGAACTGTCTTTGCCAATTCCATTCTCTCCAGTTTCTAACTGTCTGTTTGCTCACCACTTACTGTAGGAGGGAGATGTCGTGGAGGAGGTTGAGATGATGGTGGAGAGCCTCCTGGATGTGCTTTTACAAACTCTGCTTACAATCATGAGTAAATCGCAGTCTCAGGAGGCGGTAAGAGGGCAGCGTTGCCCGCAGTGCACAGCAGAAATCACTGTTAGTAACTAACAATCAGTTTCTATTTCCTGCTTCTCTAACCTTTGGTTCAGTCCCTCACCACCACTGGCACCTCATTATCATCTCTGCTGCATGAATGGCCAGGGCTTTGTCTCTTTCCCTTGATAAACCACAAATCCATCCCTTCCTCTGTGCAGTAGTGAGGTCTGCAGGAAGCAGTGGAGCTCAGGAAGCTTTGGTGGATTTCCAGGTTATTTTCTTGTTTGTCTTTGCAGCTGTGATTGAGAGTTATTGTTTAGAACTTGAGGCATATGCTAGCCGGGTCGCTGCCTAGGGCTTCACCCCTAAATGTGCCTGACCAAGGGCTGTATGAGTATCAGGCTCTGATTCCTAAGACTGAGAAATACCATAATGCTCACTGGACAAGTCCCTTTACTTAACACCCTGGAGAGCTTCTGTCCAGCTTCACTAAGTATTTCATGCAAATGAAACACAACATACTTTTGAAAAAGAATTTAACAGATCCTAAGTCAAGTGAGCTGTTGAGCTTGGTGGAAGAAGAGGGAGAAGCCACCACTTTGTCCAGACTGCCAGCATAAGCCTAGGGGAAGAAATTTTTTCATTGACATGCAATGGAAGAGAAGAAAAAGAATAGAATTTTGCTGTTCAGCTTTGTTCTTTTTTGGATTTGTTGCCCTTTTCTATTCGAGCCTATTTTAGTCTATTTTTGCTTGTCAGAGTCTGTAATGCAGCTTTTGCACAATGTATGATGTTAAGCTGTTGCTCAGAACATGCCTTTTTTTAGACTTGCTTTTTTATCAAATGGCTGAAACCTCAGAGGTATTGTTGGGGGCAGATGTACACCGAGGTACACTTCTCACACAAGAGGAAAGGTTGTATCTTTCCATGTTAGCTCAGATAAAGCAACAAATGGTAGAATCCTAATAAAGAACAAGGCATTTAGTAGTTTTCAGATGTGTTCTTTGATACAAAACACGAAAGGCACTAGCTTGCTGATGTCCAGTAACATCTCAATTTCCTTTTACTCCTACCTTTTGTCTTAACTGTTATTTATCACATGCCACTCACCGAAGAGCACACCTTTTTTCTTAATGAAATTCAGCCCTGTAGAGTCTATTCGAACAACCTATGTCAAAGCTTCTGGGTAGATGCTTGAGCCAATTAGAAAAAAAAATTAAAATGGAATGGAGAGTCCCTAGTATAAAATCCCTTAGTATTTGTTCCTGAATTTATATTTCACAGCACAGTGATATGTGGAATCTTATTAGATACTGCTTAGAAACTAGTTTGTATATTTTCCAAATTAATTGCTCATTGTCAGAGAAAAAAAAAATAGTGTTGTGCAAGGGACTGGCAGTCAAAAGACATAGTGCTTACGTTCTTGGCACTGCCTTCCTTGTTACCTTGGATGGATTGCTTAACTTCTCTGTGCTTTGCTTTCAGATATGTAAAATGGGGGAGCTCATCTTTGGAAAACACTTTGGGATACTGTGGTAACTGGTTAGGGTGCATCTGCTTTGCAGGCCAGAAATGTAATTGTAGCTCATGTAGGCTTACCCAAACTATATTCAGAATATCTTACTGGAATACTGTTAGTACTGTAGCTATGACAGCACATAACTTGGTGAACACTAATAAGCCAAATATTTACAAGATTCTAGACACCTTTTGTAGGCCATACTGATCCCATGCTGTCATCACGATGCTGGTTTGAGTATCTGAGCCAATTAGTTTAAATAATTGCTGCTATGTCTGCATGAGCTGCAGTCACACCTTCGATAGACATAGTATATTAAGTAACTGGAAAAGGTGATTGTCAAAAACTGCATGCTTGGAGGACAATTCATTAATGTCTGTATTAATCATTTAAAATTATTTTTGTTTAGACTACAACATTGGTTAAAAGACCTTTAAAACTGGCATCGGTGGAGGAGGTGTATTCCTGTGTATTAACAGTAATTTGAGAACTGTTAACATGCAGTATTTTTAATCTCTGTGCATGTCAGCTTTCCTCTCATAGGCATTGGGGCCATTTCAGACCCCTCCCTTTATACCTTTACCCCAGGTTGAGTTTTATATTTATGAAATTTCAGATTGTCTGAACTTAAATAGTTTCTCATTTGGTCAACAGGGAGAATATGTCTCCTGCCTTTTGTCTTTGCTTCGTCAGATGTCAGACACTCACTTCCAGCACTTACTGGACAACTTCCAGAGCAAGGATGAACTAAAGGTACAACAGAACATCGTTTTTGTAGGGTGATTCGCTCAGAATGGGAGAGCAGAGGGAATTCCCTTCAGCATTACTTGCTCTGCTAATCATTCCCATTCACTGGCACTCTAGTCATGGACCTTCCTTTCACCTTTATAATAATAGGTGTTGTGTTATAAAAACACTTGAGACCACAGGGCACTGAATTATCTTCCTAAGAGCAAATAAAGTTCCAAGATAGATGTTATTAGACGTAAAAGGATATTGTTATTGTACCATATAGAACATAGTCAAGAGGAACAGGTTTTTTTAATCCCATGAATGTAAAGTCAGTTGTTCTATAGCATTTCACTAGATGTTAAATATACATTGGAGTTTACTTACAAAGAGTGTTGATTTTGTGCCAAAAGAGAAATTTCAAGCCTTTTTGGGGATACAAATGTCTCTAGCAGATGAAATCTTTTTTGGGAAAGCAGTAAACTTACTACTCCACTTGCTGCATACTTCCCAAATTTGTGAACATTAGCTTAAATTATGGCTATTCATGAGCAGAAGGGGTTGGTGAGGGGTACAGACCTCTCTGGTGGCTTTTTTTGTCACTGACATTTTGAAATGGCATATCTCAAAACATCAGAAACTAGCTTTTCATCTTAACTTCCATAGGAAAGAGTATCTCTGACAACTGTCTGTTTAAAAGGCAGAATAATTTCATAAATAAAGAGAAGATTTTATACAAAATGCTTTTGATTAGCATGGCACTCAATAAAATCTGGACAATCAGAAGAATGTAACATGGCAGGAACTTATGTTGCCTTAACAAATGAAATGGAGAAACATGGGAAGTCCTTTCTGAATAGGCTTTCAGCTTCTAAATAGTTCATGTGCGTATAGAAAGGCTGAATAAATCAGGGAGATAAATTTGGGATGATATAATTCTTACCTTTAGGTTGCAGGGTTCAGTGTATCTCAGGTTGATAATCTGAGATTACTACCTTTCAGGTAACTTTCAAATTGCTCATAGGAAAATGATATGGTAAACTAATTAATATTAGTTTTTAATAGATATTTTTTAAAGCTGTCTATAAACTATAGTTCTTATTTCAGACCAGGGAAAAGGTTTGTCCTTGAGCTGAAATTTGTCTTTACACCCATAAGGACAAACACTCATGTATCTCTGATAATCTAAGGATAAATTCCAGGAGTATCACAGAGGCTGAAGATTTTATACCCAATGTTTTTTCCAACTATAGTTGACCTAATAAAATACATTACTTTGTTTTTTTCCTTCAAATATTTCTGTAATAATATTTCGAATACCTTTTCTTGGATGGAAAAGCATTACGTTCACTTACCACTGTTACAGCTAGGCCAGAACAAGGTCAAAAATCAAGGAGCTTCTGATGCTTTCCTCTTAGCTCAGTTACACCAAGATATTAATCTCCTCCCCCTCCCCAGATTAAAGCATAATAGTAGGACAGTTTTGAAGAAACCTTGCACTGCCACTTTCTGTGATACCCTGATTTTGTGTAGAAGAAAAACCAAACAATAAAATCATAGTTTGCAAGGCCAACAACTTGGCATGTTTCATCCTTGCTGTTGTTCTTTATAGACATAGAAGTGCAGGTAGTCAAAAACCAGAAATGTCTTCAGGTTTGGGGATTTTTGTGGAAAGCAAAACTCAGCTAAATGTGTTTAAGAGATCTTTTCTGCTGCATATTGCCAGAAATGGGGTTTTCTGTTATTATTTTTAAAAGCATATGTAGTTTCATTGGGTTTGGGTATGTGGTTTTCTGTAAAATTTGGACATAAGTGCAAAGAAATTTGGACAGATACATTAACTAAATGAATGCATAAATAAATGATTATGATCCCAGTATATTTGAAATAGCTGCAAATTGATACTGGAACTCTGGATGATAATATGAGAAGTCATTTACGATTATGCATGTAACGAAGTTTTTCATCTCACTGTAGAAATTAAGATTTAAAAGACAGCTGCAACTTGTTAAGTACATATCAGATGCAGACAAAACGAACAGACCCATATCCCAATATATGTTGTTTCTGTGTTTTCGGGTGAATGGCCTAGTAACACAAAGCTCAAATAGAGCACGTTTAGCTTCGCTGTCTTTCTTACAATCAAGAAAATAGATTAATCTGCAGCTGCAGGTGATATTTTTCATTTTTTTTCCCCTACGTGATAGGAGTTCCTCCTGAAGATTTTCTGTGTATTTCGGAACCTGATGAAAATGAGTGTCTTTCCTCGAGACTGGATGGTGATGAGGTTGCTCACCAGCAAGTAAGTAGGGAAGCAGGTATAAACTGCTGACTTTCTATATCAGAATTTTTTCTCCTCAGCTGGGCAGTGATGCAGTGTGTTTTATCAGTCTGAGGTGTGGTGATCAAGACAGGAATTCTGGAGTGTTCATCCTCATTCTGCAATTATTTTAACAGTCTGCACCAAACTGGGACTTCGGTATTCATTCTGTTCCTTAAACTCTATCAGTATGTACAAGTATCAAGAGTTAAAAGTTTAAACCCAAAGCTGAAGTAGCTGCATTGAGGGTAAGAGTGACACAGCAGCTATCGTAACACCTGGCAAGGGACAGCAGCCCACACTGGGTGGTATTGAGGCCTCTCAACTCCCTTTCTCAGTAAATTACTACATTAAATATCTGTCTCTTCTCATAAACATCACTTCTTAACCTACCTAGAAGGAGGACTCAGTTAACTCTCTTAGAAAAGGAGGAGCAGACCCAGCAATGAGTTATTTCTTAATTAATTGTTATCTACCATTTTAATCCTTAATTTTATCTAATTTTCTTGCTTCTGATGGGTTAAATACTATGCCGTTTGGAACGGTAGCAGTGTGATGAACACAGGATGGCTGGAATTATTTACTAGTTTCTTGTTTCTTTAGATAAACTAGCTATAGAATTACTACTAACTGACAACTGGAGGGGTTCCCATTACAAGAAGACACCATGGAAATTTGCCTAAAGGCTGATGCTCTGTTGAGTTATATGCTCTGCGAGTTCACCGTGCTAATGAAAAGTGAAAGAAGTGGATTTCAGTATTTCAAGCGCAAAGATTAAATGAAGTTCTGTGAGAAAAGAAAAATCCACATGAAAAGAGTAGTTACCTCAGATGCTGTAGGTCACCTAGTTCCCTTTGGCATAATTTTGCCATAAACCCTTAGACTGAATGGTACGTTTGGCAGTGCTGCTGGAAGCATTCTTTCACGTGAATCAGAGATGTGTCGTTTCCCTTGATACTGTTGTCACCTTATATACATGTTAGTTATTAATCACATGCCTTGACTGCCTTTCACTAAGGTGTATTTAGCCACCTACAAACAAATACCAGGTAATGCAGAATTGGCAAAATACTCACAAATAGGTTGAGTTTAAGTGTGTGCCAGAAAAAAGAACCATTGTATAACCAAGACTCAAAAAGTTTGAGCTGTTTTCAGTTCCTCTTCTTTGAACAACAAAACAACCCCTTTCTGCTTAAAATAGGAGAAGGATGGGTGCATCCTTTTGTTTCACTGAAGGCAATATGGCCCAGCCATACAAAACAGACAGGAATTTAAATGCTCCTGTGTAAATTCCGAAAAATTATAAGAAGATGAAAATCTTTAATCTTGTATCACTTAGTACAAACTGTTTACTACAGCATAGAAAGATAGGTGACTTCTGTGCGAATCTAGCAGTGATTACATGAAGAATGCTTGTCTCTGTATAGTAAAATCAGCACCGCCCACTGTAATGTTATACTCCAGATTCAAATGGTTTTTCTTTTCTTTTTTTTTTTTGCCTGCAGCATCATAGTTACAACAGTTCAGTACCTGTCTTCTGCGCTGCATAAGAATTTCACGGAAACGGACTTTGATTTTAAAGTAAGAATTGATACTGAGAAAATGTTATGACATCTTTTTAAACTAGCAGTAACAAAGAAACAAAAGCTGTTCTCTACATTAGCTGATTATATTTGCAGCATTTATTTCAGTATCTGTGAGGAAGATGAGCTAACTGATAAAAGATAGGAATTTGAATGTGCTCTAGAATTGAGGGGAAGTAGAGCAGATACACGGTGAGATCAAATCAAGAAAACTGAGCCCCTCATAAAGGAGACAAGTATCTTCATAAGCAGTGGAGCTAATGAAGCATGCTGTCTTACAGATTCATGCCTAATAAAATGCAGACTCAGACAGTGCTTTTCCTGAAGTTGGAGCATTCATGATCTTCCTCTCCCACAGGAGAGAAACACAGTATCTTAGAGAGTGTTTTCCCTATGGAGTTGAAAATGGGCAAATTCACTGTTACTAAGGAAAAGCTGCCAGACATGTACGTGTACACACACCATGATGGCAAAAGCCTCATTTCTTTGGGAAAACAGACCAAATTATAGGGCTATCATTCATGATATATTTCCTGGGTTTTTCCGAGGGATAAAACCTGTTTAGCCTAGAGAAAAAGAACAATTTAAAACTTGGCTGAAGTCACCAAGTTTTATTCATTTTTGAACTCTGGTGCTAAGAGGAAAGCCTAGTGGCATTACCTTCTTGGGGTTTTTAATCTTAGTTCCTACCAGGTTTTAAATAATCCATTGGTATCCGTAAGAGTTTAGTATCTTGATTACAAAAAGGAACAGTCTGATCCTACGTATAAAGGAATATATGTCTTCCTACACTTGTTTAAAACTTATTCCTTGGAGTTTAATGTTATAAAATTTCTTTCCTGTGTCACAGGTGTGGAACTCTTATTTCAGCCTGGCAGTTTTGTTTATAAACCAGCCAAGTCTCCAACTAGAAAATGCCACACCAGCTAAGAGGAAGAAGATTCTGGATAAGTAAGAACATGTTTTGCCAGGTTTCCGGCCTTTTCTGCCACCTCAAAAAAGACACTTCTTTTTCTACCACAAGTCCCTATGATTTATTATGCAACTTGGGATGTGGCGATGCTTGGGAAATAAAGAAGTGGTCGAGTTGTTTTTCTTATGTTGACTTCAACGTGAATTTGATATTATTTTTTAACGCCACTGCCTTGTCAGTGTTTGTCCCATTAGGCGGTTGTCTGTCTCCTCTCTTTCAGGTATGGCGATATGAGAGTGATGATGGCATATGAGCTCTTCAGCATGTGGCAGAACCTGGGTATGTCTCTTCCTTTTCTGTCCTAGCAGCTGAAGCCAAAGTAGCCCCAGGTTTCTGTTGGAATTTTTTTTTTTACACTTTTTGTAACATTGTAGAATACTTAGTTTCTCTTGAGAGTTGTAAAACCAGGAAGCCCTTTTCTTCCACCAAAAACTCTCTTCTGTACTGTCTCATCATACCTTTTCATTTGAGACAATACATTCCTATCAATTTGAATGCTTTCTTCTCAAATCTGACAGTGGCAGGTTTTGGTTGTTTTGACACATCAGTGACGGTTTTCAGGTATTTGCAAATATTAAATCAGCTTTTTCCAATCCCTTTAACTGTGTTGCACTCAGGTTCATATGGAGATATACTGTTACTCTCTGACTTTTGTCTGATCCATGGCTGTAAAGCAGAAATTTAAATCTTCACAGCTGTAACCAACTTTGTAATTACCTAGATGATTCAAATGCCAAAGTTGTAATGATTCAAAATTATAGAATCATTTAGGCTGGCAAAGACACTTAAGATCATCAAGTCCAACTGTAAACCTAACACTACCAAGTCCACCACTAGGCCATAGCTATGTGTGTTTGATAATAATGCCCAGAAGGGGCGTACAGTAAAGCTTCTTTTTTGGTGTCTTCGGGTATCTAGTATGCATAACAAATTCTATGTTACTACTTTAAAGAGAAAAAGGAATTAAAAAACAAAACAGAAAACCCAAACTAAAACCCACAAAAGCCCTGTCTGCAATAACAATGTTTGTGATAAAATTTCAACTTCTGCAGTTCATTTGACCTCTTTCTATATATCTTAAGAAATTAAGCATATTACAAAACAGGGAAAAATGTATCTCACCACAGGTTTCAAAAGGTAAATGGAGATTTTTCATCTAGAACTTGTGCTTTTAGAAGTGTGCTGCAGCAGTCTTGGGTTTAGGTAATTCAGAAAAGCCAGGTAACTTCTGTACTGTATCAGAGCAAGTCCAGCTAGGCCAGTACTCTGTCTCCATCAGGGACCAAAAATGAACACCTATGGAAATGTTTGAGGACAAATAAAGTACATAGTATTATAAAGGGAAAAAATATGTTTGCTGATAGAGATCACAAATAATACAAGGTTCTGAGAATAGGTAAATCATTAAGAGAGCAAGGGAATGGTACAAATCAGATTGGATAACTTGATAATGTGGCTGCAAGCAATATATTCAGAAAGCCAAATATAAACATTTTATTTGTAGGAATATAGGTAGGAGTGCTAGCTGAGAAAACAAAGACTGCAAACGTATCGTGCTGATAATCAGGTGAAGGGGAGCTACCTGTAAAATGCCATGAGTAAAAAAGATACCATAATCTTTGACAAAATATGTAAGAATCTTGAGTAGGAGAAGGGGGATGATATTATTGCTATGGTTTTTTCATAAGTGCACTTCATTCTAGAATAGTTCACCTGGTCCTGCTTTCTACAGCTCAAAAAAGCAAAAACAAAATCAAACCAAAGACAAATGGGACAGAGTTCAGAGAACAGTGAGGAAGGTGACTACAGAAGTAAGAAAATGCCTTATTATAAAATACTGAATAAGCCTGACCTGTCTTGCACAACTAAGATGATGCAGACAGACTTGATCACAGTCTCTAAGCATCTATGTGGAGAAAAGAAGGCTCTCCAAAATAACAGAGATCAAATAACCAGAAAATGATGGTAGACAAATTCAAATGAGAGTTGAGAAGCCTGTTTTAGATATGTAGATAGAGATATTTATCACTGAATCTTTTTCCAAATATGGCTGTTCTGATTTATTCTCTGCGACTGCACAGTAAGCATGCCACAGAAGAGATTGTTAGCAAAATGCCTTGGGTTTCTGTTGCTGAGAAGCAATGCAATTTGGTCCTAAGTCAAGGTCAGTTAGGAAATTGAGACTTCCATAGCACAAAGGATGAAGAGCTCTGTTGTAGTTCTCTGAAATCTAAATATGTTTTATTAAATTCCATTGTTCTTACCAGCCCTTTCAGAATCTTTTTGTTCACAAATTAGAAATATCTGTGGCCTCTTTTCCCCCTAGTTAGTATGTTTTAGTTTGGTTATTTTTGACAGTTTGAATTCCTTTGCAAGTCAAATGCACTGACAATTTTTGCTGAAGGCTTTCACAGTGAAATTAAAAATGCTCTTAGAGAATTTGCAAGGAATGGTGTAAAGCAAATAGTTTTTCCAGTCCTTTCAAGAGTGTGTTTGCTTTTAGAATGCTCATGCTTACTACTATGTATATGTCGTTACTGCAGGAGTTCCCTATTTTCTCAGTGACAGATAACAAAGGCTTTTATTTAATTACAGTTACTTTGTGTTGTGCAGGTGAGCATAAGATTCACTTTATTCCGGGAATGATTGGCCCCTTTCTTGGTGTTACACTTGTTCCACAACCAGAAGTCCGGAATATCATGATCCCTATCTTCCATGACATGATGGACTGGGAGCAGAGAAAGAATGGCAACTTCAAACAGGTGAAGTCAGTTCCCAAACATTTGCAGTATTGTTTTTCTTGCTCTGTCTATCTGCAATGTCCAGCTGGAAGCAAGGAGTTTTGTCTGTTGATGCATTTCTGATTGTGAAGAAGATGCTGTCATGTAAAGATATAAAAATATAAATTTGAAGCATAATTCACAAAACTATACAAGACTCCCGAGATTATTTAACGAGTGCACTTTACAGCAAGCTACATTTCCCGTGAACATAGAGAAAAGGAGCAATGTGCTCATCACATCGGAGATGAGGAAAAGAATTTTGTAAGTGCTGGGCTCTCACTGCTCCCATTGGTTTCACTTAGATTATTAGTCAACCATTAAATGGGTCAGACTGAGAACCAAAAATGGAGATGTAAAGATATAGCCAGTATTTGAGAACACAGTGGTGTTCGCTCCTCTGTCTTCAATTTCCAGCTAGAAATTGTGGTATTGTGTAATTAATTATACCATGCTTTGAAACAGACTTTGTATAATTTTTTAAGAAATTGTAGCACTCTCCTGAAATGGTTATGCCCAACAACAGTTCTGTAGCTTCCACCTGCTGTGAGCTCTGATTGCATAAACAGGGAGAGGAGTCTTCATCATTTTGTTGCCCAGTCATGGTCAGAATTGCTTAAATTTTCCACTGCAAAACAGATCCCTGAAGTGCAAAATATTAATAATGAAGAATTGGTTTGGACTGGACCCTGAGATGACTGTGCTTCATTGTCTTTGGGGCAATGCTGGAGCAAGTATCTGCAAATAAGCACTCTGAAGTAGTAAATCCTTTTATTTAAATTATCATAATTCATGTGATTATTATCCACACACTCATTAAAATGCCAGATCTAATCTATCATTCCAGGAGAACAGCAGACCTTTTCCATAGCCTGACCTATTAAAGGCTGTGTGGAAAAGTATTACCAGGAGCTTCTGTTTTTCTTTCTCTTCAACTCCCTTGATTATTACTGTTGTTATTATTATTTACTACTATTATTATTACAGTAGCATTTGATCTTGGTCCTCTTTTTGCTTGTTTTAGCATAGCAATAGAACAGTCCCAGCTCTGGCACTTACAGTTACAGGTACCTACAGTCATCTTCAAGTTTCTGGACCTGTTTATACTTATTGTATCAAGATGAACTCTTCATAATCTTCATTTAATTTTTACACTCACTAATGTATTCTAAACTAGAGCTCCAAGAATATTTCTTTAATTACTGTGGAGCAAATTTCCACACTGTTTTATGAAGCATATATTGTAACTATCTAAGATTAAAGACAGAATAATCATCTGTATTAGTGAGAATGAAATAAATAGTTAAATAGCACAAGATGTATTAAACATTATTAACATCAGCTGCTGGAATCAGGAGGTTATTTGTTGTCCAGTATAATGCTAGATATATTCTGGACACGTGCATTACTGATTTTTGTCAAGTCATTGTAGATCACAAGCAAAGAGAGGGTAGTTTTTATTAAATTCTGAGCTCCTCTTTACTTTTTAAACAATAAATTGGTTGTCAAAAAATATTAAAATCCTGGAAATTCATTTTCAAGTCCTTTTTTTATTTTTGTCGGTAGCTCATGTTTTAACAAGGTTATTTTTTCAGCAATACTGGATAACAATGCAGTCTGATTCATGGACTATATCAGGCTTCCCTTTAATGATTTCAGCAACAACAGCACCAACTCCATTTGTGTGCCACTGGGTGATTTGCTTTTCCTTCTCACCTTAACTTCCTCTGCAGCAATTTGGCAGCTGAAAAACACAGACAAACTCAAATTATGTTTGTCTTTAAATAAAAACAAGCCATATTTCTACAAACAGTTTCAACCTTTAGGAACCTCTGTCTTCATTAGTACTGAAAGTATGTTTTTTACAAGATTTCCAAGACTACATGAAATCATTTTGTTTAATGTTAGATACATTGATTTCTGCACTTGAATCAATTTTATGGGAATAGCTGATACCAAACTTGATAATAGGACATATTAGACTGGGGGAGGAAATGAATACATATTCAAAACCTTTGTAAGGGAAAAGAAACATAATGATACTGTTGTGGCCCTTTATGTAAGCGTGAAAAGAAAATGCGTCATATAATCATAGAGAGGCTTGACAAAACTGGGTTTAATGAATAAATAATCTTGCAATGTAATGATGCCTGGATGATTGGAAATCAATTACCTACCAGCAGAACCGTCCCAGCCAACCAGTGGCAATCACGCCATAAATTAGTTTCTCTGCGTGGATATTCTGTTACAGTACTGGATACAATTTATCTGGTATACTGGTTCACTGAAAGTGTGTCTGAGTGATTTATTTGATAAAGTGAATAAACTTCAGAAATTCCTGTGAAGAAGCAGTGTTACCTGCCCTGGGATGTTCACTTAGACCCTGATAAGCAAAAGGATAATTTAGATTTCGTCCTCCTATTTCACTGAAAAATGAGAGAAGTGTGTCCATTGAACTGAGCCACAGAGAAGCAAATCACTGGCACATAGAAGTGGGCAGCCCCAGGGCATGAGACAAAACATCCTTTCATTCTTCCTAGTGTTTGGAACTCTTGTCCTTCTACATGAACAGCTAATTTGTAACCAATTGCTTCTTCATCCAGGTGGAAGCTGAGCTGATCGATAAGCTGGACAGCCTGGTATCCGAAGGAAAAGGTGATGAGAACTACAGGGAACTCTTCAGCCTGCTGTAAGCTCTGCCAGTTTCTGCTCGCTCTGTGTTGGGCAGGGTCATTGAAAGAGTCAAAGTAGTGACCTGTGCAGCCACAGCAACAGTGCTGATCTTTCAGAGAAAGCAGTGAGGGGCTTTCTGGCAGGTTTGCATGACATGGCTCAGTGAAATAGAAATATGTCACTCAAATTCTGAAAAGAATATAAAAACCTAAATTCTTCTTTGTCTTCCTTCTGTGAAATCGAATATAAGGCTGCACAGGTAAGTAGTTACCATCTTCCCATCAAAAATTGATTTGCTAGAGGAGCCAGTGCCTGCCTTTTTACACAGCAGTAAGTGAAATCATGGTCTTAAGATTGTTTAGAGAAACAGTGTACTAGCTAGCAAGTCAGGCCTTGTCAGAGCAAAAGATATTTTCCTCAGCATTTTCCTTTGCTTCTTCCAATTTTTGAAGGTCACGTTTTGGTTGGCTCAACAGTTGCAAGTTGCTTCTTCCAGACTCCATCATGACACTGTATTTCCACTCCCTTTCACACCAAAAATCCAGTAAATCACAAGGATAAACTTTACATCTCACTTTCCACTTAGTTATCTTTGATTACTGACCTGTTGCCAGATTTCATTTCCAGTGATCCTAGTTTATTTCAAAAGGACTTGTTTTGAACTGTGAGAGTCCAGGGCAGTTAACCCAAAATCCTTAAATATCCCAGTGAGCCATGGAGATCAGCAGCAGAATTTTAGCCATACATTCCAGACAATTTTATGTGGCCCCCAATAGCATGCTGGCAGTTTGAGGCATAAAGCTTTGTTTTGCTAGAACCAATACTTATATTTCTGAATTTACAACTGCACATTTGTTCATTTTCAGATACATAGGCCTGCCTATCCTGTATGCTTATCCTTAGGAAGCATGTAAATGTATTCAGTTTTGATTTGTGTATATTCAGGAAGTCTGACGCATTACATGTACAGATAATATAAGTCTATTTCAGGGATAAAGGAAGAAAAATATCTATCTTTTTTTCTTTTTTAATTCACCTGGCAAGAGGAATATCATATATTTCCTTTGCTCCAGTTGATGACATTTGTTACCTGAAATGTTAAGAATTCAAAGACTGTAGCTTGTTACTTATTTTTAGATGACAGTGACTGGATGTATTGCCAAGAAACACAGCCTGGAAGTCCAGCAACCTTTTAGTTTATATTTGCTATTGACTTTTCTGAGAACAGTGTGAACTTTGAGGAAACAATTCCACAAAGTTAATAAATGCCGTGTGAAATAAACAGTTGACCCTGAATTCTACTGTCTCAACTATACTGCTGAAATGAGAATTGGCTCCCTCAGCTGATGATCATTCCAGTACAGAACAGTTGGCCTCTTGTGAGGACGTGTGTGACACCAAACAGAATTTCTTTTCTCTTGCCAGTACAGAAGTGGCAAGTTCTTTGACCAGCGATCCAGTTTCTGGAAACTAGTGTGTGAATTTGCTTTCTTTTTTCACTTTTTAAGTATGATTTTCAGTGTTCTCACTCTAGCCTTCTCTCAACCTTCACAATTGTCTCAGTGAGATGCCTGCTGTATTGTCTAGTTTGCTGAGCAGGAACAGATTGCCTTTTATTTATTTACAGTTTAAATAAACTGTGATTCAAGGTTAGTTGGTTGGTTGCTGATTAGAGGCGAAAATTTATGTAGTGATGAGCAAAGAAGAGGTATTTGCACTAGGTTTAGACTCCCTTCCAACTTCTGACTGCTGTTAGCAGTTTTTAAGCTACATTAAGCTACATGGGAATGTCAGTAACGTGAGAATTGGCTGTTGCCATGAGCATTGCTGCTCTTCATATATTTTAAATGGCAATGTGAAGATATTTTTCCTTCTCGTGTAAATTCTGTAATTTCCTTGTCTTTGCTTCATGCTGCCTGGAGTAGAACCCAGCTCTTTGGGCCGTATCCCAGGTAAGACAGGAATTCTATGGATTTGTCTTATGAGGGAGAAACCAAGTTGTCCCCAGCTGTCTGCGTGCACTGTGCCATTTCCCTGGAAGCCTCATCTGCTGTTTCCATCTCCCAAACAGTTTGCTGGAGAAGATTGAGCAGGAAACATGGCGAGAGACTGGAATCTCTTTTGTTACATCAGTTACTCGTCTCATGGAGCGGCTGCTTGACTATAGGTATCTGGCAACAACAGTAATACATTCTAAGAACTTTGTAAGGAGGTAGTACCAAATTTCTTTTCTACAGGGAATATTTTTATTGTTTATCAAGCTGCATGCTTCTCTGATGACAAGTATTATGTAAGCAAGCCTAACTCATTGCTACTAGGTTCTGAGCAAAAATCCTAAATCCACATCTCTAGAACCCTAATTCTCATTCTTGTATGCTCGTTACTGATAATAGCAAAGATAAAGAAATTTTTTTAACTTGTAGTTTTGTATTAAAGTTTAATCAGGTTGCAAAATGATTCATTCCTTCTATCACTGAAATGATCTTGCCCAACTCAGCAAAATAGAGGCTAAATGCAAGAATGATCTCAAATGCCTTGCTGACCCAAGATGTGCTGAATGCCTCATCTAGACATGCAGGGTTGGAAAACTTTTCATCTGAGGGAAGTCTGACATGTCAGCTGGTGACTCATGTGTGCAAGACTCCACTATAAATTAGGCATCCTTTATTTAGTTCTAGACGGAAGTTTACAGGACTATTATGTCAATACAGCTGAGCTTTGATCAGTTACAAGAAAATATTTTAACTTTTATATATATATATATACACACACACTCAGACTTGTTTTTATGGAATAACAGACAATTTGAAACTATGTAGAACTGCCCCAAATATTTCTATCTTCAGCCTACTGACAATAATTTTTGCTTCTGCTGCTGCTCATCATAGGTAAAAACCTGTGACTAGGCTGGGTACTCTGCAATCCCAAATCCTTTTCTGTGCTTTTTTATTTGCTCTTTTTATTATCCTTACCTGTCTGATCCAATCTCCTGTTTGTTTCCTGACAAGAGCTGCTGTACAACTACAATGCAAGACCAGGTATCTGAGATACATTTAAAGGAAATGCAAGGGAGATGACTTTTTTTTCTTAATGAAATTTGCTATCAACGCAATTTTAATACACAGATACACACTGTCATGCTTAGTTGAGGAGCAGATACCAGGTTTTAATTGATTTTTAATACACAGCATATTTTTTCATTCCCAGAGCAGACCAGAACAGGGAACTGCATCAGAATTTGAAATACACAGGCATCTCTTGGAGTTCACCTGCCAGTTAGTTGACACAGTAGTTCTCAAGATAGTTTGCTGTGTTACTGTTTTAAAAATTTTGTCTCTTTTTCATAAATGAATGTGACTTTCTCAAGTCAGGACTAGTAATTTCAGAAGCCTTTAACTTTCTGTGCTGCTTCAATAGAAATAATTTCTAAAATACTCCAAAAACTAAAGATAAATGTTGTGATTTAACTTACTGATGAAACAGTAATCTAGTCTGAATTACTTGGGTTGTATCTTTCAGTGTGCCAACACTTCATTGGATAGCTGAATTTATGAAAGCTAATCCTTTGACTAGGAAAACACTAAACATTTACATCTGGATAAATAATAGTTTTTCACTTTTATAATAGATCGTTCAGATAATTTTTGGACACTATTATCTGATTTTTGTTCAGATTCTTGTAAGAAATGAAGTAGCAGTCATCTCAGGTGCTTGTTCTCAGATGCAGATGTGTAAGAGGACACAGATCTCATATCATTTAAGCCATAATATGGAAATTACTCTTAGAGGAACTTTATAAAAGGAAGTATATGATTAACTCTTGTTTGTGACCCAAGGAAACTCTGGAGGATAAGATAGCTTCAAATTTATTTTAAAAGGTTTTTGTTTTGCAGATGTATGTTTCAACATTGCTCTACTTTCTTAGGGACTGTATGAAAGGGGATGAAACAGAAAACAAGAAGATTGGCTGCACTGTTAACCTTATGGTAAAGATGTTTCCTTTATCTCTTTGGGATACTGTGCAATGTTGTCAAAACTGGGATGGGAAAGGTTGGGACAGGAATCTGTGTCCGGCAAGGGTAGCTTCAGAATCCGAGCCCTGGGATGACAGAACAGAATGACAGAGGTTGTGAGGATCCCCTGGAGGTCTCTGGTCCAACACTCTGCTTAAAGCAGGGCCAAACAGGTCAGGTTTCTCAGGGCCTTGTCCAGCTGAGTTCCGAGTATCACTGTGACAGAGGTTCTACCACCTCTCTTGCCTTTTCTTTCAGCTTTTGACTACCTTCAGTTTGGGGAAAAAAAAAAAAATTCATGCCACAATACAATTAGTGGGTTAAATCAGTGTGAATGTGAAAAGAGTTATTACTTTTCTTTTGGACTGTCTTCTCTTTTCAATACCTTTATACATACACAGATAATGCTGATTGTATTGAATGAAGGAAGAGTCTCAGTAACAACTCTGTTTTTTTCTTTCACAGAATTTCTATAAATCTGAAATTAACAAGGAAGAGATGTACATCCGCTATATCCACAAGCTCTGTGACATGCACTTACAGGCTGAGAACTATACAGGTTAGTAAGACATCATATGGGGTCTTCCTGAAATCCTCTTGCAAGTTTTCAACTCTCCCAATGTTGTTGGGAGATGTTATATCTGATTCATTCTTTTGGAAAAAAATTGTATGAATCAGTTATGGCAGTTGGGAAGATAAGAAGCTGAGGTCCAGCTCACTCCCTTCAGTCAAATAATGTATGTCTTCGCCCACACAACCATATGACTATTCTGGTACACTCTGAATTTTACATTAAGTGCTCTACGAGGAAGACTGATCCAAAAAAATCACAATAGTGGAATCACATTTAGAGGAATATTAAAATCACAAAACCACTGTTACATTATCATTTGCCATATTTCCTTGCATTGCCATATTTACAGAGCACTTAGAAAGTGTATGTGTTGTCCAAGTTCTGTGTACAGCTGCAGGCCCCAAATCTAGTTCCATATCTGACTATGCATTTAAATCAAGTAGCTAGTAAAAAGAAACTTGACAGATTTGTACCTAAAAATCAGGTTCATCGGAAACAGCTTTGTGCTGCTATTTTAAGTAATGGAATAATTAAATGATCATCTAAGATGTCAGAATTTTTTCTTGCACTGTAGATCAGAAATTCCAGACTGTTTAAGAAGCAGGTCTAGTGACCTTTCAACCTATTGGCTGTATTTATTTGTTGTTGTCACTGATTCAGTGTTCAATAACTGCATTTCCAACAGAGGCTGCATTTACTTTGCTTTTGTACTGTGAGTTGCTTCAGTGGGAGGACAGACCTCTGAGAGAGTTCCTGCATTATCCTTCTCAGTCAGAGTGGCAACGTAAGGAAGGTCTGTGCCGTAAGATTATCCATTACTTCAACAAAGGGAAGGTATGCCAACTTCTTCTCTCTTCCAGCAGCTTCCTTCCCTTTTCCTGACTTACTTAGGCCTTGC
This sequence comes from Strix aluco, assembly GCF_031877795.1. Taxonomy (NCBI): domain Eukaryota; kingdom Metazoa; phylum Chordata; class Aves; order Strigiformes; family Strigidae; genus Strix; species Strix aluco. The sequence goes on from NC_133941.1 coordinate 19,441,643, forward strand.
AAGACTATCATCTCAGTTCAGTAGCCTGGAAGTAAATTTGTATCACAAGGTTTTATAACTTGACAAATTGCTTGTTGGCTCTCTGGGTGCAAAAACATGAGAAAATGGATACGGGTATTGAATTACACATAACGTTTGGAACCAGTTTAGGTAGGCCAACAGAAAAAACACCAAAACATGTTTATACCTTTAAACCAAACTTTGGATCAACTGATATGACAGAAAGCTCTATGAGTGCCAAGTTCCTTAGCTTCTGGGGGGCAGGATTGCATTTTGTAGTTGTCTATGCAAATTGCTGTGTTATGACTCACTTTAGGACTTGTTTTGTTTCTAAGCTATAGAACTAAATAGCAGGCAATGCACTGTAGGAGTCCCTTTATTAAAAAAGATTGAAGTCTTTTCAGTGTCACTGTTATTTTAAGGTGGCTTTCAATTAAAGTGCAGTTCCATCCCTTCACAAGAACAAAATCAATATATTTCAATTTCACAGATTCAGTATGTTTTTCCTACAATAAATATTATTTTTTTATTACTGCAGACATAGGTGTTATAGTCCCTTGTGTCACGGTGTTTTGGGAACATTTCAGAGGTGAACCTTAAAAGTGGTATAATCCGTTAGAATATTTTCATATTTTTCCCTTCTCTAGAAAAATCCTCCAGCTTATATATTGGAAGATAACATCTGTATGTGTGCCTTGGGGAGATTTTTGCCTGTGATGGCAATGACAGTGGTATTAAATACAAATGTGATTTGGTTCATATGGGGTTGACATTCTCTACAGAACCTGCAAAGGAAGTCAGATTCCAGTGTAGGAAGAAATGGCCTATTTATGAAGAAGTGATTCATTAAGAAGAAATTTTTTGGTTTTTGGTCAGAATTGTTCTAATAATACTGCATATGGGTCTCTTTTTAGTTTCAGAAATTTTCAGAGTTTTTCAGACTGCACTTAAAAAACTACTGACGTGCAAATATTGCAGTACTGTCTGACTGGACAAAGATGATACAGAGACTATGTCAAACAAGTGAGCCTGTACTTTTGACAAAAACAGGCAGTCCATATATGCACTGAAGGGGAGTAAAAACCTGATGGATGTAATTTTGCTATAAAACTCCTAACAGATTATAGAGTGTTAACCTCCTGAGGTTTTTCCCCCACTGGATGTTTTTGGAGTTACTTAACTTTGTGTTTTAATCCTCCTTTATTATAAATGGTAGCTGAATGACTAAATAATCCACTTAGGCAGTGTGTATGTCACTCAGACTGTGGAAGTGAAAGAAGCAAAATCCTCCTGCTGCTTTTCAGCACTCTTTCTGTAGCTGTGTAAGAGGGAACAACTCAGGCAATGGAAGAAATTTGCTTCCCTCAGCTTGTGTCTGGTAGTTTCTTCCTGCACCACCCTAAGATGGTCCCTCCTCTGGTCCTGAAGAGTGGAATTTGTTGTTCTGGGTCTTTCAGTTGCATTTCTAGAGTTAAGTTTCTCATGCTGCTCCTGGCATCTTCCACTAAGTAAGGGGGTCAAAGCAGCATGAAAAAGTATAAAAATTCTGCATTTGTTAATGGGAAAATTTTCTCAGCACAGGAATGGGGGAATACTATGGCCACAGGACTGTCTTGTGAGTTTGCCATAAAGGGCATGCCAGTGGAGGGCAAGGAGTGGTGGCGTGGCCCATGGCAGGCCTGGAGTGCTGCAGTGGGGTGCAGAATTGAGCAACTCAGTATTGTTGATAGCAGCAGCCCTGTGCTGGGAAGGAACAAGGTGTTCCAAAGCCCCTTTAGCCTTCGCTCTGGTCGTGTGCGCCTTCCTACTGATTTCTGCTATGCTTTAAATTGGTTTATGGCTCAGTTGGCAGTGTGAGCAAGTGCATAACTTTAAATGAAGATTTTTTTTTTTTTTTTAACTCACAGTTACAATTTTGTCTGTTAAAACTCAAGGTTTTCTAGTTGAAGACTGAATAGAACAGTTTGAACCTGATTGATCATGCTTCTGGACAGTAATAGCTTGAAAACTACACAACCCTCTTCTGTCCAGTTCACGGCCAGATTTTATTAACTGAAAATTCTGACCAGCTCCCATCACAGCATCGCAGTGTGTATCCTCCTTAGTGCCAGCCAACTGCTGTGAGAGACCCAAAACTGTATTTCTAAAGTAGTTCATTTTTAGATCATGTGTTCCATACCCAACATTTGAACTAATTTCTCTTGTGCACCCTCATGTGACTCATATTTTCAAAAGAAATCTGCACATGGGATGTGAGTAAATAAAGGTTGCCATTCATAAATGTTGATTGTCTCTATCTGTGCTTCCTTGTGTGCAGTCATTAGCGCTCAACTGAGAGTTCCTGGTGCCATAGGAGAAGGCTGCAATAAATGTCGTATGAATGTGCTTTTCAAGTGAAGGACATAATATGCAAACAGATCAGATGTCAGTAATGAGGGAAATTAACAGTGGAGACATTAGGAAATTATTTGAAGGTGGGAAGAATGATGCTTTAGAGGGAGGTGACACTTGCATAGCACACGGAATTACGTATTAAATTTCTGCACTGTGAAGATGGTACTCATTAAAATCACAGATTTTAAAACTGCGGATCCCAGTGGCTCAGATAACCATTCATTCCCTTTTCCTTTCAAATACCTGCGAACTCTCTTTCCTCAGTTGCTATCTGTATATTGTGTTTTTTCACTTCTCTGTCTCATCTTGTATCTACAGAATATTCAGCTAGCATAGTGGAGCTTCTCTGTGTGGAAATCTAACTGAAACAAAGAGAGAAAGCCTGAGTTAGGATGACAAGAACAATATCAGGGTACATGTAGAAGAGCTGGTATAAAGAGAAGTAAGATGTGGTTACATATTGTTAATTTAATTCACATCAGAAAAGTAGCATGAAAAGGTTACATCTTTAAGATCACCTGAAGGGACGGCAGCCAGCTACCTTTCTGCTTCTGTCCAGAAGACAGATTAGAGAATTATGTAGGCTTTAGCCACAGCATCCCATTTGGAAGTGAGACTCTGCTCACACTCTGTGTGACAAAAGCCATTTATTCCTGGCCAGATGTTTTAGAAGAGACTTCTTTTCCGTTCATTCAAGTAAATACAGATCAGCTAAGGACTGAAAAATCTATGTATAATATCTCTGTAAAGAATGTTGAAACCTATAAAAAATGCAATGATCTGTGTGTTTGCAAATATAAACACTTAACTGGTTAATGTTGTTGATCCCACAGCAAAAATCCTGTTAATTTAATATCACAAAAACCTGAATAATATTCTGAGTAGTCAAGCAAATGGTCTTTCAGTTCATTTCCTATTGTATGTATTGTATTTATGTAACTAAATCTTGGGTTTCCCATCATCCCAAACTAATACTGCCAGAATATCCAAATTGATTCTGAAAGAACCCTTTATTTAGCAAGTCTTATGTAAGTTTTTGTAATTAACTGAAGTGAAAGAGATGTAGAATCATTATTTTTACCTTTTTAGTTCTTACAACTATCCCTTCTTTTAATAAAAAAGTTCTTACACTTACTGGTTTTGCTTTTCAGAGGAAAAAAGCTTTGCTGGTATTAAAGATGAGAAAAAAGACACTACAAATGTGTGTGCATTATAAAGTACCTAATACACTAAATGAAACAGTGCAGAGATTCACTTTTTTAAGTGAAGGTACATGTAACCAGAAAAACTATTTCCATATTAAGTGCTAATATTTTACATAATTACTGTTAATTACTGTTACCAATAATTTACAATACTAATATTCTTAAAACTTTGGGTGATAGTCTAACTCGCACATTAACTTTGTTTTCACTACAGTGGGGTCCCAGTTAAAACAACTGGCAAGTTAGCCCAGTAATGCATAAAAGTTAATCCCATAAAGGTTCAGCTGAGACCTCAATGTTCTAGATCCTTTACATAAGTATGGTAAGAAACAGTCATTCCCCCAGAAGGCTTCCAGTCTATGCAGGTAAAAGATGATAGGAGAGGACATTTCAGGGTGTAAAATGAGCACTCTAAATGCTAACTGAGGTAACGGGAGTCTTTCTCTCAGTGTGGGTGTGCCCAAACTCAATCTCTTTCTTCCTCACCTCTGCGGGTGATGAGTATGGTGTGCCAGAAAAAGATTTCTTGTATGCAGACTGTAAGTTGAAGAAATGAGTCTTGCTTGCAGCTCTGAATATGGATATTCACTCAGTGCAGTAAGGCAGGTCAGTTCTGAGAATGTTTTGTCTCTGTATTTGAGTGTTTCCCATTGCTTGACAGTTTTGTGCTTTCAGTAGGAAGTAGGAGCCCTGGGAATGGGAGCACTTCACTGAGGAGCTAAGCCCTAACTCTTTATTCCAGGGAGTTTTAGTGCAGAAAGCAAAGGAGATATTGGGGGTGGGTTGAAGGGGTGTCTAACAAGAAGGAAAACTGTTAGTTGTGTTCTCTTTCTCCAAATATTTGGAGTTCGCAGTCTCATGAGTGAACTGTCAGTAACAAGCTGTGTGTGTAATTTCAATGGAACATATGCCTCCGTTACCATCTGGAAGAAGGAATTAATCTGATACTTAATGGAAACTGTTTCATCACTTTGCATTTTCACATCTAATCCCTGGCATTTCATACCAAATGAATTCCCAAAATTGAGTTTCCATATTCCTCTCAGCTGAGTTGGCAATAACATTGTTTGCTGTGAGTGTGATTTGCTTTGGTTTCACAGAGCTGGGAGTTTGGAATCCCGCTGTGCAGAGAACTGGCCATACAGTACGAAAGTCTCTATGATTATCAGAGCCTCAGCTGGATTCGGGTGAGTAGCAGCAGTTCCTCTCCTTGCAGACTCTCATGTCATTCTCCAGGGAATTCTGCTCTCCTGTCAGAACACTCTGAATTTAAAAAATAATCATATTTCCTATACAGCTCCATGCCTTTACAGTGACTCCCTTTGCCATTGATCTATTTCGATGACTTTGTAGATCTGCTGAAGTAATTCCTAAGTCTGCTAGCAGTAAAATCCCATGAGTGTATGGAGACAGCACACACGTAGGAGCTGGGCTTGCTTTTGCAATTGCATATTTATATATATTTTTGCATAAAATACCTTTTTTCTTTTTTTTTAAATATATATTGATATTTCATTTTAATTCCAAAAAATATCAAGGACAGCTTGTGCCAAAGTTGACAGAAGAGGAACAAGAGAGAAAGAATGGAGAAGGCAAATGTTTATGGCATTCTTGTCAATTTACAAGAAACTGGTCCTCTGGTAAAACCAAACACATGATGAAATCGGGGCACACTTGCAGCATTATGCTTTAATCAGAAAAAGTCAAAGTTCTGGTTGTTATTTAAAAGAAGCTTTATGAATGTGAAAACAGTTCATGTGCTTTTGTCCCCTGGGGTAGCATGCATATATCCAAATTTAAGATTTATGCTATGTGGATGTATTCTCATACACAATGGTTTAAATTCTCTTCAAGTCACATTTATTCTCATCTGAAGATTTCTGTCTAACTAGGGCTCATGAACTGCACTTCTTCTGAAGAACCTATTTTCTTCAAAGTGGCCCTAAAGAGAGTTCGGGTGACCGTCTTGGTTGTGCACTTGTTTATTGTAGACATCTAAATAGAGCAGTGTGAAAATTTATCCAGGTGTACAGGAAATACCATATCAGTAAAGCGATCATGAATGATGAGCAAACAAACTTACTAAAGGCTTAGTCAAGTCATGCATCAAGACTTCCCTTCCTAAAACATCAGTAAATTAGCTATTCTTACTGCCTCTGTTATTTGGATTTAATCAGCTGGCAGGTGAAGAGCAGCTCAGCTGATCAATATAACCAATTCATGTCATCCTTATGCTCCCTGTTTTCTGTTCAAGTTTCCTAAATCTGTGTTGACCTGAACTGACTTGAATTTCTCCCCACTCTAAAGAGTTTTTCTCTATGCCATTTGCATCATTCAATGCATTCCTTTATTCTTCCTGCAATGATTTTGGGACCTTCTCCATTTTAGAAAAGGAGTTAATATGTGTGGGAACTGAGAACAAAACCTCGATGCAATATTCTAAGTCAAAGCTGCTGTTAGGATTCCCTGCAGTGGAAGCAGTGATGTCAAACTGATTCTTCTCTTTTAAAAGCTGTCTTTTTGCTATAGTGAAATTCCTGTGAGCCTTTCAACTGAGAAAGTTTGGCCAGGGGTCTTGAAATCCCACTCTTAACATAAATGCTAGCACAGTGCCACAAAACTAATAATTGGAACTAGAGAAAAGTCCTTTTACTTTTTCCAAACCCCTTTTTTCTTCCATGATAAACCTACTGGTGCACAGAGCTGTAGAAGATTTAATTTTGTTTCATCCTTTTTCATGCCCCTCAACTCAATTAAGGCAAACCCAATTGAACTGATATAATTTTCCAGGCAGTGGTATAGATTTTGAGCTGTAGGAGAGAATAGGACACTGTGAGCCAGGCAATAGATCTTAATCTCAGCTTTGCCATTAATTCTGCAGTGCAAAGAAAATTACATGCAAGACCTGCTTAATTTAAAATGAGATACAACAGAAAAATTTTCATATGTCATCTCCAAAAATGTAAAATGAGTATGATGATACTATAGTCTGTTCCACCATGTAGACTGTTTAATTAATAATTTTTATCTTTAAAAGAATTTCAGTCTTTTCATAAAAAAATTGTGGGGGCAAAAGAGTAATGTGGTATTTTAATGTGTCTTGAGATGCTAATGTTTTAAGTACAGCTTTGAGGGTCTGACAGCAGCTATCTTTTTCCTCCACAGAAAATGGAAGCTACCTATTATGATAATATCATGGAACAGCAGCGCTTAGAACCTGAGTTTTTCAGAGTTGGTTTTTATGGTCGGAAATTCCCATTTTTCCTGCGGGTAAGACAGACATACAAAATATGACAAAGTGACCAGGCTCAGAGTAGCAGTTAAGGTTTTGTATTTTTGTTGTGGAGATATGATGTCTGCCATTCAGCTTATTTTTTTACGCCTCCACAAGTAGAAACAGCTTACTGGCTGAACTGAAGGGTGTGATCCACTGGGAACGTTCTTAGGAACAGAGATCAGACATTTGACTCACGCCTATGTGTATTTTTGACAATCTGCAGATGCGGCACAAACTGCCTCTATATTAAGCAAAATGCTGTATTGCAGCAGTGTTGGGTCATTACTCAACTAATTTTCATCATCTCAAATTATCACACTTTAAAAAGTCTCACATGACAGAATGATTTTAATACCAGATTGATGACACTCTTATGCTATCTACAAGCAAAAATTTCCTTCCTTTTCAACAAAAGGCCTAGCAGCTTCTCTGGACACATCCTCACTTTGGGCTTATTGTCTGCTGGTGTATACAGCATCAGCTGGGTCTGCAGTCCATTTAAAAAATTAAATTATCTTCTTTTCCTAATGAGGAATCAAACTTAAGATGGATGTTGGTTCACACAATGTCTTGTGGCTAGTTCAGAGCAAGGAAGGAATGTAGTCTGACAACTGCTGTAAGAGCTGTCTGAGAACTGATGGTAGATGCCATCTAGCTTGACAGGACAAGCTAACTTGAAGCGTGCTTTCAAGGACTGGAGCTGTAAGTTTTGTGTTCTCTTTAAAGAAATGGTTTGATGAGATGGCACCACTTGAGTAGTAAGAAGCTACAAAAAGCTAAACTGTACCAGTTTGAAAATTGCACTCTTATATTTCCTTCTGATTACTAAATTGTTGGTTTTTAAGTAGGATTTAAACATTGGTGTTTAATTACAGTCTTTTAATGGAAACACGGGTGGGGGAAGTAAAGGCAAGGTGGAATTAATCAAGGTGAAAATACCAGTGGGTAAAGGGTGGTTTCATGTTATTCAAAGGCGAAAGGTGCCATGATGTAGCAGCCTGAATCAGTGTTTAGAACACACACCTGCGGAGGAATCTGAGGAAATGACACTGTTGCAGTATGAAGCAGTAGCTACCCTTTCATGAAGATCTCCAGAGAAAACTGACAATTTCTTTTTTTATCTAACAACAGATGTTTCAGAAAACGAATGACAACAAAGTCATCATAGCACATAAGCATTCCTATGTTTGAAGTAATATCAATGAATCTAACTTACCTTTCTGTCTTATGGATCCTACAGTCTTGTCTTTGATCCTGCATGGCCTGTGTTTAACACTGCACAAGTGAAGTGCACTTACTCTTTGTGAAACAGTGTAACAATATGGATACTTGGCTGGAGACATTAACAGTGAACATGAGCGTACATAATTATAATCCTTGTTAATTCTGCAATTATATTTGGTAGCAGTACTTCTGATAGCAGATTACTAATGTAGCAATCTCATTAAAAGTCATCCTCTTCCTTTCTCTCCCTAATGATCCATACAGCATACACATCGCGAAGCACAGACTAAGCCCATTAGCAATCACATCAGCATAGATCACACTGTAAAGAGATTGGAAGCAGCTATTCTAGAGAAGAAAAAGATTTGCATGGCTTTAAAATTTTCAAACGGGTATGGGAGTGATTTAAAGTGATCAAATAACTCCATACCCTTTTCTCATTTATTTTTCTATTGCTGTACAGCTTAGATAGAAAATAACCACTTCTTTCTATATCTTTGACTTTGAAGACTGTTTGTCTAGAAAAGTTGTTGTTCATGTTTCTATGAATTCTGCATCTATTTCCAGCTTTCCTACATAAGCAAATTAAAACTGTCCATGTCTTCCACCTACCAGAAGTTCAAGAAGGGCCTGACAAGCCACATTCTGAGATCTTGTGCTGGCATCTGTCTGAAAAGTCTGTTAAGTTTAGCTTTGAGGTGTTTTCAGGGCATTATTTTTAGAATCACAATAACATTATTTATAGGCTTACAGTTTTCTGGATTGCTGCAATCACTAAAATAAAGAATGCAGTAAGTGTCATGAAGAGATTCACCTTCAAATATGGACTCAGTCCAAATCTAATAATAGCTGCAAAGTTTGGGCATTACAGACTGAACTATCAAGATTCATCATGCAATTCTTCTCCCAGTTCATTGGGTGCTGCGACTGATGCATACAAAGTGACATATGTCACAGCTGGAACATGAGATCTGCTCCATAAAGTTGAAATGCAAAGCCAAGGATAACTGCACTCCTTGGCTGTATTTTATCATTGGGTTTTGCTGCTTTCTCTTTGATTTTGCTACAAGATCAAGAACTGCTCGGCCAGAACACTTTTCCAAAGCAATTAACAAAACATTGCGTATACTGCAGCTTCTAAATGCAAGAATCAGAAGTGGGAGAACTGTTCTTGGTTGCTGGGATTCTTCCTTTGGTTATTGTTATGTGTATGAGAGTTAAAACTACCAGAAGTAGAGCATTTGCCTACTTTGATTGGTCTTGCATCAGGAGACATTAACACCAGTCAAAGTTGTGTTTTGTGGCGATAGGGTTAAGACACTGGAATACAATCTTCATGACACTGAGGACTTTAGAAATCCTGTATCTTGCTGTTCAAAGTTTGAGATGGCTCAAAAAGCATGCAAGAACTCTGCACAAGTGGTTTAATGCCTCAAGAGGCATATCTAAATGCAAGCTTTCCATTACTAGCAGAAACGAAATTTTGTTCATCGAGAGTGCTTTTAGGGCTGAAGGGGGATTTGCTAAGTGGCCACTGAGAATTCTTGGTAAGAATTCTTTTCCATATTACTCCACTATAGACAGGGGAGTTCCTGAGGATGTATTGTTCAGCATGATCAGAGGTGGATTGTATGGCTGTGACAATACAGCAATGATTCAACAATGATTTTTGTGAACAGTTTGTTACGGCTTCTCTCTAAGGGTAACTGATAAATGTGTATCTCCCTCTGTTCTATGAAATCCTCAGGACTTTTATCCCTCTGGTGTAAACTCTGTTTGACAGCAGCCTTCCCAGCGTAGAACAGCTGAGCTGGTGACTTAGTCTTAACTTTTGGTTGATATGTTTCAGTGTGGTCCAACTGAAGAATAGTCCTTTTTCAGTTGTCTGAAAAGCAAATAGGAAAAGACAGTAGGACTGAATGCCACACGTGTATGGATCTGTTAAGAGATCATTGGAATAGTCTACTTATTCATCACTTCATGACGAAATATATTGTAAAGAGAAAGGAAGGAATAAAATAGATCAGCTGTGTTAAATGCACATTTTACCCTCACGTTAGCATATTGACATTGTCATTTATCTTTGGTTTTGAAGCTGTAAAATTTAAAGTGAGATAAAAGCTGACAGAATTAAACTTACTTTTAAGGAGACTAATTTATGCTTGTGCTTCTTGCAGAACAAAGAATATGTATGTCGGGGCCACGACTATGAGAGGCTGGAAGCCTTCCAGCAGAGGATGCTAAGCGAGTTCCCACAAGCCATTGCAATGCAGCATCCAAACCACCCAGATGACTCTATATTGCAGTGTGATGCCCAGTGTATCCTTCAATGAAAGGGCAAACTATGATTAGAAGGGCTGTGGTAGAGCACAGAGGAGGAAGGTATTGAAATGTCATCAGCTTGGATACCTCAGTTCCTAAGTGTCTTAGGTAGAGCTGGATATGGACAAAAGCATACACCGGCCTACAGCAGATGTTAACTGCTTCATTGCACTATGTGTTGTGGGAGGGAACTGTCACTTCTTATTCAGGGAGTAGTGCAGGTCATATGTGATGTGTAAGGGCAACAGCTGTGCTTGGTCACATCTGTGTTTTCACCTTTACCAACAGCATTGGCATAATGCATGTTTTGTGTCATTAAAAGTATTCCAAATACCTTCTCTTAGAGAGTATTTTGTTGGGAACAGATACTAATTCCAAAGTGTTACTTTCTATTGTGTTTATTTTTCACATCAGTATTACTGTTTTGTCACAGTCTCCCTTTCTTTTAAACTGCTGAACCCTTCTATACCAAAGGCTTTGAATCTCATTCTCCTCATTGGTAATCTGTACTGTGACTGGATACAACCAATACAATGCTATATAGTTAAGGACTGAGCCACATAACATTTCGTAGGCCTGCAGAGACTTCTGGAAATTTTAGTCATAAGAACACCACTGTTTGGCTTGTGTGACAACAGCAAGGATATTGCGCAGGACTTTAACCATAAGGACATTGTCAGCAAGTGAAATCTCCTGAAATGGGTTGTTGTTTCCCACTTGTCTTTCATAACATGTGCTTTTTGCTCTTCTTTGCTATGTAACTGATACTTTCATAGACAGAGGGGGTGTTTGTATGCATATTTTGGTTGGTTTGTTTACGCTTGCAGAGATCTTGCCTGTAACACTGAGGTGAAACTAATTAAACTGGACTGTAAACTGATGAAATTAGGACAACTTCGGTTTGTAGACAAACCTGAAGTATCTAAGGTGAAATTTATCAAAGGGAAATACTACTTAGGTACCTAAATACATCAAGATCTACTAAAGTTCCTGTATGGATGAGGCACCTAGCTCTAATTAAAACTAATAGGAGCTGGATATTTTGCGTGCTGTAGCTATTTTGGATGTCTTACTACATACTCTCTGCATCCTCTGGCATCTTCCTCTTTGGTTAATCTGACTGTGAGGTACTGCAACTCTGTCAACTCTCCTAGTAGTTCTAGTCTAGCATTCTGTTGTTTCACTTGCAAGAGAAGAGTGTTGGAAAACAAAGAGGAGCATGACTCTCTGAATTCACCATCCCATTTCTTTCTACAGCAGAGATTGCTTTGCTGTTTGATATCCTGTGGCTTTCTTTGACTACATAATTTACAGATTTACAGATCTATGCAGTGACTCCCATCCCAGACAATATAGATGTGCTGCAAATGGACCGTGTCCCTGATCGCATAAAGAGCTTTTACCGAGTCAACAACATCCGGAAATTCCGCTATGACAGGCCCTTCCACAAAGGCCCAAAGGACAAGGAGAATGAATTTAAGGTAGAAGTAGTGAATAAGCAGTGTTGTAAGTGTTAGTCTCTTCAAGGTGAATACTGTCTTGTTATTTTATGCTGATAGTCTTTCAAGTAATCCTAATTTGATGGCCAAAGATACTGTAGTAAGTCAAATAAGTAGCTGTTGAGTCCAGGGGTTACACACCTGACCTGATTAAAGCACTGTACAGTTTAAAGGTTATTTTAGTGCCAGGAGAAATGCATTTTGAAGCAAGGATGGGTTTTTTTGTTTCGCTGGAATTTTTTTCTTACTGTCATATATGTCCATAATGTCTTCTTGGTTCCCATGACAGAATTGGTGGTCAGCCTTTAAAAATTAATAGAAATGTTGAATGTGTTGGTTTAGAGTACGCTGAATTCTGGTTTTGTTCAAGTGACTTTCAGCATGACATTCTGCAAAGTAAGTTAATGCTCAGGAGGTTAATATATTCTTTTCTGAACTTTAGCCCCTTAGCACCTGTAGTACAAGTACAGATGATGTGATTGTGATTCACTGTGTACCTCACATCCTCAATTACTCTTTGCAGAGCTTGTGGATTGAACGTACCACTCTGACCTTGACTCACAGTTTGCCTGGGATCTCTCGTTGGTTTGAAGTGGAGAGAAGAGAACTGGTAACATTCATAGTTGCTGTAATTGAGGTTTGAAATGATGAGTTACTGAGGACATGGGAGAGGCAACTTAAAACTCATTTGGCTAAAATCTTGCAGTTTAAAATGATGAAGGTTACCAATGATGAAGTATTTCCACTTAGACTAAATAATTGCTGAATGTAACCAGGGGAATTATGTGAGGGAACATGACAGTATAAAGGAGACAGTGCCAAAAAGATGCGATAATTGCATTGTTGCCATGTCTTCAGTATCTTCAGTATACAAAAGAGTTATCACAGCAAAATAACCTGAAATACAGCATTGCCAACAGTAAAGTTTGTTAATGTAGCTGATTTTCTACAAAGCAGTAAAAACTAAGAGAGGTCACTGAACAATCCTAGAGTAGCATTTCATTACAAGGAAGATGATAAATCTCAGTGAAGTGTCCATGGAATTAAAGTGTATTTTATTGCCTTTGAGGTTGAAGTGAGTCCTTTGGAAAATGCCATTCAAGTGGTTGAGAACAAAAACCAGGAGCTGAGAACACTGATAAGCCAGTACCAGCATAAACAAATGCATGGTAACATTAATCTTCTCAGCATGTGTCTGAATGGAGTGATTGATGCAGCTGTTAATGGGGGAATTGCACGATACCAGGAGGTAAGCCAGGCTCTGCTTCTGAGTTTAGTATTGCCTTTTTTCAATTTTATTCCCATTTCTGTTTCAAAGAGAGTAAGACTTAATAAGATAAGAAATTTTCATGCACGTTATCTAAATATGAGGTTAAAACCCCTTCTTGGTTATTCTGTATCAGTGCTTGCATAGCCACATGTCAACAGGAGGATCCAAAGGCGGAGCTGGGATATCGCACTGAAGTGTAGGTACAGTTGACAGTGGGGTTTCTCAAGAATGAAACTTGGCTTACCTGGAAATCAGATTTTTTTTTTTATACTGCTTGCATCGTAAATCCGTTCTGCAGTAGAGGCAGTGGGACTGATGGTAATTGAGACTGATTGGACCTGTAATCAGGAAAAGCTGCTAATTCGTGCTACTCTACCATTATCTTTGCTACCCTCATTTCAGACTCATTGTAACCCTAAAATGATCTTATATGCAGTATGTTATCAGGCATAATCTTTGGCAAGCTGTTACTTAAACTCTGCATTGCAAAAGGTAAGTCTAGGGTGAAATACTGAAAAATGGCAGCAGTGGTCCAGGGGTGTGGAACACATCTTCCCTACAGAGCCATGAAGAGAACACTCTTCATGCTTTACATTAGTTATCACTTCACTCACTTAATTCATTTAACTTTAGGCAGCAATGTGAAGGAAACTATATAAAATTCAAATAACTGGATGATACAAGGCTTACTGGTATTGCTCAGCACTGTCACGTGGGGAAACTTGGGTCAGATTCATGATTCAACAGAATCGTCTAGGTTGGTAAAACTGTATCATAGCTCTACCTGGGTCCAAGAGTGCTAAAAGCAATAAAATTGAGCTGCCGCTGTTAGCCTAAGATATTTAGTTTTCCTAAGATTTTTGGACCTTTTCCTCTCATCCTATGACACCATTTTTTTTTTTTTCCTTTTCCTACAGGCCTTTTTTGATAAAGACTATATCACAAAGCACCCTGGAGACGCAGAGAAGATCACACAGCTCAAGGAACTCATGCAGGAGCAGGTACGGTTTTTCAGATACATTGCTACAGTATCTGGATTCATCAGCAGTCAGTCTAAACATATCAGATCTGACTGATTCATTCAAAAGCAAAGAATTTTGGTACAGGAGATCAAAAGTACATTTAAACAAAAAAACGGGGGAGATGGCCAAGGAGTTTATGAACAAGCCATTCACCTCATGGGACATTAATTTTGGTTTTTAATTTTTTAATTAAAAGTACATTAATTTTGTTGTCTCCATTTATTATCCAATAGACATTTGCCATGTTTCAAGCCTGCCATTCATTTTTGGCATTGTGAATTATGTATTCCCAGTAAATTTCAAAGATAATCAGAGACAGGTCAGGTCAGGCTTGAGATTAAACTAGCAGAGCTACATGGGAGAACTTAATGCCTATTTATATTATCTGCAGTTTTATTTTTCCTTAACGTCTCCCTGAAACGACTACATCTCTTGGTAGATAAAGCTAGCTGATGCTTTGATGGTAGTGAAATCAGAAAATCCCATCCCTCTTAACTGAAAGTTTGGCAAGATGTACCTCATTAAACAATGTGTCCAAGTCTGAATAGAGCTACTAGGCCTGTTTCTTCAACAAATCACTTAACTGCATTTCAGATTTCCCATCTGTAAAATAAAGATAGTGCTTATCTCCCCTCAGTCCTCAAGAGAATATTTGAAGATTAATTAGTTATTGTTTGTACAGTCTTTGGATCATGTAGGGAATTATATACATCTTAAGCCTGCTATCATCACTATTTCCTTTCATCTGAGAGCTTATATAATCTCATTGAATCACTACTATTACATGTTTGACCTTTAAAAAAGTGACCTTTAAAAATAAATAATGAGCAACCAAGAGTGACTATGCATGGCACACTGCCACTGTTCAGCTTAATTATGAGAAACTCCTTTTAGAAATCTCTGTTGGCAACTTTGACCCCTTCTCTGACACCAGGTGGAAGGGATTTTCTTTGTCACAATGCATTATCTCTGTGAGGATGTAATGCTGTTCACTCTGGAGAGAGAATCAATCTGGTAATTTTTTTACAGTTCTCTTTAACAAAAGTAATCCAACATGACATAAATGTACTTGTCCCACACTTGAAGTTGTTAAAGTAATATGAGCTTGCCAGTTCTCCTAGGCTTGCTTAATTAGCAGCAGCCTGAAGAGTGGCATATCTTACAGTACTTTCTTGCACATTGACAGAACTGCAGAACAGGCTTCTATTCTCTCTCTTAGATGTGATTTATTTGGGTTTGTGATGTCATCTTTTCTTTTTAACAGGTACATGTCTTAGGAGTGGGTCTGGCAGTCCATGAGAAATTTGTGCACCCAGAAATGCGTCCCCTGCACAAGAAACTGATAGACCAGTTCCAGATGATGCGATCCAGTCTGTACCATGTAAGCTGACAGTCATTTTTGCCATTTTGAATTATGCAGAGTTATGATTAAATTTCTATCGGTTGCAGTAAGGTTCACAAAAGAACACTGATTGAACCTCCTGGATTGACAAATTATCAAAAGAATTCTTGATACTTGTGCAAGGAGGAAGTCTCAGTAAGTACGTTAACTTAGCCTTTAATTTAAACTAGAATTTTTAATATTTGTATGTTCTTTGTATTACAAAACGATTGTAAAGCTTAACTTTAAGTTACTGTTTTACATAGCAGAAAATTATTATCACAGAGGAAGAAAGATTAACAGAAAGTGTTGGATGATGCGCTCTTTGAAAGAACTGCCGTAATTTAGAGTAGCATGACATCAATTAGGCCCTCCAGAAGTGTTTTTATATAGACAGCGACAGAAATTCCTGTTGGTTACATTAAGCATCCAACTCTCATCAGGACACGAGCTATTACGGGTCTGTAGTTCCTATACAGCCAACCTGACCGTGGTTCACACCACCTGTTATATACCAGAAGTACAAACACCGTCCTCTAGGAATGATTCCTTTCCTTCTGTGTGTGCTCCACTGTATGGTAGTATTCAGAGACAACTGTACTTGAGACATCTTTACCAGGTGGGTCTCAGAAATTTGCAGTGCATTCTCCTCTTCCTGGTGTAGTGAAATTCTTATGTATACCTAGACATAACCTTGAACATTATCACAACCAAACTAAAGGCTATCTTTCTATAATGTAAAAGAATTACTAGAAATATGTGTGTTAGCACTTTACCTTCCAACTGGAGTATGCATTTTCTAACGTAGCTTCTAACTTGGAGGCTTTTCGCTCCATTCTTAGGAGTGAACACTGTGCAAGGATGGCCAGAAATAACAGCACAAGAATTTTAAAATGCAGCTTTTCTCTTTCAAAGCAGATGAGATCCGTACAGGTCACAGTTGCCAGTTTGAGTTCACTACCTTTCTTGAGATTTTGGACAAAATCCATATTTCTGCGTCCACATTTCTTTTCTGAAAAATGTAAGGTGGCTGAAATTTGGGTCACACTATGCCTCTATTTTCCTCCCACATTCCTGAAATAGTGGCTAGAAAGTGTCATTGGAAATGAACAGAGAATGAGGTTGTAAAGCACTGAAGCTCTTTATCCTGTGGAAATGCAGGATAACTGAGAATAACCGTAGAGAACATGGAAACAGATCAGGATTTTCCTGAGAAGAAAACTTGTAATTTTCCATGACCAACTTAGCTGAAGTATGTTTTCTTTGCAGGAGTTACCTGGTTTGGATAAGCTGAGTCCGGCCTGTTCTGGCACTAGTACACCACGCAGCAACGTTCTGGTTTCACATGGACCTATGAGCCCAGAGAGCATAAAGCTTGTGCATCGACACAGGTACCCTGGTTTTTTCTGCTGACATATCTCAGATCTCTGCACACTGCTGCATTAAGATTCAAGGATGTAAGAAGTGGTTAATAGTGCTGCAAGAGGAGCAGGATGTGTTTTGGCAGAAATGCCTTTCGTCTTCATTCAGTACTAATTATTAAAGTTTGAGAGTTGAGAATCCAGTTTGCAGCAAATGCTGAACACCTCCAGGTGTTACTCCATCACTTCACTTACTGTAGAGGCAGAAACACACACCTGCCACTCAGATTTCCAGATTCAAGCTGCCTTTGGAGGTTCCAACTTCTCCAGCTTCTGTTATGCAAACAGCAAATAAATGGGTCTTTATCTACCATAAAAGTAAAATTGTATTGCTTGTTTTAGAACCCAACTCAATATGTTCCCATTTTTAAGGATCAAAAAATGTTCACGTCATTGTTTTTTTATAATTCTGATCAAATTGGAACCCAAATATAAGAAAGGCTGCCAAGGTGTTTTGATCAGAATACCAAAAAATGACTCAGCCTTCACAGAAACCTCTGAAAATGTGGATGCTTATTCAAACTGAATACCCATCTATAAAAACTGAGATAATGATTGAGGATAAAAGTTCAGATTTTTGGGGCAAAACAGTGTTTTTGTATCTGGCCAAAATTGCTTATTTGAAAATGTACATGTCCATGCCAGTATGAAAAACAGTGACAGAAATGTCACTGAAGTTATGAAATTTTAATTGTTCTTTCACGTTTATTTCTCTTGGTGGGTCTACACAGTTTAGCTGTTTTTAAAGCCTGGTATGAAAAGCTGTAGAAACTTGGTCTTGAGTACATGAATCCTGGATGGTGACATTCTTTTAATATTAAAATTGAGTAGCTCTTATACTACTTTAGTGGCTTGGGAGTTGACAACTAGTGTCTAAGCGATACATTTTTTTTCCTCAAAATTCCTCACTTTGTGAAGCCTTTTTTAGTTCTTAGGGCAAACTAGGGAGATTCTATAGTGTACAAAATATGTATTTGTGTATGTGATTCAGAGTGACAAAGAAAAAATTAATTTCATGAGTGAGATCAGGGTGCAGCCTGTACACCAGCTGGGCTGTATTAATTTACTGTCAGCTACAAAGTTGCCTTCAACTGTAATGCTGAGGCCCAACAGATGCAATAAGGAAAACTCTATTTTGCCCTGTGTATCTCCTGCTTGGCTTCTCTTGGAATGTTTAGTTTTAAGCTGCTCCCACTCCTCGTACTTCAGTGTTAAAAATGAGAGTGGTTTCAGAATGTTCTGTTATAAACAAAACAAATATGCACCCAGTGTCATGACGTGATGTTAACCTGGCTTGGGATTCTGAAATTCTACATCCTACATACTATGTTGTCTTATATTTAACCTTATTGTCACTTCTTTCATATTTAGTCACATGTATGGATTTGTTTAAGCTTATTCGGCCTAATTTTTCACAAGTGTTTGACATCTAGAGGTGACCTAAAGCAGTAGGTAACTGTAGGTACTTACTAGCTTGGAAAAATACAGGCTTCACAAACTAAAACAGAGTTTCAAAAAATAATTATGCCCTTGTTCCATCTCTGTTTTTATTCCAGCCCACTGAACTTGCTTGGTTCAGTCCGACACTCATCATCCTCTCTGTCATCCCACACCTCCAGCGAAACAGGAAACCTGGTTATCCTGACAGACAGTTCTGTGGGGGAGACTGCTGAGGATATGTACCACATGCAGGTACAGCTCCAGCACAGCCAGGAGCAGTTGTTAGAAACAGCACTGAACATGCTCTGGAGGGTTATGCTTAGGAGGAGTACACTTCACCTGTGCACATGCTTGGATCTGTCCTGTGATATACTTCTCAAAGAACTGAATAGGTAGAATCTAACATTGTTCAAGAAAGATGACAGAGTAATTCAGCTAGATTACTTTGCAAAGAAATCTTCTGCATTTGTACAGGGAAGGTTGATACCGTGGTCCAAGATCATACTGTTGCTTTCAGAAGGTGAGATTTTAGTCAGTGTGTTATCTATCTGACCTGCTTGACATATGCAGTTAGTATTGCCCTTGGTCTGTGGGAGGGTGAAATGAGTCCCCCAGTCCTGAGTGCAGATGAACAGTGGCCTGCACTGAAGCTCCTGCCTAGACAGAGGCTACACTGGGTGATCTGAGACAGGTAAATATCTAATGCACTGATCCGCTCAGTTCTCTCTTGATGATTTCTCTGCCTCCCGCAGCTTGTTTACCCTAACTCCAGGTACCAGGGCTCAGTCACCAACGTCTCTGTTTTATCCTCGTCCCAGGCTAGCCCTTCCACCTCAAGTCTGAGCTCTACTCACTCGGCACCGTCCCAGATGATTAATTCTGCCCCTTCCAGTGCTCGAGGTAAGAATGGATGGGCCCAAATGAAGGCTTAACTGGACCTGCAGGCATCTCCTAAACCTGGCAACCTTGTTGACTTACTGGTGAAAGACCACCTACACTGAAGTATACCACTGTTCTCTTCTGGAGCTGTAAATGCCTCTTCAAAAATTATTTCTTGGAAAATGTTTTTCATTATCCAGAAACAGATTTATTCCTTTTTTTCAGCAGTATTTGAAATGTATCTCTTATACATGCTGCTTTCAGGCAGCTGAATTTCATAATGATTTCCATTGTTCTGCCACAAAATTGTGGCAGGCAATCTAGAGGAAAACAAGAATGGTCTTTGGTACAGTACTTAGATCATGAAGACAAAGGCAAAAAAATAATTTGACATGTTTAATGAAATTATGGCACAAAAACCAACTTGAGGCAGTTTAGCAGAAATGAATGTATACAAAAGCATGTGTCTACAATAAATGTTGAAAGATACGAATTTTAAGTACTGGAGTTAAAGAAGGACTTCCCTGCTGGGAGATACTTCAAGAAAGGAAAAATGTAAAAACAGACTCTAGGGATACTTATATTGCCTTTGCTGTTACAGTAGCTGGTCTTGATATTGCTAATCATTTTCTTCCCAAGCCTCAGAGCTGAAGCAAAACCACTCTGTGCAATCTCCTGACTTTGGTAACTTCTGTGCAATTCTTTTTTTTTTCCTCTCTCACTTTGGATTCTCAGTTGCAGGTTCACAAATTTCTACACCTCTTTTCACAGGCATCTGAAGAAGGTATCCAGAATATAGTCAGAGATAGAGGCTGACACTTAAATCTTACCCCTTCTTCCCATACAGGGGAACTGTATATCTCCTTAAGGACAGAGAATACAGAGGGGGCCCCTTTCTCTCAGGCCAGCTTGGGGCTTTTTTGCTCAATCTTGCAGTAAAATCTTAATTGACTGGCTGTTGCTATGACACAGATGCATCAGTGATTTAATTGAAGGATCAGATGGAATAGGAAGTTGAGAAGTGGACATCTTCAAACAAAGGCAAATAGTTTCACTAATTACCAAGGGCTGGAAGGAAAATAATGACAATTCAAATAGTAAAGTAACCAGATTAAACTGGCATAACAGGCAAGGCAAGATGGAACTGAGTATAGGGCTATTGTATCAGGAAGACATCCTTAAATGGATGTGCCTCAGCTGGCATGTGAGGTCTGAATCTTTTGAGGGATCTGAAGGGTTTTGGTGCTCATAGTGTTTCAGGCTATCTTCCACTTCAGAAGTCCAGTGCTCACGGTGCAGGCTGTGACAGTCTTTCTGAGCTTGATGACTTCACAGCATCACCAGCTTCCCTCTTTACTGTATTCTTTGCTGTTGCTTAGAAACCAACGTGATGAATGCTGTAAAGGGTATGGTGCTGATGAATGAGCCAACAGCACCTCCCAGAGATGAGAACCAGACAGTGTAAATGCCCACAAATGAGGAAACAATAAGAGACATAATGATTTTGAAAAATACTTCAATATATGTATTCTTCACTTCTACTAATATGTTTTGACAATCTGTGATACAACATTTCTTCTCTGCTAGTTTTGTTCATTTTTAAGTTAGGTGAGCACAGCATTCAGACATTACCCACTGATTATGGGATTTCACTTGCAGTGAAGTCCCAGATGCTCTCTGTTTCACAGTGTGCAAGTCACTATTCTGGTTATTACACCGCTGTCTGGAATGGAGTTGTTCATAACGAGAAAAAGCCCTTACACTTAAGTTCCACTGTGGTAATACAGCTTTGTTTTTCTCCTTGGTGATTTTTCCTTTGGTTTTGTTTTTCAATTGGGTGAATTTGATGCTTGTGAAAATGAGAGACCAGTATCACTGGCTGGAGCAAGGTACTTCACAAACATTACATGTGCAGCTCTGCCAATGCACCTCTATCCTTTTTTTTTTTCCTTTTTTTTTGTATTTATTTATATTCTTTTTAATTTAGTGCTGGTGAAAGGTGCTGGATTGACAACACTGGAGGCTGAAGCCCTCTATTTATCCACAGAACAGATACAGCATGGGCGGCAGCCGTGCAAGCTTCCCCACGCTGCCCCCACCAATGTGCCTCATCTCTGTCCTGGAGGGACCACCTCTAGAGGTGAGAGGATAGTTCAGTCACCATGACCCATCCAATCCTTGGCCTTTCTGCTGAGACTGCCAACAAAGCTACGATAGTCACGATTGCTGCAGTTAACCACTTTTCAGACAGGAAGTATACGAAGGCCAGCAATTCATTTCATACAGGCCACCTCAATTTATCAACTTAGCATCTTTGTCACTTGTGGCTTTAACCTGAGCATGGTTATCTAGGATTTCTAGGTTTCTGTCAGATGTTTAAATGCTTCTCTCACTGATTCAAACATTAATGTACAGGTGAAAAACCACTACCCTGTTATCCAGATACTTATACCACCCTCTCTGTTTAACTGCAGAGTCCTTTCTGGAGCTCAGCTACTAGCACTGTTCTGAGGAGATGGGTATCTTTATAATATAGATTAGTTCCACTAGTGACCAAAGGAAGCCATGACCGTTTCTATTAAGAATCCAGCAGGAATTTAAATCATACTTCCAATTCTCCACTTCCAAAAAATGACCCTTTCATTATTGTTTAAAAGAGCAACATAAGCAAATTATTTGGCTTGTCCAAAGAAAATAATAAAGCCATTAATACAATTTTTTTTATAGTCATCAAGACAGTAGATAAATGATGATTATATCACTGAACAGCAGATTAAAGCAGCAAACCTTACACTAGTTATAATATACACAAGTTAGAGTAAAAGTGTTAAATAGAATTGTAATCAGAATACAGTAAGAATTTTCTAATTCTGTGCTAATGATAAAGACATTACTAGTTACTCTATTTTTCAGATTAACAAGTATGTATCTTTCAGTTTTCACCTGGCTTGACCCTTGTGTAGCTGCTTCCCTATCAAGAAAGCAACTCTGTTGTTGTATGGACAATCAGTAAGAAATTCAGAGTTTGTTTTTGGCTTCATTTGAGTTGACTCATGAGGCACAGCTCAGAGTTAAAAGATTATGTAAACCAATGTTTGTTAAGCGGAAATTGTAATGCAAAAAGGCCTGGGAAGAGCTAGGAGTGGGTTAGGTTTTTTTCAGTAATTTCATTTAAAATACAGTTGGGCCTTCTCCAATGCACTCTAAAAGAACTCCCACTTGACACTTGATGACTCACATCCTGAGGCACCCCTACTGCTTCCTCAACACAGCCCATTTTTAAGGTGTAGAACATGACTCCTGGTGTCTTATTCAGCACTTTGCAAGAACCCATATACTTACATTTAAAACTTCCTTCTTAAAGCAAAAAAAATTATGATTTGGTGCAGGAGTGAACTGTTTTCATAACAGTAATGAAAATGATGACTCAGGAGAAAAGATTCATTGACTTTGGAGTTTACCTTAGCTTTCAGTTCCATTCCTTAAAACTAATACTTGTCACAATTGGATTAACATTTCCATAATTAAAAAACTGCCTCTGGCTTCAGCACAGGTTTTCATTTTTCATTAATAGTACATACAGTGCTGCACACATCAAGTGTACCAAGCTACAAGCTAAAAGAAGTAAGCCCTGATACATGTTGCAATGTTTTATATGGCCACTGGCTGCTCTGGAAGCTTTTAAAAGTGTTTTTTTTTTTACTTTTGTGTTGTAAGTTTTGCCAGTCCCTGAAAGCAGGCCTGATAATTAATAAAAGCTTCAGTTACAGCCACTCCTCTTGTGGCCCACAATTCAGAGGTATCAGTACTTCATTTTGTCTGCAGACTGGATACTTGGCATAATCTGTTACAATCTTTGTAGTTATTTACAAATTCAGGGTACCAAACAGCAGAGCTGTTTCGTAAACTAGATAGTCTCTGCCACCATATTTAGCACATATGGGATTTTTCAGGTCACGCAATGCAAGGTCTGTGGAAACTATAATCCTGTACAAACTGATGGCACATAGAGGTGGTTTGCATCTTGGATGTAAAAGAACAAGACTGACAAGATAAATAAAAGGGAAAAGTTTACAGTATAGGTTGTGCTGTGATGTAGTTCTGGGCACACCTAAAAGTTCAGCAGCCTTATATTTGTCATGCAGAAACAGGACTATCTGTGATGTGTGAGTAAAAGAGACTCAGCATAAAGCGTTAACACTCTGTTTTCCAAGCTGATGTTGTGTATAAGAGCAAATAATGTTGTCTAATTATGTTTCTGTTTTATGTCTGGGGAGAAAATGAGTTCGGAACTAGAATGCAGATACTCTGCGGCTGTTCATGTCGGGGCGGGGGTGTAGATTAATCTGGGATCTGCCACCCCGGATGAAATTGTTGCAATTGTAGGACCTTATCCTGCATTCTGCTGGACACATTGTTCCTTCCACTGTGTGCTGAACATCAGTCCCCAAAACTGCATGTTTGCTTTTGCTGGGATAAAAGCTGCATTAACCAGCCCCAATGCCTTTGCTCATATGTTGGAGTGCTGTTCAGGTAATGTGTGTGGTTGTGGAAAGTTTGCAAGAGGGGGCATGTATTCCCCAAAAGCCGGCATGGCTCTGTAATGCGCTGTGTGCTGCCATCTGTTAAGTGCGTGTTTGTGACGCAATGAAATAATCAGTGCAAATTAAAGCTCACTCCAGCAGCTTCAGAACATCAATTCCTGCCTAATGCTGTGCATCCCAAGGGATGCGTGTATCAGTAGTATCAGACTTTAGGAAGTCACTAATGAGAATCATTCTTCTGGCAAATCCATTGTCAGCTGTGGCATATCGGAAGGCATATTGTTACGTGCCACTCACCTTGAAGGACGTGAGTCCCAAATAATTCCACACACCAGGAAGCTATTTACATGAAATACTCCAGTATCTTAAATGACAACTATACAGATAACTAAGAGTTAAGCATATTCCTACTATGTAACTTTATTGGTAAACGTCCTGTTGTCATAAAATGGCTCAGTATACCAACACTCTCAGTAGTAATCATACATTACTCAGAAGCATTATAAGGAAAGCACCACCCATATTTATAGAAAATTCTGCTTATTACTGGATTTTGTTTTCCTTTAACAGAGGAAGCTAACCAAGAGATCACCAACTAAATGGCAACACCTCAGACTACCTCTACCTGAGGTAATTAACTGAGGAATGAAGTAGCTTCCTGTAGCTTCCTGCTTTAACTGAATGGTGTATCTCAAGCTTTTATCCCTTTCTTCCACATTCAGTCCTAAAATGCACAATTTTATGGCATTTCTATAACTCTACAATACTATATGAGGCAAGGGATCATTAGGCACTGTTGTACAGTACAGCTGCAGCTGATTCCACACAGATGCCCACTCTTTTTCATTTAAGAGGAAGCACTTTGCAACATACAAGTAGGGACACATACATCTTACACCCCTTACATAGTATGTCCTTAATTGTATATAAAAAGCCAGTTCTTATTTCATCCTTGTGCTACGCACCCCACCAACAGTTAGCTGCTTAGTGGGCTCCGCACCATGTTTTCTTGAGTCCTGTAAGATCATCCGTCTGAACAAATTGCAAAGGAGGACTAGATCACTGGGCATGCGGAGACATTGGCTGTTGTTTGTCACGTGTACGTGATTATTCTCACTTGTTTACAGGCTCTCCCTCTCTACCAGATAAGTACCGCCACTCTCGGGAGATGATGATGTTGCTGCCAACCCATCGGGACCGACCTAGCAGCGCCATGTATCCTGCAGCTATCATGGAAAATGGACAGGTAGCAGATCTGATTTCTCTTATGTCAATTCAACCACCTGAAACTGTGACTTTATTTTTACTATTTTTGACCACGTTAAAGCTCGCCGCCTTATTTTTGGAAAGCACAACAACTTACTTAGGATCATTTTCAGAGGCAACACGGAACTTTTCATATCAGTTGCCCCCTAGAGCCACCCACTTTGGTAGTCAAGTGACACAAATTGTAACGACTGTTAAAATTGCAGATACACCCTGTGAAAATGGACTCTGCTTACTTCCCAACTTTATCCTATGAGCCCTGGCCCACTGCAAGCAGTCATACCATTTTATTAATTTTCCTAGAACCATGGCCATCCTGCAGTCTAGCCTCAAAGTTGATTCTAAATAGCTTTATGGTGATTTGCAGAGGTATCAAAAACCACGAGAGGCTGAAATAATATACTGATACAGGGTCTCCAAACAATCTGTGCCCTTATCTACTACTTTCTCTGGACAAATTGAGAAATTCAGAGTGTGCCTACATGTAAGCATTTTAGTCTGGCCCTAGCGTGCGCTTTTGAACGGAATCTCCTGATCATGCCTACTTACTGCACTTCACATCGGAGAACTGTCTCAGAGCATGTGAACACAATTCTTTCAAATGAAACCAAAGCAGAAGATCAGCTCCAGAAAGGCACCTGATGCATTCGAGCTGATAATGGGCACAAGACCAGGCTAGAGCTAGTTTGAAATAACTCCTCCAGAGAACACAAGCAGCATGAATTGTGGGTCCTCAGCACTCATTACATTCTAGAGATCTGCTAGTAATTGCACTGCAGTACTTGCTAATCTAGACACAACCTAAGGTTCCCATTAATTTTTTATTTTAAAAATTTTCTTTGCTCAAAAAAGCAAACAGAAAGCCCCAAGGTTCTGCACCAGGTGGTCTGTAACTTCTTTTTTTTCTTTTCTTTGCTAACTTTCTTCTCCCTTAGCCTCCAAATTTCCAGCGCGCCTTGATCCAGCAAATGATTGGACCATGCAAACCTTGTAGTGACCCCAACCTGTCTGTGGCTGAGAAAGGTACTCTTTTTTTTCCTAGTTAGCATGCATGCTTTCTAAAATATTATTACTCTGGTCATGCTACAGCAAGTAACGAATGGGCTTCTACATTTCTGGCAGAGTGCATTCTCTCACATTTTTTTAATTAACAGTTTAATTAACTGGGCCTTCTGCCAACCTGTAGTCATTTCCGATCATTCACAGAAGGGTGGAGTTGCACAAACCTCTTTATTTCAGAAAGGTTTCTGAGTTTAGCATGTTCTTACTGAAACAAATCCTGCAGCCTTTACCAAGCAAAACTTCCAAAGCAGCAAATGAGAAGTTATTGGGAAGAAGAGTGCAAGATTTGGACCATATTTTTAAATAATGAGATATCCTGCTTTTTTTAATGTGCGTTTATTGTTCAAAATATTAACATTTCTTGTGATCCCTCTCTGAGGTAGTTGTGTTTATCATTGGGAATGTATGCTTTTTTCACTCATTGCTCCGAAAAAAATAGGCAGAGCCCCTGCAGAAAAAAACAAGAAAGAAGAGAAAAGAGTTTGTTTGGTGTAACCAAAAAGGAGGAGCTTCCAAAAGGGGTGCCATGGACAAAGCGATGGGCTCAAAAAATTATCTGAAAGGCAGCATTCCGCAAAAGCAGAAGAGGACAAAATTCATGAGTCAAAAGCTGAGACAAGGAGTCTGCCTAAGCAAGCAACACTCATGTGTATGGCTGGAAAAAATGATATCTTAAAAGATTTTTAAGGCCAGGAAAGACCATCGCAACTCTCTAGTCTGACCTACATAATGCACTCCCATTAGACTTTTATCAGTATTTTTGTTTCAGTAACTGTACCTGAACTAAATTGTATCTTTTTGAAAAAATTCCAGATTTTATTATAGAATTTCTAATAAATCAGAATCCACTACTTTAACACTCTGCCTTACAGAGCGGTCCAGACTGAAACCAAAAGCCAACATACAGTTCTGAATAAATGGCAGAATGATGATGTGATGACAGTAATGAATGATGACAACAGAGAGTTAAGACTAGGGGGTGAGGGATTAAGGGCTTCATCTTAGCCGTGTCAGTTGGAACTGAACATATGACAGAGGTGGTGAGATCTTTATACAGGACAGGAGAAAGATGTGGAAAAGGAAGGTAGATAAATATTTACTACCTGTCTAGGAAAAATGCTTGAATTTGTATTTGTGGGTGACATTATGCAACAGTCTAGCATACAGCACAAAGAGGAGGGGATCAAAGACAGAATCCCCTCCAGAGACCCAAAGAAGCCATGAAAGACATGGATGATGTTCCGTAATTGTTCTTAGGGGATGGTGTGATGGGAATCCCAGCTCTTCAGCCAGGTTGGTAGCATAAATGCAGTTACAGACATTTTTTGCAGTCCTTGAACCCTCATCATTCTTATTAAGTCAGGATGCCATCTGCCTTGGCTTTTGTTAACAGTCATGCCCCATGAATTTACCCACCCCCCTCCTTGCCATGTCAGAAGCTCTGCTCGGTAATTCTCATTGACAGCAGGGTGACATCAGTTGCCCAGAGCAGAATGGTTCAAATGCAGCTTCCCTGCTAATTAAACTTGGCCACGGAGCCACTGAACAGTTACGGAGAGAGAGAGATGGGCTAGGACAGAGCACTAGGAGCTCCCTGGTGTCACATTCCCCCTCCCTGAAGCGTTTTGGATAAAACACTGGTTTTAACAGGCAGCAGCCACTCTCCAGAATCATCTGACTTTAGGATGATTTCCTGCACTCCTAGATACTCAAAAAGCTGTGAATGAGGGAACACTGAGAAAGTATAAATGGATTATGCACTGGGGTAGTGTGCTCTCTTCTTCATTCTTCTACTACATCTCAGTGTTTAAAAAAAAAAAAAAAAAAGCACAACAGTCATTTTACAGGCCAAGCAAATCAGGTTTTGTTCTGTCCTTTTCACTTGATGCTGACATATTGCAGGAGAAACTAGCCTGGCTGGCATTGTTATGCATCTTGTCCCTCTGTTTTAGCCTTTTGACACCAATTGCGGTGCAAATTAGAGCACTCAGGAGTGTGTACAGGGGCGCTCAGAAAATTCATCGGAAACCACATTACTTGTGTTGAGATGTAGCCCTTGGTTTCAGCCTGTTCTCTGTCAAGACTCTTAAGTGTCTTCTTTGTATGCCTTTCTTAGTATGAGGGTCCCTCTTTAACAACAACATTTACATTTCTATGGGTTTTGTTCTGTCTTATGAAGTTGTCACTTTGTGATCTCTTTTACTTTAGGGAATTTTACGTCTTGGGGAGCCTGTGTCATGCTAACTTGTGAACTAAAGAGAAAAAAAATGGCTGCAGGCATTTTAATTAAGGAGGAATCATCTTCAGGTGGCAAACACCATGTTTATTTCTCCAGGCTTCCATTTTCCAAACTGAAGATGGAAAAAGCTATTTTCATCTCAGTTTTCTTTGGCAGCCTCCCTGAATTGCTTTGCTTTCCTTTTCTCTTTTCTTTGCTAATCTGAAGAAATTGGTTATTGGTCTTTAAATAAGCATTCAATTATTGCATGTCTATCTTCTCAGAATAAATCAACTCTTGCAGTGTGTTTGGAAGAAAGGAAGGTGCATTTTAGTAACATTTAAGGTTGACAGAATTCTCAAGATCTTGAAAAATGTTCACGTTAGAAGCTTTTATTTCTATGAAAAAACAAATTCACAAAGATCATACTCAATATCTGTTATATGAAAAAAGCCTTCCTCTCTCTATACTTCCTGATTAACAAAGACTTGATCTCTTCAGGTGACTTTGTAATACAAGGAGTCTGAACTTCTGTCTTTTAAGTATTTTGTGATCAAAATTCTTGATCAACTCTGTAGCTTAGTAAATTGGGGATTTAAAGTCATGATTTCTTTTGTAACAGATTGAGGTGTAATTTCCCTCACATCCTTTATTCAGACTTCACTTAGCCACTGTAGTGCAGCAACAGGCCTTCCTGTTTCACGAGGGTTGTGCCACACATTCCCTTCTGCTCTGTCATCATTAACCGCCAAGCAGAACAGCTCACAACTGAGATCTAGCTGCTGTTCCACCAGGGAGTTTTCATTTTTCCTTACTGGTTTGCAAAAAAAAAAAAAAATCCACAACCTAGCAGAGTTCTACTGCTCCTCAAATTTGCTAGACACGAGCCACGGTCATGGAAGGGAGATGGGCAGACTAACACTACCGTCACCTAACTCTTGCTTCCTTAACAAAGCAGTCTATAAACTTAACACACTGTAGACTAGACGATGTCTCTGTATGCCTTCAATCCTACCATTCACCAAGTCCCTAGAATCTGTCCTCTTTACGGCTAAAGAGCACACTGGAAAGCCACTCCTTCTGGCCCCACAAACTCCCTGTTATGTTACCCAAGTTACATCTGTTTCAATCCTTCAGCTGTGCCAGCAGCGCCCAGTAGCTGGAGCCTAGACAGCGGAACCAGAGAGGCCCTGCCATTCCTGTCTGCCCACGTTGGGAGCATCTTGGCCCCACCAGTGCCTCCCCGAAGCCTGCCCCATGGTAAGGAAATGCCCAGTAGGCCTGCTGCATAATGCCTGCAGTCATGCACAGACGAATCTAGACCACCTGAAAGATGACCTTAGCCTTTTTTGCCCCTATAAAAACAATCAGAAACAAAAACACAAAGTCTTTCCTGGTCTGCTAGGTTAGCACTGGACAAAGTTTTCAATTTTTTTTCAAAATCTTCAAATTTTTTGCAGTCCTTATAGTAATTTGGACTTGCATGTATTTTGGGACTAGAATTAGGTGTGTGAGTGTTGAAGTCTGGCGTGGCTTCTTGCCAACGACCATCTTCAGCAGTAATTTGTTACAAAGCTATTAAAGGAAACTTCAAATCTTCATTGTTTACGAGCCTGTTGCCTTGCCATGAGATCCTTCGTAACAGGGGTGGGTGGAAACCTATCACTGCACTAAACTTCTCGTTAGCGTTTTGTGTGTGTGACAGATGCACTCCACAGTATCTATCAGAAAGGAAGCCCTAGATTGGAATGGAGCATTTGGAGCTGCTACTTGGCACTGCAGCGTCTAAAACCCCAGCTCCTTCGCTGCACTGAGGCAGCACATGTCTGTATTTCTGATCCTTGTCTCATTCCAGGACACTACTCGCTGCACTTTGATGCCTTCCATCACCAGCTCAGTGATGCTCCCCCGGCACTGCCTGCACGAACATTGCGCAAGGTAAAAAAGTGGCAGGAGAGCAGAGAGGGATGTAGAAGGAAAATAATAGGCTCCTGAAGCAATCCCCCTCCTCCCCTCCCACCAAGCAGCTTTTGAATACAGAAACACTATTTTTAACTTTCTGGTAACTTACACATGAGAAAATGCACTGAAAGTTCATAACCTACTCCAGAGTTGAATTCTATAAAAATCAGTTAGGTGTGTTGTAGGCCCTTCCACTTTCCTTCGTTGCATCATATGCTGTGAGTTCAGACACCCTGATTATCACCTCAACTACTGTTTCTTTAACAGCTCGGGTGGTGTTAAGAGCACTTGTCTGCCCACAAGAGGTACTTCCATGCCAGTCAGGGGACTGTGCATATAAACCGATAATCATTGATGTTTTGAACACAAATGGAACTGCACCATTGTTAACATCACTGTCAAAAGCTGAAATGCGGAACAACACACAGGATACAGGGTTGCCTCCTTTGTCAATTTTAACCTGGTTTTGTTTTTCTCTGAACAGTCCCCTCTTCATCCTATCCCTGCATCACCCACCAGTCCGCAGTCTGGTCTGGATGGAAGTAACTCCACTTTATCCGGCAGTGCCAGCAGTGGCGTGTCTTCCTTGAGCGAGAGCAATTTTGGACATTCTTCTGAACCACCTCCTCGCACAGACACCATGGATTCTGTCCCCAGCCAGGCCTGGAACACTGATGAAGATCTGGAGACACCCTACCTCCCTGTCAGGTACAGTCTCTCTGAGCCTGATGTCCTAGAGTCGCTCAAATCCCAGCCATGCCGAAGCCACTCTGCTCCATCTGGAGTCATTCCTCAGGACACCATGGACCCTCCTGCTCTGCCCCCCAAACCTTACCACTCCCGGCTGCCAAACATGGAGAACGAGGAGGGGATGATAATTGAAGATGATGACAAACACCGCCCATTGCATCGCAAAGTGTCCCAACCAGTGAGCGGTGCAAAGGAAGAGCAGGCCAGGGTAGCATGGGAGCATGGCATCAGCGAGCAGTAGGGACAGCTCCTGGTAAGCAGCTTGCATCGTCATTCCAGGTCTGACTACAAAGGAGAGAGATAAGGACTCGGAGAACAGCAAACCGATTTTCTACTGCCGCAAGTTTATGTCTGGAGCCCACAAAAGCAACTGGGCCAGCATGGGAGGTTGCTGCTTTCCTTTTTAATTTCTTTTTACACCTTTCCGTTATGTTTTTTAACTTTCTGTGCGGTGGACGGTTTATTCCTTCTGCAGTTTCTTAACCACATCATATGGCACCAAGCCATAGAGACTTGCAGAAGCTGAAAAATACAATTTTAAGTGGAGGGGGAAAAAAGGGGGGAATGTGGCAAGTTGATTTTGAAACTGCTTTCCTCCCAGTTCTGAGACGCACATGAGTAGAAGCAGTTGCACTAGGGACATTTCTTTGCTGTACAGAAGTGAAAGCTCATTGCTGAAATCAGGGATTCTACGAACTGTCAGGCTGGAAGGTGCATGAGCTGCAGGCAGTGGAAAGATGGCAATTCTAAGAAGAAATTGGCTCTCATGAGAGCAGGATTGTACATACCTGTGCAGTGATCTCCCTGCATTGGGTCATAGGTGCTGAGGCAATCTAACCAGTGCTGATGCACTGATTTCCAAGATATCATTTCCAACAAACTCTGCCTCCTTTGTTTTTTATGTACTGTTTGATTTCTTAAATTTTGCTTTCACTGGCTAAACCAACCTGCTTTCTCATTGGATTCATATGCTATTCATCTGTGCTACAGAATGAGAGGAGGTTAGTAGCCATTGGAGCTACAACCTAAGTGTAGGCCTTTCCCATGCCCAACGTTGGGCAGGCTGTTGACACCAGCATTTCTATTCCAGTTTAAAAGAAAAAAAAAAAAAAAAGAACCAAATTGAGTTTCTCATGCCACAGCTGGTGGTTGACCCAGCCAGTAAAGAAAAGGTGGCTCAAATGCATCATATCCAACAATCCTTGCCTCAGGGCTGAACATCACAATTCTCACCAACTTCCATCACCCAGGAGCTGAGATTCATTCCCCGTTAACATAATGTCCTCAGTCCCTCCCAAAAACTCGCTGTAGCTGGTGTGCAGAAAGAATCTCCATCACTCACAGTAGACAGAAAACACCAAGATTCAAGA
Source organism: Strix aluco (assembly GCF_031877795.1). Classification (NCBI taxonomy): domain Eukaryota; kingdom Metazoa; phylum Chordata; class Aves; order Strigiformes; family Strigidae; genus Strix; species Strix aluco. Next base: position 19,474,149 of record NC_133941.1, read on the forward strand.
AATGCCCAGTATATAGTGTACATCATAGAGTCAGGGATCTTAAAGGCAACCTGTAAAGAACAAATATTTGTTTCCTCTTTTGCTTCTTTCGAATGTATAAAGAAGCTTTAAGAGCTTCTTCTCTCTTCTTGAACGTTGGTTTCCTTTCTTTTGTCTTCAGGCAGCAAGACAGCCTTTGCCTCCCACCACCTTTTTTTATTTACAGGCACTAGAAGGGGCTGAATAACATTTAAAAAAAAAACCCAAAACAACCCAAAACCAAGAAACAGAACTGTGCAGAGGTGAAGACAGTACAAGTCTATGAACGCAAAACAAGGCTTTTAATCAGTATTTGCTTAGTTCAGTACGTGACAAACCAGGAAAAAATTCTGTGGGTAATAGAACTAAGATCTGTTCTTTGAAAAGAACACTAAGAAATAGTTTCCTATTTTCATATTTTTCAAGAAACTTTCAATCAAGAGAGTATCAAATATTTAATATTTTTAGATAAACAAGCAATATTCCTTCCCCCTACCCTGCCCACACACATTTTAGCCTTCCTTACAGCCCTTTCCACCTGCAGATTGCAAAGCACACACCGGAGGACGGTCACAGACCACCCTCTTTCCTACCACTGAAAAATCTGAAGCACATTCAAACAAGAGACTTACCTTCACCATATAAATTAGTGTCAGAAACAGGAACAGCACTCAACTTTCATATTGAATTGTTGCCCTAACCACTCAGTTTCTTATGCTACAAACAGCATAAAGAAGCAAAAAAGGACATTACAAATCTTTTACAGGTCACCTTTAGCACTACCTCTAAATACAGTGACTGGGCAGAGTACATTGCTTCTGAACTTTCCTAAAGATGGTCTGTCTGGACTCAGTTGTATGAAGGGGATTTTAAGAGGATTTGTTTATTTTCTCTCTCAAGCTCTAGCCCATGCAAAACTAATAAGTTATGGATTTGTTTCTTAAATGGCCTATTTGGCTGGAACAAAGTCTCTCTTGCTTCCTCTATTTTGTTACTAACACAGGCTGCTTGTAATCATTATATCCTTCACAATTAAGACAACGATAATAAAACCTGGCCTGTAGCGGACATTTCATCTCTAGCAGGAAGGAGAATTTTCCAATGCAAGGACAGTCCTAAATGTTAAGGAATCAAGCCAAATCTCTGGTTTAGGACACATGTATGAAAACTCAACTCAAAATTATGTTTTTGGTAAAGGTAAGTCAAGGTAATTCCTTAGAAATGAGTGAAATATTTTCACATATGCTATTCTCCAATCTGACTGAGACTCTTCAAGTGAAGCTTTTAAGAGAACTAAGTATTCAATTCCATCTCCCCTGCCCCTTTTTTGTTTTTCTTGGCAGGAAGATTAAAAGAGCTTCCTTATTGCAAAGAAACAGCAGGTCTTGCAAATAAAACTTCAAAACCAAGAATACAACTAAAGGGGACTAAGTCCCAGTCAGCTGGAAAACCTGCCCACTAGAGCTCTAATCAGTCTCTCAAAACATATCATCCTGCTCTGACTAGAGACACTGTACAACAGCAGTGAGTCCATTTTGGGAGTCTGGCATCACTATGTATTTTAAGGGTTTGAAGATCAATCAGAACAAATACCTAGTTTATGGCAGGTCCACACAGAGAAGGACAGAATAAATTGCTGAATTTACCAAATTTAAGCCTCTCGAGTTAACTTTCTGTTAGTGTTCTGGTATCTACCAAGTATTCTGTCTCCCTTCTCAGTGCTTGCCTTAAAGGGGGCAGAAGACAGAAAGACTATTATTAAGATTTTGTGAATGTTGGAACTAATACTTCTTGGAACTAATACTTCTCTGTAGGGTGGGGTGTCTTATAGCATAGTACAACTCCAACATCAAGCTCAGTCCTGGAGTAGGTGGAAGCAACAGCAGTTGTTGCACTTGCCCAGCAGGATTTGAAGATTCCTTGTATAAACCACAGCAACAGGATGTTTTGAACAGGACCTTGTCATTCTATACTTAACTCTAATTCAAACTTAATATGAACTTGCCTTCATTGGGTTTTCTTTGCGTAACACAATAGCATGTGCATTCCTGAGAAAATTGGTGGAATTCTGCTACAAATCTCTCCGTCGTCAGTGTACCTGCTGGTCCCATCTGAAAGAAAATTGAGAAGGAACTACTGTAGTAGAAGAAAAGCAATTAAAACAATTTCTCTGAATCCTACAATATTTTTTTTTTTCAACAGTTGGGTTGGTTTTATTACTGTGTACAAAACTAAGATTCTTTTCCGTCTTTTCCTCTGGTTTTCAGCTTACTTACCCTTTTTTAGGTATGGGATATTGCATATCCCTTCTGTGGGAGAATCAGCCAAACTGGGGAGGCTGGAGAGAGCAAGAGCCTTTGGGAAACAAATTATGTGATATTTAAAATTTCCTCTGATCATGCTTCTTTGTAAATATCCCCATTTGAATGCTGTGTATTTGTACAGGAAATTGAGCAAAAAATGTATAGATTGTGATGTCTGACTGGTATTCTGCCCTGTAAATGTGTTTTTAACCTCTGGCATTCTGTGCTTATTTAAAACAGGCAAAAACCTCTAACCACTTCTCTTTTGTGTATTCATGTTTAAAATAAAATGAAAACAGCTATCTTATCTATAATGGAAATCAAATTTAAAAGGAAAAAAATAATTTGTACAAGTGTCCTAAAGGTACTTCATTGTATATATTGTGATAGCATGTTTCCAGAACCAACAAATAAGTGGTGTGAATTTTAGATGTAAATATCTGCCGTTTGTTTTGGGTTTCTTCCCCTTACCCATTCACTCGACTGCTGTGATGTGGAATTAAAGATTAATACCTGATATTAAAATGGTACAGCTGTATGTTCATTGCTGTCCTCAAGCTGCTCCAGATGTTCACAACGATGTGGAAACAGCCCTTGCTTCCCACTTTTGTGCAAATGAGGAAGACGAGGGGCAACCAGAAGAACCTTGTGGCTATTAGGTGTGGTGAGGGAACAGCTTCCACATTATTCTTTTAGCTGACAGTACACTATTTTATTTAATATCATCATCTTAAAGCGAGTATCAGGCATATCTACCAGCTAGTCTAGTCAGGTAAATTTACAGGACACATGCAACAGCCTAGGACACAGTTTTGAGGCAATACTTTCAGAGAACAGCCAAATCTGTGATTAGTTCTCCAATACATACCTCACTGTGTAGATTGTTATTTGGTGAGTGACACTTCACCTTTCTTTTTCTTACTACAATAGCGAGACCTTCTGGCAGCGATTTCACTTCTCAATTTTAAGTATTTAAATACCAATCATTTTAACAGAATAGGTGTGAAAGAATAGTAATCAAGACATGTAGGAACACAGGATTTGGGAATTAAGAGCTACACTAACTTCTACATACAAATAATCTCAAAAATGTACATTTTCTTCCACTACCACTAATAAACCAGATCAAGGTGCAGGAGACAGAAGTAGCAACCAATTTCTCCCATCCTGTCTTGACAAACCAACAAAAAAAATGTATGAAACTTGTCCCAGAAGACATTTAGCAGTAACAGATAGTAAGAGTCTAACTTAAGCTGGCCATGGGGTATATGTAGACTGCCAAGCCCCCCTTTTCATTAAGTACATACCACATAAAAATACTGAGATAAACTGTAACATCGTACTTCAAAGTGCATCTACAATATCAAAATGTGGCTTAGCTGAAGTGTTCACCTGACACCTGAAAAATGTCTATAAATCAGACCGTTTGAGACTCTTCCTAGGCTAACTTACCAAATCTTAGTTAAGTAAATTTTTATTCAGCTAAAAAAATTTATTAACCAGGGATAGACAATAATGGTATTTGGCACAACAAAATATGTGTGAAGCCCTCAACTTTAAATAGGAGTTAAAAAATCTAGTTTCTGCTAAAACCAAAAGAACAATTTTTTCAGTGCAAGTCAAATACTTTAAGACAACACTAGTCAGATTGAAATCTTAAAACCATGTTCAAATACCTCTCATCTAAATAAGAAAACTTCAGCACAGTTTCAATATATGACTTGTACAACTCAGTATGAATTTCATTATAAAGCTGCTAAGAGAAGAAATTAAACCTGTAGAAAGGACTACAATGTAGCCAATAAAGATTCAATCGTCTACACGTCTCCATAAATATGCCACTGTTTGTAGACTTAAACCATGGACGCAGGGACACAGACAGTGTTCAGAAGGAGACGCACACGCACACACTAGGTTGTAGCCCACTGCCAAGAGCTCCTAGCCACACATCTTCTCTTTACTATTACCAGACAACTCTCATATTGCTTATCCCTTTTCACAGGCTTTACTATTGATCCCACATAAATTAAAACCAGATTTGGAATAGTAGTTCTACTACAGTTTCTATTCTGCATTCATTCACAGCAGTACTGCATTATGTTTTTCCACCAGATTAACCTGGTTTCACCTCCACCCTGGCAGAACACACTCATTGTCCTCGCAGACTAACACCTGAAGCTGATTCTGATAGCTGTACACAGATTTGCATTTTCAGACTGCAGAGCCAGGGAAGGCCCAGCCCACACACACAGCTGCTGCCATTTACATAACTCAAACCTCCCCAGAACACCAACTCTAATCCACAGAGACCTACCAAGCCCAGTTAACTCTCTGCTCGCTCTTAATGTGCTACCACTGCCCTGTAGCAACTGGCTGTTCAGCCTGGGAAAAAGAAGGCTCCAGGGAGACCTTACAGCAGCTTCCCCATACTTAAAGGGGCTAAGGAAAAGGTGGGGGGGACTCTTCATCAGGGCGTGTAGGGGTAGGACAAGAGGTAACACCTTTAAACTGAAAGAGGGTAGATTTATATTAGATGTAAGGAAGAATTCTTTACTGTGAGAGTGGTGAGACACTGGCACAGGTTGCCCAGAGCAGCTGTGGCTGCCCCCTCCCTGGAAAGGTTCAAGGCCAGGTTGGACGGGGCTTTGAGCAACCTGGGCTGGTGGAAGGTGTCCCTGCCCATGGCAGGGGGTGGGACTAGATGAGCTTTAAGGTCCCTTCCAAACCAAACCTGTCTATGACCACTTCTTACCAGAACACCATTTCAGAGCTGATCATATTCCAGCTCCCCCCATTAGCCCTACCCTGCTCACGTCTTCCCTTTGTACTATCAGCCCACCACACCCATACACTGCAGGAGCCTCCAGCACCTGGTCCCTCTACAGTTTTTTTTCTTTCTCCAAGTAGAGCATTTTCAGCTTTAGAAATTGCCTGCTTAGAAAGAACCTCAATTCCAGCTTTGGTGGTTATCAACGGGGAAAACAAGCAAACCATTTAAATGCTGGAATCAGTTTCTGCTTCTCTCTAACAGCTCCTCTCTAACCATTGCCCTTGTCTGCACGCAAAATTGAAATGGGATGTTCTATTTAGGTATTCTTTAAATTACCCACCTTTCTCTCACTCGTACATGCCCAGATACAAAGGAATAATGCCTAGCCTTCACTGTAAAAGCACCCATGGCTTGGAGAACAGTCACACTCTATATTCTATACAGTCACAGACAACGCTAGGTTTCTAGCAGACTAGCCATCCATAATCATGGCATTCTGCAGTATCATCATAACTAGTTCTGAAAATTTGCAAAAAACTCTCCAGAAGTCCGTAGAAGTCTATTCCTCACTCAGCCGCATGCTCCAGCTCCAAATCTGTGACCGTTTACTGGCACAGAAACCCTCCTATTCACCAACACCTCACTTCTCCAGTACTACTGGCTTAGCTAATACTACGACCAAACCCACAGTCATGGGGAACAAACGCAACCACCTCTGCCCCTCACAGCATCCTGTAGGGTCTAGCAGCTGTAATGGACACCAACCTCCCCATGAGAGAGTCAATACTTCCTGGTCGAACAGTCTAACTGCACAACTTAGGACAGGACTAGAAACCCTTATCACTGGCTCCTACACTCTCTGCATCTTCCTAGTAACAATGTAAAACTCCACCCATATTTTAGCCATCTCAAATTCTCACATACAAGAATCTCATCTCCCTCCTTGTTCTTGACAGGTTCTTCTTTATTCCAAAGAGGGAATTAGTTGAGGAATAACCTCCTGCAGCTATAGTTTTAACTCAAACATTAAAATATGACAGTAAAACAGGAGCTAAAGCCTCCACAAAAACTGAGGGGCTTTTAAACAATAAAAACAACCAACTTTTGCATCCAAACACTAAATCCTCAGTCCAATCACTTTTAAAAGACAGACGCTAGGAACCAGGAATCTTGATACAACTCAAAGTATCCTGAGCACATGACACTGCAGGAAGATCTCTGAGGCTCAACCAGTCTTCTGACTATTACCACTTACTGCTTATACCTGTGGAAATTAAGGTCAACACTTTAAAAAAAGGAAACAAAAAGACGTTTTTTGCTTTTTCAACACTCATCCAGCTTAGACTGGTAACAGTCAGAATGTCCCAGAACCACTGAGGACCAGCACAAGCTGTCTATCACCCAGGTTTCATAGGTGACAAATCCATAACGCTCCAGGGGGACAGTGGCTGGAGGGTGGTGGAATGAGCAGAACCCTAGAAACCTTGCCATGGATCAAAAGAGAAGTTGAAGGTAAAATGAAAGCAATCCTTCCTAGCTGCTGGAACGCTGGAAAATAAGCTATAAATTAAAAGAAGAAAAAAAAAATCAAAAGGAATCTTTGTTCTTCCTCAGAGCCATTTGAGGATCCCCTATAGAAACATATAGAGAAGCTTATTTCCCAATTCAAAACCAAACAAAACCACTCCTATCCTGTCACAGTCTGTTCTATAAAACTGTATAAAATTCCGACTTTGTTTGAAGATCTGTTTCACACATGCACTTCTTTAATAGTTAAACTTCCTCCTTATTGTGAGGTTCCCAAATTTTCCTAATTCTGAATTTAAGCCTTACCAATTTAGTAATTAATAAGCCACTTCATCTTACACCTCTTTTGGCCACTATCCTGATCAGAAACAAGAGCAATTTAAGTAACCACTTCTCTGCACAACTGACTTTAGTGGGCAATCAGCATAAATTTAGAAAAGTCAATAATCTTCCTAAAGTACATGGATATTGAGTAATTCTGGGAATTGTTATCGACTGATTTCAAAAAAAAAAAACAACCAATAGTATCTTTACCAATCTTAATAAACATATTTTGAGAGATAACAAGGTCTAGAAAGGTGAAAAGCCACCTCTTCTATCTGATAAACACATGTGATGTATTCACACTGGCAAGATACAGTGTTCTGATTACTACTCACCTGCTACATGACCTTTGCTGAACCAGTTTGCTCCTCCTCCCCATCCTGCCTGTCTGACCTCATCAGGCTTATAATTTGCAGCTGATGACCTGCAAGAAAATTCAGATTTAAGAAAAATTCCCCACAGCTCCTACCATGGCTTTGCTTGGGGCAGGCACAACTAGGATGCCCCGTTAGTCTTCCTGTAGCAAGCTAATCTGTGCGCTCCCTCGCTGTAGCGCAGGGCTATATGACCGTTTTTTACTAGAATGATATCCTAAGACTCGTACAGTTAAACATATAGCCCCACAAGACAAGGAGGTGTGCACTCCTCCCACAACCGGCCTACAACTTCAAAGAGATTTAATCCCCACAGGGTGGGGATTGTTCAAGGTAGTTCCCAGCACATCCTGCGAGGGCTTTGGGAACAAATGGCAATAGGGAGAAACCAGAAACAAGCTGTACATGAGTTATTTTAAACACTCAGCTTTCAGCTGCCCCCACCTCAAAGAAATCAGGCCTTATAACTCACAGGGTGTACAGGCATAACCAAAAGCCACCCGAGAAGGGCTTTACTGGTGCTGACACAAGGGCTGAGGAGAAGCCTGTCCCTGCCACAGGCAGTGCCCTCCCAATGGCTGCCCACCCAGGTGGCTGCTCCTCTCTCCTGCCAAGCTCAGGCCCCACACCACACCCCCTCAGCCACAGGAACCCAGAAAAACACAACCCCGGCAACCTGAAGCTCCCATCGGCACCAAACCCCAGGCCGCTCTATGGCAATCTCCTCAGCCTCACCTCAGCGCACCCCAAACGGCCACCCCGCCACAGCCATAGGACGAAGGGACACCCTGCGCTGCCCACCTGCTCCCGGTGCCCGCCCTGGGCAGTCGCAGCCCGCGGGTACGGCTCAGCCCGGCCTCGAGGCCGGTACTGCCCGCGAACAAAGGCAGAGCCGTCCTCACTGTGCGCCTCAACGCGGCCCGGCCGCAGGTGTGAGAATCTGCCCCTTTAGAAGATGGCGCCCGCAGGCAACCGCTCGGAAGCGCACGAGGACGTTTTTCCCTTAACAAAAATGGCGGCCAAAGGAGGCGGGGCAACGCGCCGCGCGCCGGCGTTCCACCGCCTCCCCGAATCAGCGGCCGCCAACTCTCCCGTGGAGGCCGCAGGGCGGCCAATGGGAGAAGGCAGCGTGGAAGCCGGGCGGGGAGCGGGCCAATGGGGCGGCAGCGGCGGGGGGAGCCGGCGCGGGGGCGGCGGTGCCGGTGCCGGTGCGGCGGGCGCAGTGCGCGCGGGCTGCCGAGCGAGGCGGGATGCGGGCGGCCCACGGGCTCTGGGCGGCGCTGGCCCTGCTCCTGCTGCCGGCCGGCAGCCGGGCCCTGCGCGACGGGGAGTGCGAGGGTGAGTGGGGCCGGGCCGGAGGGGGGGCGGGCCCGGCCTGGCTGTCGGCCCCCGGGCCCGGCGAGGTGAGGCTGCTCCCTGCCGCCGCTCTCCCGCAGCCCGGCCCGCCCGCTGGTGTGAGGGGCCAGGACGCGGAGCAGCCCCGCGGCGGGCCTCGGGACTGGGTCCCGGTCTCCCCCCGCTCCGCCGGCGGAGGGCAGTGGCAGCCCTGCGCCGCCGGGGCTGGGGCCGGGCCGGCGGGAGCGGTTCTTCCCGGGGCAGGAAAAGTCTCCGAAGTCCACCCAAGTGCCGCCGGGCCGCGCCGGGCCCGCTGCTCGGAGGTGGCCGGGTGCCGGTACGCCGGCGGCAGCTGAGCGGCTCGGGGAGCCGGCGGGGGAGCAGCGCCGCCCCGGGGAGGCGCGGGGCGGGGCTGCCGGCGGGGCCCCCCTCCGCCGGGCCGGGGCTCCCCTCCGCCGGGCCGGGGCCCGTCTGTCCTGCGGGAGGGGCCGGGCCCTCCCTTCCGGAGGTGCTGGAGCCGTGTCGAGAAGCTGCCGGTCTGTTCTGAACTAGCGCAGAGCTCCCCCGGGAAAGGGAAGCGCCAGCCCCGGGAGGCTGGATCGTCCCCTTTTCGGCTGGGGGATCCGCTTGTCGGCTCTCGCAGCTCAGCCTCCGCCTGTGTGGGCCGGGGCGCGGGGAAGCGCTCTGCCCCGTCTCCTTTCCGAGCCGCTGACGGCGACTGGGAGCATCGAAGCCGGAGGAAGCGAGTGCAGTTACTCACCTGGACTCCCCCCTTACTCATCACAGTATTGCGTTTACCTCGGCTTTGTCCAACGACTGCTGGAGCACTGGGTGTCCTCTCTTCAATGCGTAAAGCCAGAAGCAGTGTTTTGACCGGTGATCTAAATCAAACCGGGCGCTTTACATATCACCTAAATACAAAAGCCTCTGGGGTGGAAGCAGCAAATTAAACTGCTCTTGCATGGGGGAACAGAACAGATTCCCCAGATGAAGCGAGAAAAACTTGAAGTGGGGCTGTAGTAACTGGCTGGGAGTTTCTGGTACTAATGCTCACCCCTTCCCCCTTTTTGTAGGGAGAGAAACCGTAAGACAGGAGGGAGAGGGAATATAGTAAACCAAAACTTTCAGCTGCTGTCCCAGCACTAGGTTGGAAACTGGTTTCTCCTGTACTGTAGTCATGGGTACCACTGCCTGCAGCATCTCTATTCTTTCCAAAGGTTTTCACTTCCAAACAGCGCACAGTGGACATCAGTGTGTGTCTGTGACAGGGGACAAACTGATGTAAGGTAAATGATGGTGGTGTATGTGTACAAAAAACGTTTTCCTAAATGGCCCGGCTTATAATTCTAGTTTTAATATAATGAGAGTAAGTTTCTGCTTGGTTTTGTGATGGTCATACTTGTTCTCCCGTATTTGCCCATGTCCTGTGCCATTTCAGAATACAAGTGGCTAATGACAATAATCTTTGCCGATCCCTTCTGCTGGGGTAAACAAATCCCACAAAAGACATAGCTCATACCCCTCCTCTAGAGGCAGGCCAGTGCCTGGCAGTTGTCTCACCTCTGAAAGTGGTGAGAATCCACAGGTCCTGCTGCAGGAATTGGTGGGGCCGCAGGGCTCTTGGTCCAGGCGACGCTGATGTTCACAGGCGAGTTGTGTGAGCAGCAGAATGAGCGAAATCTGACACTCGGCAAACTCCAGTGTCTCTCTTGCACAGACCCTGCGTGCTGCAGTAACCGTAGCTGTGTGCCCTCCCCAGTGACGCGCGGGTGTCTGGAGTGTCTGCGGAGTGAACGCTGCCGAAGGGGCTAAGTTGACTAAGTTGTACGTGCCCTTCCCACAGGCAGGAGCTTGGATCTGTCCTCTCAACTGCCGGTGCGCTTGTGGGAGTTTCATTCTCTTTAAGACTCTTCCCTCTTTCAATCTGAAACCGATTCAGAAGCTTGTGGGAATGAAGAGAGGAGAGACACGCCAAGTGGACATAGTGTGTGATCACATAATTTCTTTTTCTCTTGGAAATAACTTACCTACGAACTGAACCAACTTGATAATCAGTGATACCGTATTGCTAAAAACAGCACACGTGGAGTCTGTAATGGGATTCTATAGAGAGAGTTGGTTTTCAATCAGAACTGGTTTTGAAGCCTGTGGTCTGACAAGTTGCTTCCCAAAGCAGCAAGAATAAGACAGTAAATTAAGTTTACATTTTTGTGCAGGCACTGTTTTGTCTTGCATCCTTCAGCTGAATCCTGCTGCTCACTCAGGACACTGTACAGAAGCCACTGGACACTTCCATGGATCTGGTTGCTCACATTATCAAAACCCACCAAAAATACCAAAGCATATTGTTGATTCACGTGTGCTGTGAAAGACTTACTGAAATAATGTGTGAAGTTACTGACCGCTAATGCAGCTTCTAGAAGTTCTTTTCTCCAAATCCCTTATTCAGTTTCCCTACAAGTGCCCTCTAAGAGCTGCCACAAGATTACTGCAGTAACAGATAACTCCGTCCATCTTCCCTTCCAGTGTGTGTCACGTTCCTGGGAAGGTTCTACCAGAGTCTAAAGGACAACGACATTGAATTCACACCTGCCAGTATTGAAAAGGAGCTCTTGAAATCCTGCAAAGAAGCAAAAGGCAAAGAGAACCGCCTGGTAAGTAGCAGTGGTCAATGATACTTGCCTCTGGGGGCAAGTAGAGCTGTAGAATACTCGGCAAACGAGGGGAAACTAGTGCTTCTGAGTTGGTATGATATGGCTTCCTGGGGGCTGTTCTTCCTAGCTCTGTGGCCACAACTGGTCCTGTATTTTTTATAAGGGAGGACTTGAGGAGTTTGACCTCTTTACCCTAAAAAAAAAAAAAAAAGTCCCCAACAATCTGTCAACAGACATCTTACTGTCTGACCTTGTTTCTCCCTGCTACTGAAGTGCTGGGGTTACAAAGCCTTTATTTGCTATAGGACTTCTTGTCCCTTAAACTGTATTTGGGGTGCTATAGAAGCTGTTAAAATGTTTATCCTCTTTGGCTGTGTAGCTGAAAACTAAATAAAAGAAAACCAAATTGCCCCAACTAAAAACAGAAGGCAATCTGCAAATGAAGAGCCCTGAGGAAAAGGCCCTGAACTCTGCTAAGAAGAGAACTACAGAGAGACACCATCAGAAATGCAGGGGGGAAACCCTTCCAAAAGTCTTCCTCCTTGAATGAAGAAGACTTTACTCTTAATCCAATTCAATTTTTTAAAAAGTTGAGAAACAAGACAACCAGCCTCAACAGCTTTAAAAGCAGTGTGATGGGAAATGTCTGCTCAGTACCCTGGGCTCAGAGTTAGGCTTCCTTTTGCCCTTCTGTAGCAGTCACCTGCAAAGGTTCTGTAACAGTAAACGTCTAGCTGCAAAACCAAGTGAGGAGAGAAGATGGATAGAAAACTTTTAGGAGAGTTTTCCATGCATCCCCACCTCATTCTTTTCTTCCCTCTAGTGCTATTACGTTGGGGCCACAAGTGATGCAGCCACCAAAATCATTAATGAGGTATCAAAGCCGATGAGTCATCACATCCCCGTGGAAAAGATCTGTGAGAAACTAAAGAAGAAAGACAGTCAGATCTGTGAACTAAAATACGGTGAGTTGCCAGCATAAGGGGAAATGCCCATGCTTTTCTGGGGTATGGGTCATTTGGGGTGAAACAGCATGCTAAAACTACTCAGTCCTAAGTTTTGTAGTGAGGTCGCTAGCCTAATTAGGTTGCAGAACCTGGGTTGCTCTCCATGAACACCCTAAAGAGTTCCATGGAGATGGTCAGGTAAGGTTGTTGGCCGCTAACATCTTTTAGCTTCTGCAGAGCCACTGATCTGCCTTGAAATAAGTCACTCCCGGGCATATCAGCACTACTGAGCTCAAATCACCATTTGGAATATCGTATTTAGGAGAGTGTGCAGTAAAGCTCATCCTGGGGAGCAGCCAGGCGTGTCGCTCCGGCCTGGGATGATGTCTCCTGTACACAGGGTTTGTCCTAGCTGCTCTCACGTTTGCCAGTAGCGGGTTGATAAACGCTTCTTTCTCACCTCTGGTGTCTGCTCAGAGCATTCAGCACTCTGTTTCTTAACCACCTTCCTTGAACTCTGGCGTTCCTAGATGACGTACTCTTCCCGGAAAGGCTAATCTGAAGAACAGTCTTGAAAATGCCTCCTTCTGCCTGCCTTCTTGTATCTCTGCCCTTATATTCCCCGGAGATGCCCCTTGGATTGTGGGCCTTTATACTTCTTGTGTCTTGTCCGAATGTCCCGTTGCTTCCTAAAGAGCTTTTTGTTGTTGTCACTTGCTTATCTTTCTTCTGAAATCACTCTGCTACCTTTTATTTATCCAGTGGAAGAGAGAATTGAAGTATTGCTGCTCATATAATAAAGGGGCTTTCAGGGCTACTGTGGAACTCCTACATCTAAGCTGCAACCAAACTTTCTGGCTTCTAGTAGTGACTTTTAGTGTTAAAAACCTTATCTGCTGCCAAATGCTTAACTTAGACGTTCCTTCCACCTCGCGGGAGCCCGGCACCTCTCTCCCTCTGGCCTTTTGGCTTCCTCACCGCCCGTACCGCTCTCCACAGCCGCCGCCGGGCTCCTCTCCTCGCCGGCTCCGCACACAAACGCACCGGCCGCAGCGGAGAGGGGGGGGGGGGGGGGGGGGGGGGAGAGGGGGAGGCGCCCCCCGGGGGCGGTGGCCGGGCCTTCCCCTCCCCCCCGCCCCGCTGAGCGCGGCTCTGCTCTCCCCCCGCAGACAAGCAGATCGACCTGAGCACCGCCGACCTGCGCAAGCTGCGCGTCAAGGAGCTGCGGCGGATCCTGGACGACTGGGGGGAGGCGTGCAAGGGCTGCGCCGAGAAGTCCGACTTCATCCGCAGGATCCACGAACTGATGCCCAAGTACGCGCCGCGGGCCGCCGGCGCCCGCGCGGACCTCTGAGGGGCGGCGGCCGGCACCGGCGCGGAGCGGGCCGAGGCGCGCGCCCCCGGCGGCGGTGGCTGAGGCGGCGCGCGCTGTACGGGACGTTTATTAAAGTACGACGGTCTGTACCGGGCGGACACGTGCTGTGTGACGTGATTGCGGGGCGCACCCCGCTCCCCCCCTTCACACACACACACACACCCCCACAGCCTGTCCGGCGGGAGCGGCCCCGCGCGCGGCCCCGCCAGCTCAGCGGGGGGCGGGACTCTGCGGGATTCGCCCTCCGCGATTGGCTCCCCCGCGGTGACGCGCGGCCGGCCGGCCCGGCGGCGGGAGGCGCTCTGGGCGTCACGTCGCTGTGCGGCGCCATCGCGGCCCTGACGCCGCCATGCGGCGGGACGCGGGGCGATGACGTAGAGCCCGCGCGGCGCGGCGGCCGGAGCCGCCTTCGTTCCCTTTTGTCCAAGATGGCGGCGGCCGCCGGAGGCGTCTCCTGAGCCGCGGGCCCCGGCGCCATGAAGCGGGGCAGCGAACGGGACTCCAGCCCGCCGGGGGCTGGGGGAGGCCGCGCCGCCGCCGCCAAGCGGCCCCGCGAACGCGAACGCGAGAGCAGCAGCCGGCGCGGCCCACACCGGAGCTCGGGCGCCTCCCGCAGCAGCCGGGACAAGTCCACGCCCGGCGGCGGCAGCGGCGGAGGCGGCGGCACCACCAGCGGCGGCAGCGGCGGCGGCGGCTCCAGCTCCCGCAGCCACCGCGGCGATGAGCGCGCCGGCGGCGGCGGCGGCGGCGGCGGCGACTCGAACCACCGCCCGGCGGGGAGCGGCTCGGCCTCGGGCGCCCGCGGCGGCAGCCAGGCCGCCCCCTCGTCCTCCTCCTCCTCCTCTTCGTCGTCCCGAGCGCTCGGCGTGCCCAAGGCCAAGGCCCTGCCGGGCGCCGTGGTGGCCCCCTCGCTGCTGCTGGCCGGGCCGCCGCCGGGCGCCGCGCCCTCGCTGCTGCTGGCGCCGCTGGGGGGCTCGGCGGGCCTGGCCGGGGAGCCGCCCGGCTCCTGTGAGTACAAGACGCTGCTGGTGAGCGGGCTGAGCGCGGCCCTGCCCGACCAGCTGCTGGAGGACGGCCTGTTCCGCCTCTTCCAGCGCTTCGCGGGGGGGGGGCGCCGGGGACATCAGTGTCAAACTCTCCCACACACCCGAGCTCGGCCGCGTTGCCTACGTCAACTTCCGACACCCCGGGGATGCCCGCGACGCCCGCCGGCACGCCCGGGCTCGGCAGCTGCTTCTCTACGATCGGCCCCTCAAGGTGGAGCCGGTATATCTGCGCGGGGGCCGGAGGAGCCGCACGCCACCCCCCGCGCCCTCTCCGGAGCCCCTGGGGTACCTGCCACCCATCCACAGCACCTACCAGTACAAGCAGAGATCGCTCTCTCCTGTCACCAGCCCCTTGCTGCGGGAGCCGCGGCCCAGGCACGCTCACGCTGCGGCCGCCGCCTTCGCTTTGGAAGCGGCCGCCATCGGGCTCTCCCGGGAGCGGGAGAGGGCCCTGGATTACTACGGGCTGTATGACGAGCGCGGCCGCCCTTACAGTTACCCCATTGTGGCTGAGGAAGACCTGATGCCAGAGGACGATCAGAGAGCGACCCGCAACCTCTTCATTGGCAACCTGGACCACAACGTCTCGGAGGTGGAGCTGAGACGTGCCTTTGAGAAGTATGGCATCATTGAAGAAGTGGTGATCAAGCGCCCTGCCCGGGGCCAAGGCGGGGCTTACGCTTTCCTCAAGTTCCAAAACTTGGACATGGCGCATCGGGCCAAGGTTGCCATGTCGGGCCGCGTTGTCGGCAGGAACCCTATCAAAATTGGCTACGGGAAAGCCAACCCTACTACCAGGCTCTGGGTGGGTGGTCTTGGTCCAAGTACTTCCTTGGCTGCCCTGGCAAGGGAGTTCGACCGCTTCGGCAGCATCAGGACTATTGACTACGTGAAGGGAGACAGTTTCGCTTATATCCAGTATGAAAGCTTGGATGCTGCCCAGGCTGCCTGCGCCCAGATGAGGGGCTTTCCTTTGGGCGGGCCGGAGAGGAGACTCCGAGTGGATTTTGCCAAAGCAGAAGAGACGAGATACCCGCAGCAGTACCAGCCTGCACCGCTCCCCATGCACTATGAACTGCTAGCTGATGGGTACAGCAGACACAGAAGCCTAGAGCAAGACTTGAGGGTGCGAGATAGGACTCCTCCGCATCTCCTGTACTCGGACAGAGACAGGAGCTTTGCAGAGGCAGACTGGGCCAGCCCTGCCAAAAACGCTGAACGCCGAAACAACTTGGAAAGCTACAGCCGATCGGTGCGTAGCCGGAGCGGAGAGCGCTGGGGCAGCGACAGTGATCGCAGCGTGCCCAAACCATGGGAAGAGAGGCGGAAACGCCGGAGTCTTTCCAGTGACCGCGGGAGGACTACTCACTCGCCTTACGAGGACAGAAGCAGGACAAAGGCCAGTGGGCCAGCTTTAGACCGCAGCCCAGACAGGGCTCGCAAGGAGAATCACACTACAGAATCCGGAGCCGAGAAAGAGCCGAGTAACTCCCTGCAGAACAATCGTCATGCGACTGAGGAGAAACCCCATCGTGAGGCATCCGATGCTCCCCAGCCTAAAAAAAGGGACAGCGAACGCAATCATCGAACTGGTGAATCGGAATCAAAAACTCACGAGGAGCCAAAATCTGAGACCAAAAAGCTAAAGAATTTATCGGAATATGCTCAGACGCTGCAACTTGCTTGGAATGGGCTTCTTGTGCTAAAAAACAGCTGCTTCCCCACCTCTATGCACATCCTGGAGGGAGACCTCGGTGTCATCAACGGACTCCTTAAAGACCATTCATCCGGCGGGAAGTTAACGCAGCTCAAAATCGCTCAGAGACTTCGGCTCGACCAGCCCAAGCTGGATGAAGTAACTCGCCGTATCAAACAAGGCAGCCCCAACGGCTACGCTGTGCTCCTGGCGACCCAATCCGCCCCGGCAGGGGCAGGGGCTGAGGGGACCTTCCCTGTTGTAGAGCCTGGCTTGCAGCGACGGCTTCTCAGGAATCTGGTCTCCTACTTGAAACAGAAGCAGGCTGCTGGGGTTATCAGCCTGCCCGTGGGAGGGGCGAAGGGCAGAGACAGCACAGGCATGCTTTACGCGTTCCCTCCTTGTGAATTCTCTCAGCAGTACCTCCAGTCAGCACTAAGGACATTGGGAAAGTTAGAAGAAGAACATATGGTGATAGTTATAGTCAAAGACACTGCCTAGCCCACACTGTCTTTTCAAATTCCATGTTTTCTTTGTGTGTCACACAACCCAGTTGTTTTTAAGGCCGATCATTTTGGTGGAGGCTCAAAACACCTCGACCAAAGTGGTAAGATTTTTAGTTCTAATTAATTTTAATACCATTTAAATAGAGCCCATTTTATTCGTTTTTAATATGTGACACTGTCCGCTGTTGTTCTGTATTTTTATTTTTTAACTGTATGAAAAGTTGTCAGTAAAGCCTTGTTCACTGATGGATTTCTAAACTTGTGCAGTATCCTAGTTTTTATGGCCCAGGAAGGGCTGGTTCCCTGTGCTGTCAAGAGCCAGAAGGTGATGGTCCCAACCCGTTTCAGTTTCTCAGACCCCAGCCTCCTGCACCTCCTCTGTCTCTATATGTGTCCTGCAAGGTGGGAGGGGGAAAGGGGGGGGGGGGGGGGGGGGGGGGAGGGGTCTTCTTTGTGCTGTATGAGAGACTGAAAGGTTGGTTCTGTATCTTTTTTTTTTTTTTTTTGTCCTGTTTGCTTTTTAATTTCATAAATTGGAGTCTTGATGCATTCCTGTTGGTTCTCTGTCTGAGGCTAGAAGCTTCCCAGGAAGCCAGCTACCAAGGAAGCAAATCCTGATCGAGAATAGAAGTGGGTTTTATACACAACAAAAAAATTTCAGTTAATACTTGGCAAAAAGTTTGCTACTAAGGAGTCAACTCTGTATTCAACTCTGTGAGGTTTGAGAGCACCCAATACACGTCTCAGTCAGAAGTTCTTAGGTAAAACAAAAATGAGGCTTGAGAGTTCTGTTTTTTAGAATAGAAAAAAAAAACAAGCAGGAGAAAAAAAAAAAAAGTCATTTAAGGGGGAACCCTCTTGGGCCTGTATTAGATGTAGAGAAGCAAATGAAGGGCACAGAGGGTTTTGACGAGCTGTAGGTGCCCATTTGTGTAGTCGATCATGTTGCACTATCTGAAATCCTTCATTGAAAGATAAACGGCAAAATTTTTTTGCTAAAGTTGAAACTTGTTTGCAGGCTTACAAAAAAAGAGAGAAACACGTCTGGCTGAAAGCGTGTTGTGTTACCGCAAGTAAGCTATGACTGCAGGAAACTCTAAGAGATCAAAATTTGAAATTTAAGATGGGGTGGTTCCATCACCTTTTCTATCTGTGGTATGAGACAGTTGTTCAGGAGAGAAGGCAGGACATCTGCAGCTCTGATGGCTCAGTAACGTCAGGATGCGGTAACCAGTTGGAGTTAAAATCCACACTGTTCAGTCTGGGGATATTTTTATTTTTTAAAATGATGCCTGTAGATTTTAGGAGGCTTACAGAAAATTGTGTGGTATTAAAAACACTAAATTTTAAAGTTTCTTTAAAATTGCAGGTGGGGGTTCTTTTGTTGTGGGTTTTTTTTTTGTTGTTTTGGTGGTAAGCAAGTGAACAAAATCCTGGGAGAACCAGAGTCTTTCTTGCACCAGTCTCTCTGACTGAGCAGGCTCACTTGCTGGCAGCTGCCAAAGGCCCTCTTAAAACTGTGCTCTCAGGTATGATTGGTATTAAAACCTATACAGCAGGGAGCATAACTCAGTCTAATGATGCTTTTATTCTTTTCTATTTTTTTGACCCTGCAATTTCACAGTAGGGACATCGTCAGCTGATGATGTGTGAGCGGTTGCTTAATTTAATAATGTATTGATATCAACAAGTATGGGTTGGTTTGTTGGTTTTGTTTGGGTTTTTTTTTTTAACATTTAATACTGTGATTATATTAAAAGTAAATCTAATGAGTTAGTGTGATCATGAGGGGGTTAGTATTTCACTTGATGATGCATCTTCTGTACCCCAGAAAACTTAATTCTGTCTGTAAGGGCCCGAGTACAGCTACAAGGCCATGGAGGGTTTTGTGCACGGTGTGTGGGCATGGTTCAGTGAGAGGTGAGCTGGCTCGTCTGCTGGGAGCAGCGGGGCTCCAGGAAAGCCAGTTTAGGCCGTGGGAGCAGAGGAGCAACTGCAGCTCCCAGCAGCCAAGCCGTCTCCAGGCTCCCTGCACTGGGTACGCACCACGGCCTAGGATAGCTGGGCTGCCCCTGGTTTTACACGGTTACAGGGACACCGACTTCTTGTGACCGAGTCCCCAATGCTGTTGTAATGTAGACAGTGCCAAATGTCAACAATTGTAACCGTTAAGTGTTATCTGAAACCAAGTGCTATTAAATACCCCTTATGGCCAGAGTCATAGAGTGATTAGAGCTTTTTGTCAGAGTATCTACGTGTTGGAGATGTCCGTTCAGTCTGAGGCAGAGCGCGTGGTGGTGCAGTAACAAATGCCTGGCTGGCTTCTCGCTGGCAGGGAGCTGTAGCTGGTGCTGCAGTGGAGTGGCCTTGTCTGTGTGTGTGTGTGTGTGTGTGTGTGATGATGTGTGAATGCGAGGAAGCAGAAGGGGGGGGAAAAAAAAAAATCAATACATGATAAAAGCTGCCACTGCTTGATGGCAAAGCCAGGGAACCACCAGAAATCCCCCATCTCCCACTTTCCGTTTGAGACAAGTAAATAATGCAGGGTGGGGTTTTTTTAGAAGATAAAACAAACATTGTCAGATTTTTAATGATGAGATTTCTGTTCCCAGTGAAGTGGCTGACGGTTGGGACCATGTGTGCATGAATGGACCAACAAATCTCCCTCCTATGAACAAATTAACAGGTATAAAGGAGAAGTCAGAGCGTTTAAGAAAAGAAAAAACACCTGGGAGAGAGGCAGCAGCAGCTCCCTGACCTGATGACCTGAGCCTTCCCAGCTCCCCAGCACACAAGTGAGCTACAGCCATTGCTTGAACAGACCCTGCTGAGGCCAAAGGCTCCTGTCCTGTAGTCCTGCCCGCCATCCCATCTCCTCACAGGCTGCTTTCAAAACAGGCCTGAAAAAGGGTAGAGAGTTACAGCAAAAGAACACTACAGCTGTAACTTACAGCTTGCAAGACTTGGCCCTTAAATTGGGATGGGATGCAGTTCTGGGGAGACAGTACACAGGGCGATGGAACACCACAGTCCTAGCTGGGAGGCCTCAGACACATGATGATGGTGGATGATGGTGGGTATAATGGCGGGGGGAGGGGGGGCGGGTGGTGAGTGGGGTCTTTCAGCCCGGTACTGCAACAGCAGTAAGGTAATTGCAACAGGGTAATCGTTTCTGTCTCTTGGAGGGTGATCTGAAACTTGAAGTGGGACCAGGGTGTGAGATGGTGGATGGGGTGGTCTCAGAGCATTGAGCTGGAGTTGCTCCGTTATTTTTTTTTTTAAACACCCATTCATTAAATGATCTGTCTTACAAAGCCTCTTTTTAACATCATTTGCTGGCTGTCTTTGCTACAACAGAAATACGAGCAGCCCCAGGTGCCCAGCATGTGCATGCAACCAGTGCTGATGAGCCCATCATACCTTTTTACCCTTACCTAACACACAGGTTAAACTCCTGACCAGCCCTGAGATTTCTACCCTGCTGTCCAAGCCATGGCCTATATGAGATTTTTTTAGAACCACTGTGCTGCAGGGCTACGTGTACAACCTCCTAGGTTGCTGGCATGATGGCTACTCAGACTGTACTCCACGGAACTGTATTGCAGCGTACCAAATGGGCTGAGCAGTTACTCGTGGTTTGGTGAGAGTGAAGAGGACTGTGCTGACACGAGGGCACAGGCTGGTGCTGGGCTACTCTCCACTCACAGCACAGGAGTAAATGCAGCATCCTTCCTGCAAAGGCTCCCCTTGATTGTAGAGAATGAGGTGTCCTGCCAGCTGGCTAAGCCATACATTTAGACACCCCTTAGCCAAGGTCTGTAATGTCTGCATAGGAGAAGAAATACCATATGGCATCACATCAGCAATATGCTGATGAAGATTATAGGCCTTTTCCAAAAGTCATGCTTTTAAATAGATTAAATAATGATCCTAGGAGAAGAGGTGATTTTCCAAATGCTGAGATTTCCCCCCATCCCAAGTAGCTGTAAGATTACGGCGTGACAGACAAATTCCTGCTAGTCCTCAATTCTGAATCCTCATTTTGCACCCAGCCTGTCATTCCCCAGCACTCTCAAACGATGCCCTGCAAGAACAAAGGAGGCAGCCCGGGGTGCAGGCAGCCTCCCCCACCGTTACTTAACTGCAGCAGCTCTGCGCTAAGCAAGCGAAGGCCGAGTCTGCCCAGGACAGGCAGAGGGGGCTGCTTTAGCAGGCTGGGGTGAGCGGCCGCAGGCTGCAGCTGCCGGACCTGCCTCCGCAGCCACAGGCTAAGGCCCGAGCACGAGTTGGGATAGGTGTGGGAGGGGAGGGATGGCATATCCTTACAGTGGTCCAGTCTCAAGTCAAATTTATAAATAGAAGCTCCATCCTAGATGTTCTGGTTCTGTCTCTCAGAACAAGCTGGTAAATGTCTCTGAGATGGCCAGGCCCAAACCAGCAACAGCTGCAGCTGATTATAGCTGTGGTGTAATGCCAGAACAAGATATGGACATCTGGCACACCACCTCCCTCGGAGTAGTTGAGTACATGCTTTGTATTTTTTTTTTCCTCCTCCTGGGCAGCACATTTTCTAAGGTAAAGTTGCATAAGATGTTTTTTGATAAGGCTTCCGCAGCTGTTGGATGGCATATTCGATTTTCACATTTAATCAGAATGTGGCTCCAATTGCTGGTCCTAAATGCTGTAGTAATCGCAACTTGTTTGTCTTTATCGACTCTGTAGGGTACAATTATCCATTTTAAGTTGCAGCAGAACCTTTCTTTTTAATTATTAACAAGCAGCCTTGGGTAAACGTATTAAGTAGATGCAGTGCTGGAGGAAAGAAAAGCTATCCCTTCTCTTGGTTAAAAAGAAAATCCTTCCTCTTCAAGCAATGAAACCGTGAGTTGAAATGAGCAGAGTTCTTGGTGGAAGACTTGTTGTAGTGTCAAGGAGTGAGAAGCCTCCAGTTCCCTGTTCTGCCTCAAACCCTATTCTGAAAGTGGCTAAAAGAGAGAAAGGGTAAGAAGTTGAGTGGATGTTACCTGAACACCTGGGAATAAAAAGCACACTTGGTGGCCTTGTCCAAGCAAGCAGTGAGCACGCTTACCTTCCAGTGCTGACTCACAGAACTAATCTATGCAGTTGTGTGCTGTACAGTGAAATCAAACACTCAACTGCAATTTTTTTATCCCCTTCTAAGGGCAAGGCCTCTTGTCATGTACAAACAGGAGCACCTCATTTGCCTTCTGCTGGTATAGCCACAAGGCAGCCTAGGGAATGCCAAACCACACGTGGATGAGGAGGCCCAGTGCTGCTCCCGCCTTCTGACACACACCAGCAAGGTGGTGAGAGTTCCCTGCAAGTCACCGCGCTTCCTGTCGCTGAACCGCACAGCAGATATTCTGGAGCATCCTGAAACAAAATCACAGCCTGGCATCAGCAGCACCTTCCCCCTCCCACACGGCGCAGTGAGGATGCGGTGCCGTGCTGCCCACAACCCCACTGAGAATTCAAGGCTGTCAGCCAAACCAACCAGGCGGATTTGAACCCACGGGTGCTGCGAAATGTCCGTCGGGCAGCTCTGGGAGTCCCCGTGGACTGGAGCAGCGGGTGGAGCCTGCACTCTCAGAAATCTCACCCTGTGTTTACTTTGCCCTTCCTTATTGCACCGGGCCATGAGCTGCACCTAGCTGCTGGCTGGCTGAGCTCCTCAGGCCCGCAGAACACTGCTTTGGCACAGGTGGCAGAGAAATGCATGGCTACAAATCACAGCCATAAACAGAGACAGGATTTGTATTTAATTTTTTAATAAATACACTTTACATTAAAGAAAAAGGCCTTCAATTTGCAGTTTCCACACAGAGGGCAAGAGGGGGGGGGGGGCAGGGGAGGAAAAAAAAAAAAATTAAAAAACTTGAACCACAAAGGTCAGGGGGGGAGAAAGAGGGCTCAAACTTCAATCCCAGATCCCCATGTTTTCAGGAATACCAGGCTCTGACTAGCCAAGCCAGGATTTCAGCCTCCCGCTATAGCTGGAATCACAGCGAGAATCTCTGCTTTAAACAGCCTGTACTTTCAGTTACCAAACACCCCCAGGGCTCTTCCCAGGCCCACTAGCAAGTACTAACACCTCTTGCTTTTTTTTTTTTTAAAAATAAAATCATATTTAAAATAAAAATATTCTCACTCCTCAACAATATTAGAAACCATGATCCTCTTATTTCACTTAGTAGTTGCATAAAAATGCCGCCTCTTTTAATTTTAAACAATTTTTCTCCCCCGGACCTACCCCATGGTAACAAGGTACTACAGGAATACAAAGTTCATCCCCTCTTTACTAGAACACCTGCCTTTTTTTTTTTTCTTTTTTCATTTTATATAAAACTATTTCTGTTCTTTAGGAAAGAACTTTATACAAAGAAAATATATTGTGAAATATCTTCAGAAGTTTCCTTGAAGAGGAGAGTCATCTCAGCCTAAAATAAAAAATAAAAAAAAAGGCAGAGAGAAAAGAGGCCTAATCCCAGGTCTCTTTATTGTAGAGCCTCGGACTTAGCCCCGAGCCTCAAACTGACTCAAACCAACACAGCGGATGGGCTGGAGTTCCTCAGGTTTTCCCAGGAGAAAAAGGGTTGGGGTGCTCAGAATCCGTTTCCAATTTGGTCTCTGGTCTTCTGCTGGGAAGGGAGCGTCTCCTCCTGGCAGTCACTCCTCACTCATTCAGAGACAGGATTATGTCATCCTCCAAGTCAGAGTTATCTGAGCTGTCGGCTGAAAAGGAGACATGTAGGTTACGTTTGGTTTGTGGAAGAACACAGCTGGCAGGGCTGCTGGGCAAGGCAGCACATTCATAGTTACAAGAGAAGGCCACCACCTGCTTGAGACCAGCAACTCCCCAGCAGTGATGGAGGCAGCTAGCACCATTAGTGCATTTCAGATCAATCAAAAGCAGTTAGCAAACCTGAACCTGAGCTTTCCATCCCTGGTTAAAACAGAGAGTCAAGAGGAGAGCAGCTTTAGCAAGTGCAGTTTCTATTAGCTGTCAGTTTTCTCCCCCATGACGAGATGGGGAGGAGGACACCAGCAGTAAGGTACCTGCACATGAGCTGCCTGCACAACCTGCTGTGCACATCTAAGTGCAAGAGCTCGTCATGCTGGGGGCTGGGCAGATCTGGCAGTCATTCCTCACAGCTGTTATTTGAAAGCAAGCTTGACAGTTCCACCAACCTGATGTGGTGAAATATGACCGCTCTACAATGTGCACAGGGCTAATTCATTACACAGTGAGTTAGACCCAGACTTTCTCAGTACGAGGTTGTTACTGTCCCCTCACTCCCCTCTACACAGCACAGCAGGAGACCTCCCTACTGAGGGGAAGGAATCCATACGTTCACAGCTAGAACCTTCCTCTAGCAACCCAAAGGTTTCTGTAATAAATTTAACTACATTGGCACTCTAAGGTGATCTGAAAAATTGTACTTTTCCTAGTTTTCTTCGTTGTGATACAGAATAAAGACACGAAAGGATTTGCTAGAAGCAGTCACACACACACTTGCTGTTTATCTTAAAACATAAGATCTCTCCTCCCTCAGTTGTGCAGGAGGGAAGTGGTAGCAGCTCTGGCAGCAAGAGGTCTCCTGCCTTACCTTAAAGGTCACGTTGGCTCTTTTTCTTATGTGAATTCATTGAATGCTGCAGTTAACTAGTGTTAAAAATAGTTTAAAAAAAACCAAACAAAACAAAACAAACACCAAGACTTCCTCTTAGCCATCTCTGTTACACAGGATCTCTAAAATGCCTGTCAAGGTAAGCAAGGCCTTCTGGGGGGTTCACCCCTTCTCAGATACTTTCCTTAGGGAAAAAAAACCAAAACAAAACACAGGCAAGCAGCAGAGGGCACAAACTTTCCCCCAACCCTCCTCCCTGAGGATCAGCCAGCTGCCCTTCCACTGTGATCAGCAAGGGATGCTCCAGTCTCACCATCCATCCTACTGAGCCCAGGCTGAGGGGTCCTCAGTGCTCCCAGCACAGCTACAGCCATGTCAGGGGAATTGCAAAACACCAGCCAGTGCTGCAGCAGCTACACTCATGCAGTAAGAGGGAAAGAAGCACAAGCGACATAACAATCCAGAAACTCTGAAGAAGAGAAGCTGAAAAAGTTGTTGTTGTTGTGTTTGGGTTTGTTTTTTTTTTAAACACCAGAGGAAAGCTTTGAAAAGGAATCTCCTAACTCTTTATTACCCAGTTCACCACACAACCTTCCAATTTAGAGTTCCATGTGTATAAGTAAGACTGACTGCAGTTAACTGCTTGGTAGAAGTGTGTAGACCTGCCTGGAAGTTGCCATTTTTGATTACAAAAGAAAACAGGAAACAAGTCAGCCATGCTGCTGGTGATATTCCAGATATTTCTTCTACCCTATGTCACATGGGCTTTTCAAAAAGGACACCCCACTGGCCCAGAAACAAGCTCTTGAAAGATCTGCACAACGCATAAACTGCTTTGGACAAGACAAACAGATCTATTTTCCCCAAGGTGGTGACAAAGGAGGAGGAAAACAAATTTATACTTAAAAGTTGCTTCATGGATTATTCCTGAAAAGGAAATAAAGCCTCTTCTAAAGCACCAGGAACAAAAGCCACTCACTCCCCTGTTTCAACTGTTCTTTGAATTATTTTTTGAAGCACGCCCATTGCATGTTACAGAGGTTCCTCCAAAATACAGCAAGAGTCTGCAATAGGAAGCACTCTGAATACATCACCATGCCTCAGATCTGTACTTTGCAACAGTGTCAGTGCCCTTGCGACTTTTAAATCTGGAACACAGCATAAGAAAAGGAGAGGAAAATTTTAATTGTTCTTGATGGGAGAGAAACAAAAGCAAGACAGATGAAGTCCCAGAGCAGCAGCCACAGAACCCCGCTCATCAAACCCTGCGCAAGGACCATGCATACATCAGCCTGGCAGAGCTGCACTCCCTGCTTTAAGTTCCAAAAAATGCTGCTAAGCAACTTAACTGCCACAGGATGGGCTGGCTGCTGCTCCACAGCAATTCCAGATCAAAGTTCTGATCAAGTGGGTCTGTCCATAAACAGTGTACAGGTGTGGCCATTCCATGATACATAGTGCTCTGCAGAGCACACTGGAAATAACTGTCAAGTAGCACCTAGTTTTGTTACATGAAGTGTTATTGAAATGGCCTGAACTTCCCCTCCATTCTGTCCCTTGGACAATTCAAGTTACAACACTCTGGGTGCTCTCTTAATAGCTTCTGGCCCTGCACCCCCTGAGGAAACAGAAGTAGAGCTGTATCAAGAAGGTCCTGCCAGCTACTGGAACAGGCAGCAGTTATCCACAATCTAAAAACGTTGAACTGTAACATGCTATCAATGAATCTGAGCTATGTAAAGTAAAGGTCTATATGGCCATACATTGTATACCTACTACATTCAAGAGAACAGCAGACTGACCCCACAGGGTAACTCTGGCAATCTGACGTGGCCACATCCTTAAAAATGACTGAGCTACATTCTAATAGAGAAGAGGGACATGAATGAGCCTGCCAGCCACTTCAGTGCCAACACTGAGGCCTGGCATGCTTAATCTTCCAACACATTGGCAGAGAAGACTGATTCCCACCTCAGCTCTCAATCTCCTATCACTGCAGGACTTCAAACACCTTGCACACTACAATTACTCATCCTTAACAATCTTTTAACTTAAGGTAACTGCATTATCCCTATTTTACAGCTTGGAATTAAAAAGAACTAAGTGGTTTGGTCGCACATACTCAAAAAATTGTGCTGCAAAAAAAGGGAACAGAATCTGGTGTCACAAATCCCAAGCCTGATGCTATCCCACTTGTCTTCTTTCTTGCGAAGCTTTTTCCAAAGGGAATTCCTACATAAAACGTTCAGATCTTTCTTTCTTATACACATACATACACAGACACACACACTCTGTTAATTTTTCAAATCTCTGCATCTGTGGAATGCCAGAAAAAGAGAACAATTTAAATTTTATCCCAAAACTTATGTTCACATCAGAACAGTCTAAAAAAGGAAGTCAAGTCAGAAATGCCATGTTGGTTTTGCACTTAAGCAATTACAAAAGAGAAAGAATAGTACCAAAGACCAAAGATGCTTCTCTGTCCTTACAGGTGCAAATGAGGCAGAGAAGACAGGTGAGGTAACAATTCAACCAGGATCCCCTTGGAGGGCAGGACAGGCAAGCAATCAGACAAGGCTTCTTCACGTGGAGTTTCTTGGCCTGCCAAGTTCTCACACATGCACCTGGGAGCACGTGAAAAAAGCAGATACCTTCCTTTCCAGAACTCACAGTTGTTCTTTCAGATACGAGCTGTATTTACTGACAGATTACTTTGAGAGGCCACAGGTGAACAAGCATGGTGATTCGTGTCTTTCACACCAGCAAGGGGGAAAGTCATCTAAGTCATTTCAGAGAAGACTTAGATATTGCATATTTGTCAGGATATTAAACAGAGGACACAGTCACCTGTGGTCACCAAGCTGGGCACACACTTACTGTCTCCAAGAATCAGCTCGACTTCCTCATCTGCATCAGAATCTTCATCTTCACCCTCATCTCCCTCTTCCAGGAGGTTGGCAAGCTCCTCATCATCGGAGGGAGAAAAGTCATTTTCTCCATCCTCACCAGCATTCTCATTGTTCTCATCCTCCTCCAGCTCAGCTTCCAGCAGCTGGTCCGTATCTAGTTCATCAAGGTCATCTGTATCATCATCGTCTTCATCATCATCTTCTTCCTCTTGCTCTTCTTCCTCCTATAAAGACAGCAAAAATAGACCATTGCAGACATTAAAACAAATGTAAAATGCAGTTAAGAATAATTGAAGAAAACATACCTATAAGTTTTCACTTCTCCCCATATCCAGACATCGCACATCATAAACACTTCCCCACCACCCATATAAACATTTTTTCTCCACAACTACAGAACACGACACATGTTAGATCATTTGCAGGTCTGCAAAGTCTTATCTGCAAAATGCTGGTGCAACACAGGTACCACCGGCTCAAGCTCCTCTCCAATACATGTCACCACAATGCACTCTTCAGAGGGACATGCAATAAGACCTGTTAATCCATGGCTTTGTTGCTAGTCTTGTACAAACTGCTTTAGTTTCAACTGAACCAAAACCTCTACTTTGCATCAAACAGCATGCATGTTCAGTCTCTCAGTCATTCCTGATTTAGATAAGGTGTAAAATGTAGGGAAAGATACAATTAGCCTAAACCAATCCCTGAATCACTCAGCTTCAGGTGACAGAACTGTTTAAAGCAGCTCAGAGGTCTCATCTTTAGCATTTACCTGCAGATCAAGATCTTTCTCTATCAAACCATAGGAATTTGCATTCAATAAAGCAACTGAATTCCTCACTGTACAGATCAAATCCAGAAATCTGTGTCTAGCAGATAAAACTGAGTGGGAAGAAGCTGTTACAGTCCTATCATTCTTCCAGACAAACGAGAGACCAAAAGTGCCATCATAAGCCAAACTCTAGGAAGCCTCCAAGACTCAAAGAAAGGGTTCAATATACCTGCACATCTCCTCAGTCACACCCTTTTTCTCTAACAGAATGCTCTCATGTGGCAGGAAGGCAGCTCTCAAGTCATTCAGTCTTAATTGCCCCTTTGTTTTAGGAGGGAACACATTTTGCAAAATTATGAAGCAGTTAAGGTAGACATTTAACAACCCACTTCAAGGGTTAGTTTGGTCCTCAAGCTCTCCACACTCACACTGTGCTGTTTAGACTGCTGCATTTTCAGATCTAAAAGGACAGGAAAAAGACCTTACTGTCATCTCTCCAACCTACTTTTTCTTCAGTCAGTGCTATAAAAAAAAATCCACCACACCCACACAAATCCAGCATCTGCCATAGGCAAAAGAAACAAGGAATGCCAAAAAACCTGGGCAAATTTTATTGTTTCTTCACTTGCAAAAGGCAGCCAAGTCTCCTCTACTGGCCAGGAGTGCTGTGTTATTTAAATGGAGATTACAGTATAAAAGCCTTGGTTTGCTACATAGTTTTCTTTCTGAAAGAGCTTATATTAAGTATAAAAGTAAAACAACTTGTATTAAAGCCTATGCTTATTTTAGGCAATTACAAACTTTACTTTGAGTCAACAAGTCCTCAAATAAATGGGCATTGGTTTTTGAATCGTATACACAGTGGGAGAGGAAGTATCTTGCAGTTCACAGTTTTAAACTGCAGTATGCAATATTGAGCATAATTCTCCATAAAATATAGTGGAGTATAAAAACTTTTGCCTTAATAACCTTAACTTTTGTTCTATGCAGTATCTGCAGAGAGACCAATGTCTTAAACTTTATTACTCTATTCAATTTTTAGTCGTTTTTTCAGTTCTGAAAAGGCAGGAGAGTTTATTTTCCTTTCTCAGTCTCTAAACAACTCTGAAGCTGGAAAGGAGATCAATTTTAAAAGCTTGGAAGAATTAAGCCAAGTTTTTCAGTGTCTGGAGTTAGAGACACAACTGTAGACCCTAGGGGAAAAGTGTATTGTCTATGGGATTCATTTAGAGTCCGTGTAGCTGAAACCTAAAGGACTCTGAAATGAGTTAGGTACCCTCTTAGTTTCCACATCTGTGGAATTTCTGAAAGCATTTTCTTTCCTAAATATCTAGCCCACAATGACTTAAAAGAAAATGTCAGAACTACTGAATTTGATTATGTTTCACATTTAATGTATTTATTGGAAATTGAAATATTATTTTATCAATATTTTCATTCAAGCTTAAGGCAATGCATATATAGCAACATCATCCTTCAAATATGGAATGAATGAAATATAGTTGCATAAAGCTAAAGATTTTTTCTGGCTAACAAGTGCCAAATTATACAGAAAGGGTGTATATTTAGCTGCAAATTAACTTTGAAGGATTATACCAACCAGTGAGGAAAAAATCCGTTGTGAAAATACAAATAGCAACAGAAGACTAGAGAACTGAAATCAACGTTTCCACCTTTCCACTTTAAATTACTTAATCTGAAGTAGGTGATTAAAATTAGGGCACACATTAAAAAACACCTAAGAACAGTAAGGTGAGATGTAAATTATACCTGCCCTTGGTAAACCAGAAAATAGTGTGAAAACCACGCTACAAGTCACACGTGCATGTGACAGAGAGAGCATGACATACGCACAGTGCACGTCCTTACTGAGCTGAATGAGTGACACAAAACACAGTTCAAGAGGAATGATCTTAAGTAGTGTAAAACCTGTACCTTGTCGTGTTTTAAAGAACACAAACAGCAACCTGGAAAATGCGGTGCTTCTGCTTAAGTAACAGGCAATTTCATTTTGCACCAGCTTCTGAACAATCTCCAAGCACAAACCTCTGCAGGCACATTGCAATACTCTAGTCTAGAAACACAAGGCGAGATACACATGGCGAGATCGGTCTTGGGAAAGCACACTGAGCTTCTGCACCCAGAACCAATCTGTGAGACATATAGCTGAGAAAGAGCTGAGGAAATACCAGGTGGAGCCTAACACCATCATATGTAAGTGATATCCAGTCTGTTAATGGATATCTAGGCTGTATCCTCATCAGATACCACAACTGTCTCACATAAGGGATCCATATACAGATAAAAATATGGCATGCATTCCCAATGACTCATGCAAGCATACTGAGTAAGAGCAGTGAAAAAAATCCTTGTTCAATGTCACAAGGGAAGACAGGTAGAACAGTTATTCCAAACCATATCTGGATTTGTAAAGGAAAAACCTGCAAAAGCAAGCTCCTACCTACTCATCAGTAGTTCCCAAGAGCTTTGGGCAATGACACAGGTGCTGCTAGAAAAAAGAACCAGCACACACATCTATGCAAAACAAGCATGCACCTGTGCTTATATTCCTTATTGCAGTAAACTGATCCACAGAACCCATGGACCAAAACACTCCATATGACTTAAATATCAAGGAACTGGTTTAGCCATCATTAAGTCCTTCAGATGCCTATTCTTCTATTTGGGTTGTTCTCTGTAAAAGCTGCTTAGATCAGAACTTGGAACTGTTTATGGAGCCCTCATATTCCTCCTCTGCTTCCTTAGAGAATATTCTCCTCCCTCTCCAACAGAAGCCACTTCACAGCTGCCAGTTACCTTTACAGAAGGCACCAGGGTAGTATGGGTAGTATTCATAGAAACATACAATACCAGGTTGGAAGGGACCATCTGGTCCAACCTTTCTGGCAAAGGCACAGTCTAGACAAGATGGCCCAGCACCCCGTCCAGCTGAATCTTAAAAGTGTGCAATGTTGGGGAATCCACCACTTCCCCAGGGAGATGACAGGCCACCTGACCAGGAAGACCAAGTAGATGAGGCCCTCTATAGACAGACAGGAGCAGCCTCACGTTCACAAGCCCTGGTCCTCACGGGGGACTTCAACCACCCCAATATCTGCTGGAGGCACAATGCAGCAGTGCATAAACAATCCAGGAGGTTCCTGGAATGTGTTGATAAATTTCTTCTCCAAGTGACAGAAGAGCCAACATGGAGAGGTGCTATGCTGGACCTTGTTCTCACCAGCAAGGAGGGGCTGGTGGGGAATGTAAAGCTTAAGGGCAGCCTTGGCTGCAGTGACCATGAATGGTGGAGTTAAAGATCCTTCGGGCAGCAATGAGGGCACACAGCAAGCTCACTACCCTGGACCAGGAGAGAAGAATTTGGACTCTTCAGGGATCTGCTTGGCACAGGATAAAGCACTGGAGGGGAGAGGGGCCCAAGCAAGCTGGTTAATATTCAAGTATCACCTCCTCCAAGCTCAGGAGCAAAGCGTCCCAACAAAGAAGTCAGACAAGAACACCAGGAGGCCTGCATGGATAAACAAGGAGCTCCTGGACAAGCTCAAACACAAAAAGGAAGCCTACAGATGGTAAAATCAAGGAATACAGAGAAACTCTCCAAACAGCCAGGGATCAGGTTAGGAAGGCCAAAGCCCTGATTCACCAGCAAGAGCTCCAGCTACACCATCCAAGACAGAGGCAAAGGCAGGGACTGGGAGAATGAAGAACCGCCCACTGTAGGAGAAGATCAGGTTCATGACCATCTAAGGAACCTGGAAGTGCACAAGTCCATGGGACCTGATGAGATGCATCCATGGGTCCTGAGGGAACTGGTGGATGAAGTGGCTAAGCCACCATCCATCATATTGGAGAAGTCACAGCAGTCTGGTGAAGTTCCCACTGACTGGAAAAGTGGAAACATAACTCCCATTTTTAAAAAGGGAAAAAAGGAAGACCCGGGGAACTACAGGCTAGTCAGTCTCACCTCTGTGCCCAGCAAGATCATGGAGCAGATCCTCCTAGAAACTCTGCTAGGGCACATGGAAAATAAGGAGGTGATTGGTGACAGCCAACGTGGCTTCACTAAGGGCAAATCATGCCTGACAAATTTGGTGGCCTTCTACAACAGGGTTATAGCATTGGTAGAGCTCATCTACCTGGATTTGTGAAAAACATCTGACACTGTCCCACACGACACCATTGTCTCTAAATTGGAGAGATGTGGATTTGATGGATGGACCACTTAGTGGATAAGGAATTGACTGGATAGTCGCAGTCAAAGAGTTGCAGTCAACGGCTCGATGTCCAATTGAAGAGCGGTGACAAGTGATGTTCCTCATGGGTCAGGGTTGGGACTGGCGCTGTTTAACATCTTTGTTGGTGACATGGCCAGTGGGACTGAGCACACCCTCAGCAAGTTCGCCAACGACACCAAGCTGTGTGGTGCGGGCGACACGCTGGAGGGAAGGGATGTGCCATCCAGAGGGACCTGGACAGGCTGGAGACGTGGGACCATGTGAACCTCATGGAGTTCAACAAGGCCAAGCGCATGGTCCTGCCCATGGGTCGGGGCAATCCCAAGCACAAATCCAGGCTGGGCGAGGAGTGGATTGAGAGCAGCCATGAGGAGAAGGACCTGGGGGTACTAGTGGATGGAAAACTGACCATGAGCCAGCAATGTGCACTCACAGCCCAGAAAGCCAACCGTGTCCTGGGCTGCATCAAGAGAAATGGGGCCACTCTCATAAGACCTCATCTGCAGTGCTGTGTCCAGCTCCAGGACCCCAGCATAAGAACATAAACTGCCTGAGCGGGTCCAGAGGAAGCCCCGAAGATGATCAGGGAGCTGGAGCACCTCCCTTGTGGGGACAGGCTGAGACAGTTGGGCTTGTTCAGCCTGGAGAAGGGAAGGGTCTGGGGAGGGACTCTTTATCAGGGAGTATAGTGATAAGGGGTAACAGTTTTAAACTGAAAGAGGGTAGATTTAGATTAGATATAAGGAAGAAGTTCTTTCCTGTGAGGGTGGTGAGACACTGGCACAGGTTGCCCAGAGCAGCTGTAGCTGCCCCCTCCCTGGAAGGGTTCAAGGCCAGGTTGGACGGGGCTTTGGGCAACCTGGGCTGGTGGAAGGTGTCCCTGCCCATGGCAGGGGGTGGGACTAGATGAGCTTTAAGGTCCCTTCCAACCCAAACCATTCTATGATTATTCCAGTGGCTGATTTTTCACAATGAGAAGAATTTTCCTCTTGTGTACAACTGGAATCTCCCCAATATCAATCCCTGGGGGACACCACTTGTGACTTGTGTAGAATCAGAAACTGACCATCTCATAACCTTCTCTCTGTAAAACATTTTACCTCACTATCATCACTCTGACTCACTGCCTGATATTTCTGTGTGCCTGCTCTACAGACAGGTGCATTATTATTACAATACAGTCAGACCAAACCTCTATCTTCCTATATAATTCCTGTAAGATTACAAATAATCCCAGCCTGAGTCTATAATGGAGGAAAAAAAGAAAAAAAAAAAATCTAATGCTCCCTTTTAAATAGAGTAGGCAACATTCAGAGGGACACAATGGAGTCCAGCTTTTGAATTAAGGATGTCACACTGCTACTCATTTTAGTTACACAGCAATTCAGGTATATTAATTGCTTGTAGATACCTAGATTTAGGATTCATTTAAGGGAGCTTTACCTTGATAGATGCCAAGAATAGAACAGTTTGAAGTAGAGTATCCATTGACCCCTAATGAGACTTAAATTTGTAATTTTATGTTATATAGATATGTATAAATTTTATTATGTAATATATTACAGTGAACACAAATATTAGGGGTTTTCTGTGCTATCTTTGCAATACTGTACCAGTGTTACTTTTCATCTCTGGCATACACAGATGTCACTACATAACAGCTGCAATGCAGATACCATTATAGTATCAACATACTTGGATGACCAACTCTTTCTGCTCTTCAAAAACACAGCATTGCAATTATAATAAAGGAATTTTAATCTAGAAAACACCCACCCTGTTTCATACACAAAATGGCTTCCTGGCCCCAGTTCTCTGCATAAATACTTACAGTGCTGATTCACCCCAGTTAAAGCAACAAGGCTGCAAAAATAAGGCAATGAACAAAGACAAAGCTGACAATTTGAAGTGAATAAGAGAACAAAAAAAACCCCTGGTTATAATTATAAAGGGATAGCAAAGAGGGAGGCTGCAACTTCAGTGTGGAATAGCTATCCACAGATGTAAGTAGGATGTCCACACTGCGACAGGCCCCAATTTGACTTGGAAATTGTCTGACTCACCTAAAGAGTTAATTTGATGCAACTAATACAGGCTGAAAAAGACTATCTATACAAAGGGATTATAACAGTTTAACTCAAAAAGTCTTTAAGAGTTTAAGTCAGTAATGTATAGTATCATCAGTCATACACTTCAGATAATTGTACAGAATGCAGCAACTATCAATTCTTCTAGGATAAGATTGCAAAATGGGACAACTAATTTAAGTGTGCATCTTAGAGAAACCTCCCAGCACTCACTAACTCACCAAAATTCACTAATTCACTTACACAGTAGAATATAAATAGCTTCAACACACAGTCTATGACCCTGAAACTACTTTGAGGATGATTAAGAGAGTTTTCAACATGCCTGCATACAGGCAGATTTACAAAGATGTAGTGGTACTAGAAAAGCTGGACATTAACTTACAGAATCAGAAAAGTTGAGTACATAGCAAAGGATTATCTCAAGATCATCTCAAAGCAAATTACTAGCAACTTAAACTCAACTACCAGTTTGCAATCTTACGTAAAGATTCAGAAAGCCAAGTAGATTCGGTTCAATTAATTTATCATTTATAACTACAAAGGAAAAACTAAACAACATCCCGTACAGGAATGGCATATATAGGGGTGGGAACACTGTAACAAAAGAAATGCTTGACCTAATTCTTCATGTTGCCAGTATTTACAGCCAGTTTAGAGCTTAGTAAATACCCTTTGCTCTTGTTCAAGCGTTTTGCATTTTCTTCCATATTGTTCTTTGATGCATGTTTGTACGCAGTTCATAGACTTCCATCATCAGACTTTCTTACTGTTCCCCTTTACCCATTCATTTTGCACATACAAAATTCACAAAATTTGTCTTTTTGGATAGTACAGGTTATTGATACTTAATATATTCACTGGTGTTCATCTCAAAAAACATTCAAAGGCTCAGGAAAACCCCAGTCTTCAACTTACTCAAACTCTGGTGCGAAATACACATTAACTAGGCAGAACTTTGATTTTAACATATTTCTGCACTGTATTTTAACATTAAATCACTATATGTACAAAGTGCTTTCAGGAAGTATGGCTTACAGCACTGTAGATCTGCAGTATATAAAAATAATCAGCTTGTTTTATAAGCACTCTTAAGTCTTTTTATAGAGTTTTCTTACATTTCTTGAATCCAAAAATTTTTTATGAACAGATGAACAGAATTTGAGACTTCTCAACTGCAGATTACATAATCTTTCAAATTTACACTAGGCTGGCTGTTAGCTGCCAAGATCCCACAGGTCTTTTTCAATTGTTGATACTAGGTTTGGAAATCTTAACTCAGTTTTGAGATTTACACATCACTGATTTTTTGCTTATTTGACATGATTTCAGCTGTTACAAAAAGATTCATCGTTTCATCTAACAACCCATTCACTTTTTCTTCCTCTACCAGGAGTTGATTCACAGTCCAAAACAAGTATTTACGTCAATAGTTCTCTGCCCAACTTCCTCTGTTACTGCTCAATGAACTGTTCAGCTGTCATCATCTCACAGCTGCTGCCTCCCCAGCCCCATGCTCACCTCCTATCATCACTTCCAAGTCCACACCTCTCACCTGCAGATGCTTTCCAGCAACAGTCCTTTCCTCTGAAAACACAATCTCTGATACACCTCAGTTTGCATTATGCTATATGGTATTAGTCTACTCTAATTTATTCTTATTTTCATCTTTAAGGCTGCCTTTTCTCTTCCTGCAAAACAGTTGCTCAAACGTCAGTGAAGCTTTTCCCTTTTTCAAATCTTTCGGCTCCTCTTTAATTCACTACTGGCTATTTGTAGCTAAATCTAATCATCTGCTGGTAAGCATCTGCTTCTATAAACAGTTTATTTTCTCTAGCTTTTTTTTTTTTAAAAAAAAAAAAAAATCATGTTTCCCAGAGTCTCATTAATTTTGTCAATTTATTTGCTCTTGCAAGAAATCATCTACTAGTTTACTTCTCCCTCTCTTTACCCTTGTCCCACAAGTTTCTCCTAGAGAAAAGCAAGCTCATTTTTAGCAATCTGGTCTCTTCCAAATTATCAGTATTATTTTAATTACTACCTATTTCCAGCATGGGAAGGGGCTTTGCTTTCATAAAAAAAGAACATATGACCAAATACAAGTTCACTGAAGAATGTTTCACCCCAGAGGAGTAAGTCTCTCCTTGTTTTAGTAATTTATCTTTCTCCACAGACAATCCCCTTGTCATATCTTCTGACAATTGTTCTCTTTGCTTCCAAAGCATCTGTGTAGCATATTGGTACTTTCTGATCCTTTGCTATGCAATTCTCAGGAGTGACAAAGCCACAATGTCTGGTTTTCAGTCACTTAAGAGTTTCTATCCAATTCCTCCCCCCACACCCTTCTTAGCACTCCCTGAACAATGGGCAGTGGAAAAAGCTTAAATATAGCCAACAGTCCTTCTAGGGGGTCAAGCATGTAAGGAATTTTACAGCCTAGATTACCTAGTCTCCATCCGTCCCCTCAGCTAGCAAATCCAAATTTACCTCCTATTATCATATTAAATTCATTCTAACTATTCATCTCCTTCACACTACAGGGCTGCACCTACTTTTACCTTCTTGGCTACTTCAGTGTTAGAATTTCTTCTTAACAGCCATTAATGAGGTCACAGAGCTAAAAAAATGTAGAAGCCTGGGAATGCGCAGAAGTTACTAAACGTAACAAGCAAGGAATCTTACCATAGGTTCCTATGCAGGTGTAGGTATGTGCGGATTTAATACAGGAAACAGCACACAGCATACAGTATGTCACAGAGGCAAAACATGGAGTGAAGAAATAAAAAAGCAGTTATTCTCTTAGACTATGTAAAGTAGGTTTAGCTTGTCTAAACTTACCTGTGATGAATGAAAAAGCATCCATGACAGATAAACAAAAGCTTTAAAGTAACTTGGCCTCTGCTGGACTGGCATGTGCAGTTGGGACTCTTTTGACCAATACTCTGGTTTTGCCTATGAAATGTTTTCTTAACGTGACTGTATGTACTTAATAATAATCAATCTAACTCCAAAGTCACTGTCCTCTTTGAGGCATGTGCAAGTCATCATTTCGCAGTTGATATATTCCTTAATGCTGGGGATAAATGTGTTCTAATGTGACTACTACATTTTCTGTGCTATAGGGCTCAGAAATAATATAAGGAGTCCAGAACTAGGTCCAATTTCTGAATCTGCTTCTCTTCCTCTCACTGATTCACACTCTCACAAAAATATGCCCATTACTTAGCTGCATGACAGAAAGCCATAGTGTGTAAAGGAA
This sequence comes from Strix aluco, assembly GCF_031877795.1. NCBI lineage: Eukaryota > Metazoa > Chordata > Aves > Strigiformes > Strigidae > Strix > Strix aluco. The sequence goes on from NC_133941.1 coordinate 19,511,956, forward strand.
TTTCAAAATTTGGCAGGTAAATGAACTCTCCCTCTATGGATGAGAATTTGTTCCTTTATTTTCTCGAGCTTCTGACTGATATTTCTCATCACAGCTGAGGCAGCTTTTATTTTCTTGGATCCCAACTACTCTGGGAATTCTAGAAAGATGTGTTAGGTGAGAGGAAGTCAATCTTTGATTTCTGTCACTGAACGGGCAGAATATGCTTCTGTCTCTGCTGAAGCTGTTTTACTCCCAATACTAGGTCTAGCCTTCTTAAAACTCCAATTACTTTTCCCTTTCCAAGAATTTCCTCTGTTTGCACTAACTGACAGCTAGTGAAACTAGATTCTGAAACAGCAGAATAGGCTGAAGCAGTCACAGTTATTTGCTACTATCTAAAAATGTGTTAAGTACAGGTACTGGGAAAACATGGGGTTTCTTGTTTTGTTTAAAATACCTGTTTTGGATGATGCCTGCTCAAAAGATGTGTCTGTTAGGTAAACAGGTCTTTGATGGAAACCACTCTTTACTTAGCCTCCCCAGCTGCAACTAAATTCAAAGATTCCTACTGAGGTGTACAATAAACACATGTATATTATTATCAGCTGAGACATTTGTCTGAAAATACTTGTTCCCAGCTTTATGCTGTAAACCATTTTATCTCAAGCAAGATTCCAAAACCGTATCTTCAAATGTTACAGGAACAGCTCCTGAAAAATTAAGTGTCCCTGATGACATACATTATTCTAGGCAGCTTGTAGTGACAAAGCACCACCATAGTCTGATGGTTCTCAAATACAGTGCCAATATGGATTACGGTTTGTGAGTTTTTTCCCCAGCAAATAAGTATCTATGCGAAAACAAACCTGTATCAAACCAACAGCAATAAAGTACAGTGGCATTGCTGTTGCATGCAGATAGGGGAAAGTCCTAAAATAAAAGTAGAAACTGGGATCACAAAGACTACATAGAAAGCTGAGGAAAAACATTCTCCATCCTGGCTAAACCACGTTAGAATAGCGATTGTCTTTCGAGTCTTTATTGCCTTATCTCCAAAGCTTTCATTTCACATCACCTAGAATTTTCTAAACCAATGCAAAAAGACAAATTACACACCTACCATCACCATTTCGATAGCCCAGAAGCACTGCAGGATAATTAACAGTTCTTCAGTTCTGGCAAAAGAAGTAGAACAGACTTTATAGGACAGGGACAGCTAGGTGGAGCAATCTGCTGCTGAAGCCATAAATCTCTCTGAACATGACAATAACAGAATACTACTCAAGCCTCACAGATGCAGTATCATCTATATGTATCATAGAGAGAAAAATAGGCCTTAAGGAACTAATATGGAAAGAAAAACTAAAATAAAGAGGTAAAAAAATGCACCAACTGGAAATCCTGTAACACGCTCAGATCATCACGTCATCCAGACTTAAGTTTCACAGTTTTGAGTCTACTCTGTGGTCAGCCAGCTCCCTTGGTTTTAGCCTTTCTGATCACTTCATATTTCTGAAGTCTTCTTTCCTGGCCTGTAGCAATGGCCATGTGCCATTTCTAGATCAGATGAACACGTTCACCTTCCTTTGCACCGATTCCTCTGAAATTCCTGGCCTTCCTCACTACAGAAGACAGCAGATTACTGAGGGAAACAGGATACTAATCAGCCAAGAAAGGGAAATAAATAAGAATTAAGCAAGCTAACGACCAAAAGATGGTCCAGCATCTGTACCAGTGGCTCAGATATTCATCTTGCTAAGTGTAACTCTGAAGGAGTGTATCAAAACAGCGGCAAATACAGGAAGGAGGAGGAGGACCTTGCTGCAGGACTGGAGAACAGGAAACTCTGCTTATTGCCCCACAGACTGAACATAGTTTTGCAAATGCTTGTGAGTGAGACTGTCAGTCACTGATAGACCTGTTTAGATACTCACCCAGCAGTGAAATAATAAACAGAACTCATGAAAGTTCAAGGAGTAAAGCATCCAAAAAAAAAAAAGCTCACAAACTGGCTCTTCCTAAGTTACATCTTCACTTTCCCTCAGTTCTCATAGTAAGTACGGGTCACAGAGTGTCAATATCCATTTAGCATTTGCTTTGTTTAACAAGGCTTGATAACTCTGGATTACTGGCCATAACTAAAAAAAGGCAGCTTTCCAGAGATGCTGTATGAAAGTGTAGTATAACAGCCAAGGAAGAACCCAGCTACAGTGGTGCTGTTCTCAAGTATTTAAAACAAAACCATAAACATTTACTGCAGCAGCACCATGCACAAACCTGCTAAGTCAGCCTGATCATTTAATCTGAGGGTAATTTATGTAACAGATCAGTTGATTCTACAAGGTTTGGTTTGAGAAAGGGGGAGTAATACAGTTGTCTTGTTTCTTCACTTAAATGAGAGAAGGAATTGAAAGATATCTATAGGCCAAATACCCCTGCTATGTTCATTTTACGGACTCTCAGTCTTTTGCTTTTCAAAAAAACTGTCACAGAGCTATCAGTTGACACTTGTCAAAATTGACATCATGAAGTGTCAAAATTTAAAGTAAAAAGTGTCAGGCAGATATTTTTCTCCACAGTTCTTGTCTCAAGCACAATTTTTAAGCAATTTTATTCTGCATCACATGACTTCCAAGCAAAGCTTGCCCATTAAACATGCTTCTATTTGAGTATTTTTTACTGTATGTATAGGCAAAAAACTGTACTCGTGGACCCATGCACATATATACAAAAAAAAATATATGTATGCATAAAGTCAAGGTGTGGAGATACAGGGCCGAACAGATTAAATATTTGCTCTAAAAATCTTGAACAAAGACATACCAGATTAATGTTGATTCATATGGTTTTCCCCCCCACACCACTTTCATGAAAAAGATCAGAAAGCATCTTTTTAGCCAGAAGGTGTTTTAGAATATCTGTGAGAAGTCCCAACAAGTCTGAAAGTTTATTTCCAATTTTTCAAAGCCTAAATCACAGAAACTAACTAGACAAGTAGTAAACACCTAGGTATCTGTGAGCATATGTAGACACAGAAAACTCCTGTTTATCAGGAAACAAATTACTCTTGTTGGCCTTAACAGACAAGTGTGCCAGAGAGATTCTGTCTTTATTCTGGAAAACCTCTACTCCTTCTAGCTCAATGCTGGATGTCTCTATGGAGACAAAAGCTATATTTTGTAAGCCTGAGACTAGAACAAACCCAGAGGAACAGCAATGAACAGCTGCGGGACAGAGCAAGCGGTTTAGTTTATGCTTTGCTAAATATATATAGATTGAATGAATTTGGGTTCATAAGTGTTGTTTATATTAAAACCAAATCTCTCTTACTAAGGCAACTTGACTGTAAACACCCCTAGAAATTAGTGTCTAGGAAACATCTATACACCCCAGAAATGAAGACCATAAAACCCAGCAATCATGCAGTATCAACTAGTCACTCTTGGCTTGCAAATTGATCCCAGAGCAGCTTTGTTTGTAGACCCCAGAAGCTTTACAGAAAAGCTTTTAGCATACTTAAATTCTGCCCACGGCCACCTCCCTTTGTAAGACAGGAAGAGTCCCCAGTCATATTTGATGAATGATAGATACCTTATCTCTGCTTGGTACCTAGTGTTACAGCCTGGAACCAACAGCATTCAGACTGCATCCTCTTAAACAAACACAGATCTTCATTTAAGTCAACACTTACAAGCAATATCGCAAAAGTGTCTTGATAGCTGCTAGTTAATCATTGTACAATGCAAAATCAGTTTCTGCTACAAACTATTTTTGAGATTTTATAAAGAAAATATGAATAAGCTTACTAAAATACACTGAATGTGAACAAAAACAGTGGAAGCAGAGACAAAAATAGAAACTATGGCCTGAGGCAAGTACTGGGTGGCTTGAAAGTAGAAACACTTTGTAAGGAACAGCAATTCCCGCTCCTCCACCCATTGCTTCCCAGGGAATTCTACTTTTCACCCATCCTAAAAGTTCCTAAACTGAATCCATCCAACCTTGGGACAGAAACAGTGACCAATGATTTCATAAGAATGCCAAGACTTCAACTGCAACTTTGTAGCACATCGAGAGGACAGGACAGCAAACTGTACACAAAACAGAACTACAGCTTCATCTTCAGAATTACAGTGAAATTGCAGCTAATTGTTATTATTACAAAGAAATCTACTCTTTCCTGGGATCTGCGATCCAGTCTTCTGAACTAGAAAGTAAAAGTTTTAACCTCGGAACAGGAAGATTCAGAGATAGAAAGGGTATCAGAAATCTAGCTTTCCACACAGTCTGGAAAAAAACCCACCAAAATATTACCTTCTGGCATTCTTTGGAAAAAGATGAAGTCAGCTTTTCTCACAGGAGATACAAATATATGATTTACTAGAATGCAGACACCAGAGAGCAGAGAATAATGCATTTTAAATCTTTAGGAAATTGAAGCATAAACTCTTTGCCTGTTCAGGAAAAAAAAAACACCACCAACCAAAAACCAAAACCCCACCTGACATCCAAAAAAAGCTACAAGTTTGTTTTTAATTCTCATTGTACTGTAGAAAGTATTCTGTGCTACTCTGTATTCTAGAAACTGCACCCTGAGGAGCACTCAGTGCAGTTCTTAGCTCTTTTGTTGAGCTGCCAGAGATCAAACGGCTTATTTGAGAAAAACCAACACATCCAAATGCAAACCTACAGCTTTCATTAAAATTCTTAAAACATTTTGCTATGTAGAAGTATTGTGTAGTTGCACTGCGTTAGTCAGAAGTTGTGTCTCATTCAGAAACTGGGGACAAGTTACACCCAAATATACTTGGAATTGAAAAAGAGAAAACCTCAAACACTACTGTCTCTACTGGGTGTCAAAATACTTTAAAAAAAACAAGCAGAACTGCAAAGTGTCTGATCAAGATTGAAACACTTAAGGAAATTAATAAACTATAGATTATCATGTCAGTTTACAGTGCACAAAGTTACTGTTCACACAGGTTCTGCGTAGTCTTAGTTCACACTGACAGTAAAGAGATCTACTTCACATTAGATGAGACCAAATGAGGCATCTGTACTTTATAGATAATAAATGAACACCTGTGGCCTCTCACATGTAGATGGCTAACAGCTACTCTTGAACAACCAGGTTAATGCTATACTTCTCACCTGATCTTCTTCTTCATCCTCTTCATCTTCTGCCAAACGCTGCCTGCCCACTTCATACAGTCTGCAAACTGTATCCATGTTCATGGCATCCATGCTCCCTTGATTCTGAAGAGGAGATGCCCACACAGCAGTTAGCCCCAGCAATCAGCTCAACATTCATATTCAGTGCTGTATCTGATCTCAATCACAGAAACATTACCGAAATCCTTCCCTCCCACTTACTAGCAGCAGTACAATTAGCACTAAAACCAAGTCTTTCTGGTTTCAAGGACCAGCCTAGGGGTGATGTAAAAACATCTACTTTCTGGTTCTGTCATCCACAAGTTACAATCTTACCAGTAGACTTCAGAAAACCTTTACTGGATCCTTAATGTGCTTTGGGTTAGTTCTTACCTAACCACAGACTTTCTTTCAAATTTGCCTCCTTATTATGTCATTGAACCATACGCCTTGGAAGAATGCTAAAAGCTGTCATATAGCAAGAGTTCCAGAAGACAGCAGCCACTGCTGCCACATGCCCTGAAATAACATTTCCAATGACCCCTATAAGAAAATTTTCCTATCTTGGCCTCACAACTTTGACAACTCCAACTTCAGCAGTTAAACATGAAGCTTGCCATACTACAAATTCTTGACACACTTTTTTTGGTCTGTAAGGATCAGTGGTTCAGAGAGTATTAAGTCAACAGGATTTTAAATTAGTCACCACACGTACACAGTCAGGTTCAAGAAACTGGGTACTGACAACATACTATTAGGCAAAGAACTGGACCCGTTAGTTTAATTTTACTTCCCCCTAACAAAGGAGAAGTTTTGCTCAGTAATTTTTGCTTCAAATCCTTAGCTTCTGGGATTTTGCTAGGAAAACAAGTGAAAAAGGAACAGTAAGATCTTTTGGATCTTACTGGAAAAAGGAACAGTAATCTTTTCTGATTCACAGAAAAGCTCCATGGAAAGCCCCAGGGAGATTGCATTTCCTAGTTATTTGATACAATGCAAATTTTAATAGGAAATTATTGCTATAAATAGGAAAAAATGCATTTGTCTGTGCTTATGAGAAGGAAAACCTCTGCACATTTTAAAGGGGGACGTGCTTGAAGAAGAGAAGCAAATGTGTTTGAAAGTTTAAGGAATAGGAGGCAGAAAAACAAGACTGCTGTGGGTGGACAACAAAAAGCTAATAGCATCTTTACCATCATCAAAACACCACCACTGCTTAGGACATGAATTTAACAGTACTCCAGGAACTCCAGAATCATCACTTCTGAAGGTTTTAAAAAAAGAAACAAAAAGCATTGCACTCAAACCACAGCTACAGAGACCAGAGTTTATTCTTAGCTCCTTTACCTCAATGACAGCCAGATAGCAGTCCTTGCTGTCTGTGCACAAGTCAAAGATATTCCGCTTTACGTCTATGGTAGCTGGAAAACATCACAAAACAAACTCAGTGGTTAACTGCACATTACTTAATGCTGGCTGAAAGAAAAGCTGTCTAAAAGCAGATAAAATGTTGGGACAAGAAACAACAGCTGAAATAAAAGCAAAATGAACATTTGTAACTAATTCAACCCGTAATAAAGAATAGAAATGTTGGAGACTATCATAAAAAAAATAGCCAGGTAAGTTCTTAATCTGTTCTTCTCCCTTGATAATACATTTATTGGCCTCTCTAAGCACAATAAACAAGAGATAATCTTCCAGGATAGGTGGCAACCAAGGGACTGAGCCATGTCTCCTTTCAATAGCAAAAGCCACATCTGTTTACATCCGTAGCAGCCATTAGCTTAGCTCCAGAAGCTTTGCAAGCTGGCAGCCAAACTGACAGGATTTTGAACTACCAGCATGGGGAAATGCTGTTGGAAAAAGTAAAACAAAATTAAAATGGAAGACCAAAAAAAAAAAAAAAAGGCCCTTCCTGAAATGAGACCAGTGACATCTTGGCCAAATGACCTACTATCTCAGATTATGTCCTACTTGGAAAGAGGAAAGGAAAATAAAGCCAGAACTGCAACGAAGACAATCACACTGAACAGGATATGATGCTTGAACCTATTTCAGCGTTAAACCCAACTCCCGTGCTTCAATCAGAACAGGTTGTAGCACGATTTGTTTTGTTACATATGCAAAGGAGAGGAGGAAGTGAATGTTACTAAGCAGAACTTTCAGTAAACCTTCAAACTAAGCTATTTGCTCCTCATTTACTCTTACCTATAGGTTTATAATCAGTTGCATTAAATGTCCTGAAAGAAGAGCCGAAGGGACTTCTCATTCTCTCCTCCAGAAGGTCATCTTCATCATCTGCCTGCAACATAGCTGATACAAGGAAAGATTATTCCACAAATCCACCTTCCATTCGTCACTATCATTCACCAACTTAAGATCAAATCAGAGTTCGATGTGAATTTTCTTTCTATTTAATAGCTTGGCAAGACCCATTTAATATCTACTCTTCCAGAGATGCCTTTATTAATACTGCAGATCATTGAAACTTAATACAGAGGACAAAATTATTTTTTCAAGCATCATCAGATCTGCCATTATAGACATTTTCTTTTTCAATAGGTTGATTTTTAATCTCACAAATTAGTTGTGATATTGCTGATGTTAGAGAAAACTGTCTTTGTCAGCAATACTCATAGCATAAACATCCTGAAAAAATTCCAGTTCACACAGTAAGGCCTGGAGTTAGACAGTCTCTCTGAAGCTTCCAATTTCACTGAACAAGCATCTACTTATCACAAACCAGAGGTGACCAAGGAGAGTAATATAAGACTGAGAAGTCCTACCTCCATACATAACTGTGCCAGTATAGTTGAAGACCACACGACACTGATCCAGTGCGGGTACTGTGTGTAACAAATGGAAAGTTCGGAGGTCCCACTGAAAAAAATAGAGGCTAAGGAGCAACAAACAATTGAAAGTTTCTATTTCCTTTTTAACACAGTGGCAAACAACGGATTGTGTTCAGGAAAATTCACTGCCACCCTCTTGCAAGTATGACAGAACCATAATCAGATTCTAGCACCACAATCCCTTCCCCACATTCAAAATGAAAAAGCTCTTACTCAAAATGTCATTCCCAGTCATAAGAGTTAACTGCAATAACTTCGAGGTTGATCTTGGTAAGGGATGGGAAGAGAGCAGAGGTACCACAGTATGTTAGAAAAATCTTTCTTGCTCTCTTTGTGTGTTAAGTATTTCCTCTAGGCCGTATAAGAGGCAGAATCTAGATTTAAATTAGCTATTTGTCTAGCAGTCAGACTTAATTGATTCACAGACAAAACCTGTTGTTACATGTAACACAGCAGGCCATTAATACAACTTCTGCAAACAGCTACCTGTTTATCAATACACATTCTTTAGGTCCCAGCACATCAGTTACCACAGTGGCCAAAGGATACAATTTCTGTATTGACTATGACCTCTAGCCCATTGGGATGGAAAACACCACTGATGGTCATGTTGAATTTGTCAAACTTGTGGATGGCTTGCGCCGATCTGACGTCCCAGAGGACACCATCATTTAGGACAAGGTCATCAGTGGGGTTAAATGTGGCACAGTTCTTCTTGTAGTTGTTGGCAAGATCTGGGTTAAACAGAGTCAATAGCTTGTTGCCAGTCTGAATATCATAGATCTTTTAGATTAAAAAGAAAAAGAAAGATTAGTCACAATTTGTAATATACCTGTGCCTAAGATCACCCCACATTCCCCCTTCTAGATTTGTTTTCAGGATCACCCCATTTTTCTTTTTGCTTTTCCATTTCAAGTGAGAGCATTCCAAAGACAACCCTTCCTACCAGTCCTTTAATAGTTTTTCACAGCTGGAACCAAGTCTCACAACATGTTTCAGCCAGTATTTAGCTTACTGCAGGTTCACTGATATATTTCAATACGATCAGGATTAGTTCCAAAGCAACTAACCCCATTATGAAAAGTGGACTGTGAAGCTGCAGTCACAAGGTACCACTTAGCCAGAAACTGTTTCAGAAATGGAACTGCTTTCAGAACAGATCATATTTGCAAACAAAAACTCCAAAGCACAGTGAGGGAAAAAAAAAAAAACCAAACCAAAACAGAAACCATAAAAAAGGAGTTAAAGTTCCTGGCATTTACACAGGAAGGCAACTTTCTGAGCTTTGCCTCGACAAACTGGAAGATAAAAAGATAAAAAGGGCTTTAACTAGTATGAAGGGTTTATAACTATCTCAGATAAATTTGATCTCTAACATCCCTCAGAGCCTAGCTCTTGTTCAAACTTACAGAGAGGAAAAAATTCTCTAGAACTGGAAAATAAATCTGTTTAACAGATAAACACAATACACAAACTGATATGACTTTCAGATAAATCCAAGTTAAGAACTGGGCAGGAATGGACAGTTTGCTTTAACAAATCAGAGCAGTAAGTAAGATCATAAATAATTTGAATAAGTTATGTTTCATGACAATTTTTAATGCAAATACTCTTTTGAAAGAGTCCGTGCCTATAACGAATGCAAATTAGCATGAGAAGCAGCAGCACTCTGAAACCTGCGTCTGTCAAATTTGCAGGTATTCATATAAAACCCTTCAACAGCATTCTCTCAAAATATATCAGTAAAATTAAGTTACCCAAAACAAGCTGCAAATTTGGGGGGGGGCAAAAGGAGGACACTTTCAATAGGCCACTTCCCACAGCTGTTGATTGAGCTACTGTTTACTGTTAACTTTTATTATTATTATATTACTGAAAAATAAGGCAAAGGAGGCAACTTCAGGAAGAAAAAAAAGTGTCCTGCATGATCTCTCTCAAATAAACAATAACAAAGCAGATTCTACAATTGCCCAGAATCCTAACCACAGAGGCAACACACTGCACACTGCTTGTGCTACAGTTGGTTTGAAATGGTCAAGTTTATATCCTTAAAACACAGGAAGAAGTTATTTGACACTTTCAAAGCTTTCCTCTAAAGCCTCTTAGCTCATTAGTTACAGGAGCATCACAGAACCCAGATCTGTTAATAAATGTCCTGTGAAGAACTATATTCTTGTCACAGCTTCACAACCATCACCTTTATTGGTACTTACATGGGCAATGTCTCCTTTTGTGCCAATGACCCTATCCTGAGAGTGCTTGCTGAACTCCACATAGTGATCATCAGGGAAGGAATGCCTGTAGATAGAGTTAGTAAAGAAATCAAGGAACTGCAGATTCACACCACCTGTGTGAACCAAACACTACCCCATCACCTCCAGCAGAGGTTTCAACAATGCAGGAAGCAAAAAATATAAAGACAACTTTCCTTCACCATTGACCATGGCATACTACAACGTTAAAATGCTCCACTGTCATTTGCAGGAAAAAAAATCTATTGCAGACAGAGCCTTTACAGCAGACCGGTGAAAAAAACACAAGCAGCAAATTCACAGACTTGTCATTAACAGGGTCTGCCATAAACATAACACTATCTAGAGGAGTGAGCAATGAATGGCTTCACGAACATTCAAACACACATGCAGGACTGAGGCACATTAAACTTTTTATCCAAAGAATGCCCTCTAGCTGACTTAAAACAGGTCACACCAAAACTGTTGCTTACAACTGAGATAGACAACAGTCAAACCTTTTAAAAATTAAGAGCCTTCCACACACATTTTCATGAGAAAGAACAATTGTAAATACTGCAATCAATTTTAAATAACTGTCTCCAGGTCTGAAAATTTCACCATGCAAATCACCATGCTAGTAAAAATCTGTAACTGGCTACAGAAAGACTATCAAGATAATTTACAAACATGAGAACAAAAATACAAACATTTATTTGCTTTCAGGGACAACAGTGATTTTACTGATATATCTTGTATTAAATAGGACTTTAGATAGTTAGAATTTAGCAAAGCTGTCTATAGCAAACAAAATAGGAAGATAACAAATATAAGAAAGGGAGTACATTTTACTTTTTCACAAGAGACATTGTGAGAGCTGTGCTGTACTGTTCTTTCATAGACTTTGTTCTTAGGGTTTCTGCCTATATTGAACTGCAACATATCCCTCAGCTGAATCAGAGTATACCTACTTCATATCAAAGACAGACTTCATGCCCCACAATGCAGACAGAGGTTGGCTCCACGTAGCAGATGTCAGCAATAAAGATCCATCCTGTATTTCCAGATGGGAGTGGAAGAGGAGAAAGGGAAAAGAATACCAGGGAAAACGGAGGTTATCATTATACCTGTACACTTTAACTTACACTTACAAGACAAATTTAGGAACTATAGCAGATTGTCCTGGTTTTGGCTGAGACAGAACTAATTGTTTTGGTTTTTTCCTTCCTTCTTAGTAGCTAGAATAGTGCTGTGTTTTGGATTCAGTATGGGATTTGGTATGTGAAGAATGTTGATAATGCACTGATGTTTTTAGTTGTTGCTAAGAAGGCCTTTACTTCTCATGTCCTGCTAGTGCACAAGAAGCTGGGAGGGAGCACAGCCAAAACAATGGACCCAAATCGGCCAATGGAATATTCCGTATCATATAACATCATGCTCAATATACTGATAAGGGTTCATCGGGAAGCTCTACTTGAGTTTTCGGGATGGTGGTTTTAGGATTCTCTCTGCTCTGGGATCACTAGCCAGGAACGGGCTGGGCATCGGTCAGCAGGTGGTGAGCAATCACATTGTGCATTACTCATTTGTATTTTCTATTATTACTATTACCATTATTATTTTCATTTTATTTCAATTATTAAATTGTTTTTATCTCATCCTACAAGTCTCCTTATCCTTACCCGTCCAACTCTCTCCCCCATTCCCCGGGGATGGGGGAGGGCAAGCGAGCAGCTGCGTGATGTTTGGCTGCTGGCCGGGTTTAAACCACGATACAGATTTTGTGCTTACTAAACTACTCCTATGGGGATAAAGTCTAGGTTTCTAATACCATGTAGAATATAAAAAGCCCTTGGCAGACAAAAAAAACCATTACAGATAACAATAGGAATGATCTATGATGTTAATAGCAGATAAAATCAGATAATCTATGCCTGAATTTTGATGCCCTGTGAGTGGAGTTAATTCTGCTTATAAATCAGTTATCTTTTATTTCTTCCTAGAATCAACCCTCTAAAGATTTCTTTCTCCAACAAAGAGAGGTTATATGAAGTTTTATATTTTATCTCACATTTATCTTACATAGTCAGTTAAAGCATTTTTCCATTTCCAGACATATATATTCATTAGTTATGAGGGCACACAGACACTGTGCATCTTCTCCATTATCTTGGGAAGAAAAAAAATAATTGTAGAACTTACAGAGAGGGAGTATGTAACTATTACAAATACTTTAATAACAAGCATTGCAGGCCAGGTGCATTTCAGATGTACATATCCAGATGGGCCCAAAACATACCAGATCTTAGGCTGTGAGAACTTCTAAAACTCAGATTACTTACCCTAGATGGCTCAAGGTGCGTGATGGCAGAGTTATGGCAGTTGTAACTGGCCTCCTCCTGTCCACTGAATACGTTATAGAGTTTCAACTGCCCTGTGCAAGTACCCAGCATTAAGAATCGTTCTCTTGCAGAAAACGCACAACAGGTAAAGCCACTCTCATCCTCATTTGCTTCCCTGAACACAGAAATGGGACGGAACCTAGAGAAGGTAGAAATACAAGGGTCACCCAAAAGAGAAAAAAAAGCAAAACTGAAACGCTGTGTGACGATATTAAATCCAGTCCTTAAATATCACGTAGATACAAGTTACAGCTTTCTTCTAGGACAAGCGAAGTGTCAATTGTAAGACTAGCACTCAAGTGAGTATGTTACAGTAGTGTTTGCAATGTTTTGGGGTTTGTTTTGCATTCTTAAGTACTTCTGTTTAAGCACATCATTAAGTTGAAGCACTTGGGAGTCCATCTTCAAAGTTGGATTAATAGAAAACCTGTAATGCTGTCACCTGGATAAGTACAGACAGCTAGCAAAAAAATTTCTAACAGTTCTGAAACACTCAAGACAAGAAGGCACGGCACAGCAGCCAAATAACCTCCTGTCATCACAGTTTCCCAAGGTGATACTGGTTTCACTGTGAAGATGCTTTCATCTATGTGTCATCTTTATTTTTATAAACTTTACATCATCTTCCAATTCAACCTCAGCAAAGAAAAGCCATGTAAAAAGGCTAGCAACTGGTGGTGCTGCGGAATCAGCTGCAACAGCAAAATATGGATTCTGCTGTCCCGCATCTATCAGCCAACCCTCCTCCAGGCTATGCTACACTGTCATTTAAAACTGGCATTACATACTTACCTTCCAAAGGAGAATAAAGAGCCATGAGCTTCATTAGTCAATGTTGCTAATGAATTAACATGAACTGAAAATAAAGTGTGCTTTATGTGCTAAGGGTCAGTACTAAGGACAAGAGAAACAGAACGACTTCTAAAAATGCCTTTCAAGGCTCTCCCACTTGCCACTGTTGAATTAAAACACTTTTCTTTCCAAGGATACTCCACTGCGGGACTGCACAGCCTGAATCCAGGTAAGGCTTTTTGGCACAGGGTACATCCTGAGAGGGATCAAGAAACATTTTTCTTCCTTACCTGCTAAATATAAGGTGTCTATCAAAGCAGCCACCATCCACCCCTCCGTATTTCGGAAAGGCTGCCCTGCGGGTCAGCCGTGAGGTAAAGTTAGTTGGCGCTTGGCGCCTCTGTTTTGGCTCAGGACACTGGTGGGGAGTAAAGAGAGAGAAAGGGGGACAGGTGGCAACAGGGTTCTTGCAGCGGGCGTGCTGCTCCCTAAGGTACTCTGTGATTATACTGTCCAGTGTGGGTGGGGAAGGAAGGTGTCTGTCCAGCTGCTTTTTGATAGCTGGGCTCTGGCTGTAGGCGCCATGGTCCGATTTTTGTCGCAACACTCTGATTTTCCTGCCGTTGCAAGGAGACGGCCTCTCCCTGACAAAGCTAATCCTGCCAATCAGAGGAGAGTTGCTGGCATAAGAAGGGCCTGGAAGGGCGAGTGGACCTTGGGATGCAGACGGCCTTGCCTGAGCATGGACAGAGGCGGCAGTGGAACCTACAGAAGCGTGGCTACTCAAACGGGCTGAGATGCCATTAGCTATGCGAGGAGTGCGAGGCAGGGTCACAGGAGAGGCAGCAGCCGCAACAGGGGTGAAGGCAGATGAATGAGATGCTGCAGTCATGGGTAGGTCAGCCTCCTTAGTAAGGACAGATGCAGTTTCTCCTAGGCCCTTAGAGATGAGATGGTTCCGAATCAGGAGCAGCAGCTCCTTCTCAGGAAACGTGATCCTTGACTGGGCCACCACATCCGCTTTCTGCAACCGAGCCAGAGAGACATCTGTGCCAATCAGCAACGGCTTCCCCGAGACACGCTCTATCAGCTCAGCAGCGTATTTGCAGAACTTCACATGCTCGCTGCGCTTGTCCTGAAGCACCGGCTCTTTCATCAGCTGCTGAATTTGACAGCTGCTGAAGAGGGGGAGCTTGCTGATAATCTGCCGGACAGTACTGCTGCGCGAGAGCCCCACCAAGGCTTTGCAGGCTAATGCTCGGATCTGATCTGCGTCTGTGATCGGCATCTTTATAGACAGCAACGACAGCAGCACTTTGATGCCGTTATTGGACTGTACCACATTCCACATCTTAGCTAATGTGTGCTCACTGCTCTTGGGGGCCTGAGGCAGCTTTCGCCGAGGAGTTCCAGAGATGAATTTGCCAATACTGGAGATCCGATTATCTGGCCCACATACACAGTTGATGATGATCTGAAGGGCTGATTTCTGAATCTCAGCATCATGGATGAAAAATTCACCTTCAGCAACTCCAAGGATGATACTAATACCTAGCAAGGGAAAGAAATAGTTTCTTTAGTACTCTAATATTTATCTTACGCAGTTTATCAGACAAGTAAGGGAGCCTTCCAAAAATTTGAAGTAAATAGGTAATTCTCTTCTGGGAATTTCTGAAGTTCTGCTAACTAATGCAAGATGTATTCTTCTACCTCACTGACAAAATGTTTTCCTACATTGATGCCCCTCCACTTCAGCATCAGTAAGCAGGGAGTCAAACAATCTTTCAGAGAAGGCGATCAGGCATGGCCCAGGAATGCAAAATCTGAGACACCTCGCACAGAGAAAGATGCACAGGCATGCCTCTGATTCCTGCTGTATAAATATTGCAGTATTGCAGAAATATACAATACTGCAGAAAGCAATATTGTATAAATACTATCAAAGTGGAAACAAGAGAGGAAGGAAGGGGACTGTGTTATGAAGGGAAAAAAATTAATCATATCACAGCTTCCAAATGGAGTCAGACACAAAGAAAAAACTTTGGGGTTTTTCCCCCCCAGAGGTCCTGTTCCATATCCGCTTCAGAAGATCAAAACCTTCACTCAAGAAAGAATTGGTGTTTTGTCTAGAGAAAGGTTTTGTGCAAAGGAAATTGTCTTTTGCCTATATCTAGTACTCTGCCTGCCTTTTACTTTTCTTAAAAAAAAAGTCAGGCCCCAGTTAACGCATAAGCCTTAGATGTGATCCACGCACATCTCACTCATTTTCACAGTGAATCTGTGGGTAGCCAGTTAGAGCATAACTCAAACAGCAATAATTGTTCCTCTCCCATATTCTCAAATGCCATATCCCCAGGAGACCTACATTTCTGAGAAGTTGAGGGAACCTAATAGTCCCATTATGAAAGTAGATTTGCCTCCATCTGTATTTAATGAGCTCTTGAAAACAAGCACAAGTCAAAGACCATGCTTTCAAATTTGTAATCCAACCACAGTGTTAATCATGACACAATTTAAACCACAGTCTACTCTCCCATTTATTTGCATCCTTGATGGTAACTCTAAATACATTAATTATTTTAACCCTTGTCTCACTGGAGGTGAGAAACAGACAGCTAAAAACCATGTAGCAGAAGACAATGGATAAGTCAGTCATCAGGACCATATTCAGCTTACCCACAGTGGAAACAGTAGATCCAGCTTCATCTAACACATCCACAGGTTCTGCCAGCTGCAACTGGATTTTAGGAACCACAGTCAGGATGGCTAGTACATCCAAAGCATATCGTACTGTGTCATTCCTGGAAGACAACAACAGCAGAACTTCTTAGAGGTGTACATATAGAGTTGTTGCAATAACATAAGATAGTATTTAATCTACTCCAACAAAGAGCAGTAAGTCAGTCACATCTGACGTTTTTGATGGTGCCTTTTGCTTTTAGAATGTTCCACTCTTAAAGGGCTAGTCTACACAAAAGGCAGTGCTCACATACACACACTGTCAACATTTAGTCCACGCTGCCCACAGGCTCCTAAAAGCACTCTAATTTTGTATTTATAAAAATAAGAATGTTAAGACTTATCCACAAAAGCATTCTAAATTAAGCTTCTAAATCTAATCTAACTCTCTATCTTAGCTGGGAAACACTGCTGTCTAAAATACCCTGTCACCAGTCAACTAGGAAAGAAGCTTTTCTGAAGGAAAGGGAAACTGCTTAGCAGTAAAACAGACAATTGTGATAGGGAAAAAGGCATCAAGTTAGGCACCAGTTTAAGGGACACAAAGGTGCATGGAAGATGAAAAAGGCTGTTAAGAGGTGAAAGAGCAGAACAGTGCAAGAAAAGGGGGGGGAAGGCTTGCAAGCCTTTATGGAAAGGTAGGAGTTAATCCAGTTAGCAATTAGGAAACAGCTGCAGAGAGTAAGAAACAAGAGAACACAAACTACCCAGGAGAGTGCAACCTTGAGAGGGGGGGGGGTGGGTGGGAGGCAGGGGATTGCAGAAGCAAAACAGATTTCAAAGGTTTTTAAGTTAAGTTAGGCAAGGAGCTCCTGCAAGCAGCAGAAATAAGGAGGAGTGAGTCCTGGTGACAAGAACATCGCTGATGACAACTAGTTATAGCAGACAGTGACTCACCAGTGAGAGGACTAGTTTCACTCTGGGGAGCAGATGGTCATTAGGATAAACAGAGGCTAGAATCTTGCACCCATCCTCCTTTTGAATTGGGGACGGGATCCTAACGGTATTCTGAGCCTGGTGGCAGTTCCCTTTCTTTCATAACAGTAAGGATGCTGCAGATTTTTCTGGGGTAGGGAGGTACGGGGAAGAGGTGCCACAGAAAGATAACAGAATACCGTAGTGCCCCCACAGCTTGTCTGCAGCCAAGACAACAGAGAAACTTAAAAGTGGCATCATAAGGTGAGCCCCTCTACCAACATGTTGAGTTTAACAGCTGGTGGTGTATCACCTAGGGACATGAACCTGAGCAATGCACAGTAACAATCTTCAGTCTTTTTCCTCTCTCAGATGCTGGCTTGTTGCATAGTCACACAACTCCTTTGCACAGTTATACTTGCTCAGTAAATTTCAAATACCAGCAAATCAATCAAGTGATACACAGTATCCTCAAGTCAGCTAAACCTACTACATCAAAACAGACGTTACACCTGTTTCCAGGATTAACATATGTTTTCATTTCATCCTCTACTTTGAAGGTTTTCTAGTTTTTCTCTAACAAAAAGAGGTAAACAGATTTTGAGACAGATAGAAAGCAGCACGGAACTGTGAGTAAACTCTACTATGACACTGATTTCTCAGAAATCAAAGGCCTGAGGCATTTTGGCTCTTCAGAAATCTCATGACATCCCTCTCTCTACCTCAAAATTTTAGTTCCCCCTTCCAAGGTGTTAAGTTTCATAAGCACTATGTAGTCACAGCACAGGCCCTAACAGCACTAACCAGTACATGCTTGTTCTAAATGCTATCAGAGAGGTAGAAAATCTAGAAATGTAATGTCCTGCCCAGGAGTCACAACTTACTGCACTAAAATACATACTACAGCAAACTGCTCACCTTGCATAGTATGTCTTCCAGTTGCACGCTATTGAAATGAGCTGAAGCATGAGTTGGACGCAAGACAATTTGAGAAAAACCTCTGCTGGCTCCCAGTAGAGCTGTGCTGGACCATACTCAATCAGGAACTCCATCATCTCTACAATCTGCTCATGAGTATACGAACAGGCCTGCAGGGAAGTGAGTTGGAACATCACATCAAGTGAATGCAAGAATGCACACCAAGTCTTCCCCTGCTGGGATTTAACTGAAAACTGCATCCACAAAGAGTAGACTACCACTGTCTCTTGCAGATTAAGTATTTACTTTGTTTTATTCCCCAAGTATAGAAGAATACAGCAATTGTCACTATAATATACAATAATAATTTTAAGAATAACATCCTTTAAGTTTCTTTGCAGTCCTAGAAGCCTTAGGCTCTTCTTAAACTTCTTAGTTTAAGAAGAAAAATTACATTAAACTTCTACTTTGTTTTTAAGCTACTAATCTAGCAGTTACTAGACCATCATTCAAAATAAATTTCTGCTGTAATATTAAAAAAGGCTGCAAAAAATATTCAATTACAGTTTCTTAGTTCTGACTACAAAACATAAAGAAAAAATGGAAGTTCCTAACAAGCTTGCCTTTCAATAATTTTTATTTTTTAAATTACACAAGAAGGTGACAGCTTATACACATTTCTTTATTTACTGAAAATAAGTGATTTTTGCAGAAGCAAAAAACCCCTTATGTTTTCTTATTTCAGCTCTTCTAGAATACCATCATAAATTAAACCAGGAATCACAGGTGAATGCTCCCTCAAAACAAGCAGCCATAAAATTCAGTTTAAAAAAAAAAAAAAAAAATCACTTTGCAGGGAGAAAGTAGTTTAAAAAATAATCATGGCCACCACAAGAATCTCACAGGTCATTCCTAAAAACCATGGTGTCCAAAAGACACATTTCTGTTGTCATTATCAAATCAAACTTATTTCCAAGTTTTTCAACATTATGCACTTTTCTATACATACAGATTTTGTCCTTTCAGAGATTAAAAGAATAGAAAAAACCCACAAGTATCAAAAATAACCTGCCTTTAACTTAAGTTTTTGAGATACGGAAAGCGAATCACAGCAGATGAGCAGGAAACTTAATCAAATGTAGTTCAGATGAACCTCAAAGGCTCTTCTGTATTTTTCTATTACTGTCATTCCACAAGGCAGGAAAAAAGTACAAATAAAAAAATTCCTATCCCTACAAATTGCACACTGCCTAGTTATTCCACTGGCTTCAAAGGACATCCACATTTTCCTGCAGCTTGGATTTGCTTGAAAAATGCAACAACCATGTTAAAAGCTTGCAACATGCTACTCACCTTGTAGGGGGGCTGCGGATGGACCAGAATGCCACCTTCAGTGCGCTGGAGCGACTGCTTCACCTGTTCAAGTTTGATAGCAAGGTGAGCCTCGAAGTATCTACGCAAAGCCATGCAGGTGTGTTTCCCAGTCTGGCGACTGGCAAAGATCTCATCATCACTCAGAAGGGCTCCTTGGTCTTCCAGGTTTAAGATCTCAAGAGTGCTTATCTTCAGAAAGAGGTTGGGTGGGGGGGGCGGAAAAAAAGTTTTATCAGTTTACCCTTCAGGAGAAAAAGGCACCTACAGTTCTCAGCTGCACTTGTACTAAACCCTAACAAACTTACTTTGCTATGCAGGACATACAAGCACACTCTCTGAAAGCTGACAAAAGCTGTCCGAACAGAAAAGGCTATCTGAATGGATAAATAGTAAGTCTTAAAAGAACCATTCCCCCTCCTTATATTACACAACACAAAGCGTGCTTACACCCTGCAGTGCTGATGTCCCCCAGTTAGGTACAACCCAGGCTATTGGGACTGCAGAGCAGTATCATGCAGACGTACCAGCTTTTGTACATAAACAGTATAATTTATCCTCATAAGGTACGGTGGTTACCACAGCACAAGCACAGCTGTACCTCTCCTGGAACAAGGCTGGATTTATCTGCATCCAAAAGGGTGCACGACAATATCGCACATGTATGTGGAATGGCGAGAAACATCTGAACTACCACTAAACTACCACTGTTTAAATAAGTACTGCTTAACCCAGGAGTTGCACCAAAAAGCTCTCAAAAGGGTAGCAAGTCTCTGGACAATAAACACAATAAGAAGAAAAATAAAGAGATCCATGTGTATGTTGCTTAGAAAACTCATGTCATCTCTCCATCTCTTGGAAGCTGAGGAGGAAAAAAAACCAAGCAAAACCAAAGAAAGAACAGAACTCTCCATGGTTGCACTGTAAAGGGTGCAAAACCTGACACTAAAACCCAGTTCACCACATAAAACTACAAGCCTTACCAGGTTAACCAGACGTCGAAGGCCATCATGCCTGTCAAAGAGCTCCAGGACAGCACGGAAGGAGAAGCAAATGGAGAAGAACATGGTAGCATGGCAGCAGCCCGAGGCATGGGAGCACTCCATTAGCCATAAGGTGTAGTTTACTACATCTGAAAGCACATTGTGGGGATGCATGCACACCTAGAAAGCAAAAGAACATTCTTGAGAAGGACTTCAAACAGATTGCTAAGGAGAATTTGTCCAAGGAGAATGAGAGTTCTGAGGGGCAAACAGACAAACATCAGTTACTCCCACAGCTTGACTTGGGACATCAGAGACAGGAAATAAAAAGTCCCATTTCCAGAGGAGTAAAAGAAAGCCCCTGTGAGACTAATAAAGACTATGATGTGGCAATGGAGGACTAGCAAATGGTCCATTCCCAGACCTAAACACAATAAATACAGCAGTCTTAGTGTAGTATAATTCCACAAAGTCCTTCTCCATACCACTTCAAGCTATCCAAAGAATGCTTCACTAGAGGCAGAGAAGGAAGGGAAGTTTCCACTAAAGAAACAAAAATTCTTCTCAGTGTAACAGTATCATATGCTATGTTGAAGTTCTGGCAAACCCCAGTAGCACTGAAGTCTAGGGGAATTGCAAGGATCATCAAATGCAAATCTAAACCTTGACCTTCTCTGGAAATAGACAACTGAGCTGGTCTTTTTCTTCACCCAGACCCCGCCTCTGAGATGTGCAGACCATGTGCTCAGAACTGCACTCATGCATACATTTGTCAGCTTCCAATGATGAGGAACTCAGAACCCTCTGCCAGGGTCAGCGCTGAGAGGAACAGCGGAGTGCTATATGCCAGCTGCTATATGCCAAGTCAGCAGATTCGTCCCTTCTCTGCTGGTGTTGGACATACTCAGAGAACACAGCACTACCAGCTCCAGCCTTGCTTCCACCCCAAACCCTGAGGCTTGGCATGGACTAAGTGACAAGGGGCTGCCCCTTGAAACTGGCTTCCTCTGAAATCCAAAGACAAGAGGAGTGTACCACAGAAACCTGCTCTACCTGGTACCTGTAGATATTGGGGTAACATCTGGCAGATGGGACAATGTCACCACAAAACAGCTGCATGGTTTTATCACATGGCCCAAGAATGTCAAGCAGAAGGAATGGAATGCTCACGCAGCACCCTGCCACAGCTTTTGGTTTTCCTTTTAAACTACTGTGCAAGCAGCAAGAGGAATCAGAGAAAAAAAGAAGGAAAAAAAAAAAGGAGCATAAAGAGTTTTCTCATTACAAAGTTCAGAGAAACACGGGCGCAGGTCATATGCAGCCAAGGGCCATCTTTCTGACATAATGGGCAAAAAG
Source organism: Strix aluco (assembly GCF_031877795.1). Lineage (NCBI taxonomy): Eukaryota > Metazoa > Chordata > Aves > Strigiformes > Strigidae > Strix > Strix aluco. The sequence goes on from NC_133941.1 coordinate 19,533,648, forward strand.
AAGTGGAGGGAACATTATTCCCATTTCACCTTTCTTGCCCTCATAAGGGAGATGTAATACAGGATACAGACAGCCCTGATCAACCATGATTACCAAAAGGTTTTTGAACTCACTCATACAAATGCCTGCAGAACACAAATGCCAGCAGAATCCATACAGATACGGCCTTAAACAACCATTACCAGTCCAGCCTCTACGTGCTCAGGAGTGTTAAGCATGTTAAAATCACAACACACATTCAGACAGCATCAAAAACTAGAAATAAAGTAAGCAGAAATGTACAGTTGCAAGTTTAACTGCTTCCATTTTCAGCTGACAAAAACCCCACAATACTAGACAATGCCAGGGACAGGCTAGGAATCGAAAGCCATCACTTAAAGCAGAGCAGAGTTGGAAGGCTTAAGGCTACAACTTTGCAGTTACTTTGAATGAATCTTAGAGCAGGATGCTCCCATATGCCAGTACTAATGCTCACAAGCTGAAAGTTGTTGGGTTTTTTTGTTTTTTTTTTTTTTTTTGTTTTTTTTTTTTTCTTGGCATGGTAGCAACTTTAGAATAAATTGGATCAGTTCGTAGGTCTGGCTCAGCATGCACGTGCTGCTGCTAGTACAAAAAATAAAAAGGGAAATAGAATCACTGTTTAAAGCAGTTGAAAAATTGAAGCTTAATGATAGACAGCTGTATCAACCTGTCTGAAGGGATGCTTGCTGGAGGAATGTTACTGAACTGAGAGGAGGATTTCTTTTAAGAATTTTTTTCTATGTTAAAATATGAGGTGAGGAACTTTACCTTCATTATCACCTGTTTTAACAGGTGTAAGCTCAGGCCACAGATAACCCTTAGTGTCATTTAATTTGATGTTCTGAACGATGCAGACCAGATCTGCATCGGTCTTCTGCTGCACTCTTAACATCACCACAGAAGGGGTGTTGCTGTCTGGAATCTGACTGAGGTACTGTGTAACACAGAAGCTGCCCACACGGGGACTGAGCATAGAAGAAACAACCTCAGGTATAAGAGTCCATTGGAACAGGCAGGAGAGGAAAGACAAATGAGAATAGAGGAGTTTTTACTACTTTTTTTTTTTTTTTTTGAGGAAAGAGGAAAGAATAGGATGAAGAAGGTGATGAAAGTATTGAGACAATGCCCACAAGACAGAGGTCTTCAGTTAATTCCCTAGGAACAGAAATCCACACCCTTGAAATAAAACACTCAAAACACACCATTATTTATATGCTTCCTATTGCCTCTGCACATACCAGAGCCTTCTACATAAATTTGCTTTTTAGCTTAGGAAATGTTTATTCACTGTTTGAACACATGTAGAAACACCAAGAAACAATGGGAATCACTGCAGTTACAGTAGAAGAATGCCTCTTACCCTCTCCATTGCATCTTGATTGTAAGACAAATAATATAAGCACATGGAGACCCCTGTTGCTGCCATGGAAGGACGAGGAATCTCCAGTAACTTTTGCACTCCTCCATGAGCAACAAACTCTGTTGCAAACTTGTTGTGCAGCAGCAATGATGCCAAATGCTAAGGAAGGATAAAAGCAGATTAGACTGGAATTCTTCAAACTGTCATCAGTTCCATCCCCCGCCCCATAGAAAAACAGATGGCAGAAAAAACAAGCGCTCCGTGCTTTGTCCACTTACTTCCTCCTCCCATTATATTTAACTGCAGAATGTAGTATTTATCCCAATGACAAAAGCAAAAAAAGGCACTATCACTTTGTTTAACACATCTTGCAAAAGAAATACAAGAAAAGCAGAGCAACTCAGAAATTATCCAATAGGCCATCTTAAGTCTTCCTATTCTTTTCATATTAAATCACTTTCTATTATCACTAAGAAATATTTAAATTTGCATTCACACTTTGTATATACCATATTGCTGGCAAGAAGAATTTTACAAAATGAAGTTTAAAGGCTATTGTTAAAACGGAAGGCTGCAGCTGCACTGAGGTTTACTACACACTGCTTTTGTGTATTATCAACACCTTAAGAGGAAACAGTAAGAACCATTGTAAACCTCACTCCACTCCCAACTGAGGTAACCTACACCTTTTGTAGGAACACTGCTGCTTGGAAATAAATTCTCAGACAATGAAAATGAAACGGAGAGAAAGATGACACTGGAGGATCAGAGGCAGAGAAGTTACTGTCAAAGAGGGAAAGAATGCACACAAAAATATAGCTTGTACTGCTGCACTGCAGGTTATTTTGTGTGGTTTTGTACGTCAGGGAGGTAACCTTAAAGACTACTCACACAAAACTATTGTATTTCAAACATTAAGCTCAGAGATGTCATGCTGGGGCTTCTGGGAGTAAGATGTTTATGCTTCTTAACCCTTACAAATGTCCCTTGAGATGACAGGCAGTGAAACAACTCAGGAATGCCATCTAAGGACAGCAGGAACACAAGCATTTAACAGAAAAAGGAATTTTTATCATCTTCAGATAGGCAAATGGCGGGTCAAATTAATGGCACTTGCTGCTCAATTAAGATTTTTTTTATCCACTCCCCCCTTTCTTGTTATTTTAAATACTTGAGAATTATATAAACAAAACTGCAATGCATTCAGGTTGCATGAAAGACAATTCCAATCCCAGGGAATGCTGCAAGATACACAGGCCTAAAGAAGGTGAGCACTTGCCTTTGACGCACGAGGCAGACATATATTTAATGTTTTTACAATGTTTATGGTACATTTCATGCATTATGAAAGTAATTTACCTTAAGGGCCTCAAAAGTGAGCAGCACATCGTTGGTTCGCTTCAAATCGATGTAGTACATCATCAGTTCCCTTGATCCCAGTTGCATAAAGATGGGCAGTAGCTGAGAAAAATAAAATTGGGAGACTAGCTGAATGTTTCATGGGAAATACAAAGTCTGTTTTGGTTTTTACTCTTTCAAACCCCCAGTTTTCCCCTATTAGCAGATACCTGTTATGAGAGGTCAGTGGTAACCAGCTCCATCCATAGGAAGCAATAAAGGTTAACAGACCTCTTGTAATACATCTGCTGACTGCAGCAAGGTGCATGACAGCTGCCACACGGAAATCTTAAGACTCTCCTTCAAGTGCGGCTATGGCAAGTCCACACAGATACCACCCTGGCGATAGGTTCCACTTTCCATCTGTGCAAAGACAACTACCCAACAACTGAACAGAAAAAACAGGAGAGCAGGGCAACAAACCAAAACCCTTCGCATAATTCTTTGTGTAACTGCTTTATAGTATTAATTCCCATTTTTATATCCTATTATTGCTGGCATATGAAGTGATCCAGTCAGCATGCAGCGTATTAGAGGGATAATGGTTTCTTTGGCTCTCACAGAAGCAAGGCACACACGTGCAGACACACAACGTATATCACAAAGCAAAACTGTGTTGCTTTGTTCTACTTCAAATTAAGTTAAACCACCTTAAAAAAAAGATTAGACAGAGATAAAGGTGGCCTGCAGACCTATGCCAACTTGAGTTTTATGGTTAAAAAAAGGAAAAAAGAAACACACTTTGGTAAGTCTGACCCTGCCCAACTACTTTGTCCATGTAAGTAACAACAGCTCTCAAAAGCATTGCATAACATGGGCACTGCCATTTCTCATCAGAACTACTGCAGAGGTTACACAAACCACTTCATTTAGAATTTCAAGTTCATTATTTCCTCAGACTTTTATTTGCAGGAGTCTGTCACATCCCCCAGAGGAAAGAGGAAAAACATCTGTATTTCAAAACAAAGTGACTTGCCCTGTGTCATGTAAACAATCACCAAATTTAACAGAAACCAGGAATGAAATTGCTAGTGCCATGCTCCAACTGCTAGACCACACACCTGTTAGGTTCAGGTTTGAGTATTTCCTATCAAGTAATACTCAAACTATGACTTCATCGATTTGAAAGTCATCAACAACTCAGGAAAGGTTACTGATCTCTATCACATCAGGAAACATCAGAGCGATGTAACAGTTCTGCAAATTTTTCCCCACAATACCACTCACAGTTTTGTCAGGAAAATTCAAGCACAGAGTGCTTCCTCCCACCTTCATATGCTCACCTCTTGGTACTCCCCTAAGGGAGTCAGGTACTGAAGAATTAGCCTCTGCTCTATGGCAGGAGTCAAAGGGTAAAGTGTATAATTAGTGCCAATCACCCACGGGGACATCTCTGACCAGCTGCTGTTGGACAGTTCAACAAACATCCGCTCTGATTCTGAAGCAGAGAAGCCCAGCTTCTGCTTGGCCTTCCGGAAGCCATCTCTTTCATGCTGTTTCCCTGATTTGTTTTTTCTCAGTCCCCCATCATCTAGCTTTGTAGCAGAGTTTACTCTGCTGCTGGTCTTGTGACTTGAATCAAGATGAAAGGAGATGTCCATATCACCAGAAACTTCCTCTTGCTCTCCATCTACTGCCATCTCCCCATAATCCATGTCCACAGCCTCTTCATCTAGAGGCAGCAGAGGATCTGATGGCACTTTCCGAGGACTGGGACGCTTGTTTTCTTGTTTTGTAGTCATTTCAGTAACCTGTAACTCCCGTAGCCGTCGAAGCACCAAAGCCACCTGTTTCAGAGAAGAAGCATGCATGAGAACACACTTCGTGCTTTGATATGCCACTCACATTGGCCATATTTTTTGTTCTTATCATACAAACAACTCCACAGCATAAAGCGTCAAGTATGCTGTGGTGTACATTTGCCCAGAAAAACAATGACTTCAAAGTGAATAAGAAACTCCAATCCTTTATGCTACAGCTACTTTCATTCTAAAATTTCAGCACCTACTCTCCTGCACAAGAAGGAAGTGGCTTGAAAGCCCTCAAGAGCAGATGAGCTATATCGGTGCTAACAGAATCACATACCAGGTTGCACCATCATCTCTGCCTAGCCTAGAGTAAAGGCAACATTCCCTTTTGAAGCAGCAGCTTTGATAAACTGCAGTTCCACAAAACCTAAGGTCACACTTTTAAAGGCCTGAGCTGTGCAAGAATTAGAATGCACCTATGCTTCAACACAAAGTTGCCTATCCTGCCTTCTTCCAAAAGTCATCTTGATTGCTGATAAACATCATACAGAATCAACACTAAACCAGCAAAAGGTTTGGAAGAGATGTGAATGCAATTTCATATTAAGTTGTCCCCATGTTGATTTACCTTTCATTTTAAAATCCCTGTCTGATACGTAAATCACAACATGCGATAGTTACAGATGTAAAGCTTCTGAAAATTTTTCTTTAAGGAAGGTATAAGTGCCATTAAGAAGTATAGTATTGGCCTTCTTAGGTTTCCATTGGCATTTTTAACACAATTAGTATGACAGAATAATCAGGCCACATGCCCCAGTCTTAGCAAATGCATGGTCAGGAAAGGATGGAAAGTATGAGCTACTGACTCTTACAGATATTATTACAACCACTGTAAGACCCATATATTAACTCATGAATGTGAGCTCCCCACAAATAAAAAAAAGGTACCTGCCCTCTAAAAAAGGAAAGTGATCAAGAGATCATTACCAATTGTGAGTTCTCGTCCCTATAATTTGCAGCAATATCTTGGTTTTCCATAGCTCCTCCTAATAGCCCCGTTGCATATGTCCTTAGCGGCTGATCAGCCTCTCGCGCCCACTTAAAGAGATTTTCAACTATGCCTTCCTAGAAGGAAACAAATAAAAAAGCAATTCCAATAATTATATGTAATTTTTAACTTATCAGTCCCAGTGAAAGCATCTGTTAGTAACAATTCTCCTTATCTCTAGTAAAGACCAGGCTAGATTTCCTACCAATCATGTAATGAATCAAAAATAGCTGGAACCAAAAAGGAAAGAAATCTGACATTTTAAGCTGCATAAAACTATTCCCAGGCATCAGATACTTCGAATCAGGATTTGCACACTTGCAAAAATCTTCTGAAGTGGCCAGTCGAGCTACTGCCTAGGAAGCAGAAAAACACTACAGGTATAAATCAATTAGTCGAAATAAACGAGCCCAAAGGTTCTGTCAGTCTCACTGATATAAATCTCCAGCAATTTATCAGATTTCAAAGAAACCATGTTGAACTTACAGCAAGTAGAATGGAATTTGGATAAATTTCTTACATTTCACTAGAAGTTCACTAGGGCTAAATTAAAAGTCACTTAAATAAGCAAGCTATCTGGTGCCACAGGAACTCTTCACACTAATGACTACTCACCAATCAAAACAATTTTCAACATAGTCAGAAATCCATAATGTTTGCAGAAGAGAGAAATGCATGCAAGTATACCAATCTGTACATATGTAAATATTAATGTTAAATATGGTTAGTATTTTCAATAGAAACAGTATCAGCAGTGTTCAAACACAGTCTGCCAGCCAACTTTTCTTAACAAGGCTGTTAATTAAAAATTAAAACAGTCAATTAAAGAGACAATGGTTAAGAATTAAAGATTCCATTTTTTCCTGTAAATCACTACCGGACTTTGAAACATCATACACCACCACATCATTATTGTGCACACAATTCGAATCATAGGTACCATACACTAAAAGCTCAGTTAAAAGTAATAATGAATAGACATACATTTCAATGAGAACTCTCATCTTACAGATTTTGAAGAGTAGCCTGTCATATATTTAAAGAACAATGCATTCTTCAAATGCTCTGACGTCATTAAACCCCCAGCCGAAGCCGCTGCGCCGCCCCGGGGCGAGCAGGCAGGAACCCACCCCCCCCCCCCCCACCCCCTGAGACACCGTGGGAGCAGGAGGCAGCCACAAGTCAACAGCAAGCAAGCCCTGCAGCACAAAAATTAACTTAAAAATTGAATTTCAATTTACAGAGGGATCTAGTCTCTGAAAAAAGCTACATCCTCCACAAATAGGGAACTATGGATCCAAAAAAATTCAAAGCAAAACAGTCTCACATTGGACAGATCACAAAAATCTGAAATTAAATTCAATCCTTCACAAAGGGAGAACATTATTCTTTCCTTCTACCATGCTTTAGAGTTCATATCCATATTTCCAACACTAAAGAAATGAATTTAGAACTTTTATATAAAGCACTAGCTGATTTCCAAACTTCAGAAAAACATTACAGTCATTTTTACAGATGAGGAAACTGTGGCTCAGGAGTGAAATCAACTTTCTCCTTCCTCACTTTCAACTCTCTGTGCATTCCTTCTGAAAACCGCACTTGCCAACATACAGAAGTCTGATTCAGCTGCCCATCACAGTTCCAGATAATCCCCACAAAGCATGTGGATTTTAGACTGCTTAGTTCAAGTATGACTTGCTTATCACTTGGCCCTAATAATGCTATCGCTTTGCTGTAGCTGGGGATTACTGGGCAAGACTCCTACAGCAAGTCTTCAGGTTCTACACAGCCTGCTCCATTCACAGGCTTATAAAGTAACAACTCAAATTATAACATTTCCCAAAACATTACATTAAGTTCCAGCTCCTCTGTTTGAATCAGACCTGTTACACCTTAAAAGCTGCGAAATACCTGAGATTTGATCAGCTGAATGAGCCAAGATCAAAAAAGCCTAAAACCATTAGTAAGATTGAATAGATTGTCTCTCAGAGCCAGGATTTCAATATGGCTCTTTACTGGTTTCTCCAATGGGAAGAACTGTTGGAGTACATAATACACCAAGCTTAAAAACCAAGCCTTAGTACAGATGATACCTTTTCCTGAAAGACAACGGCTGTCTCCAGTCCCGGCATGATATCCAGAAGAAGTCGGCAGGCGGCAGTGTTTAATGGAGGTTCTCTGCTTGTCATCACATAAGCATTCACTAGCTAGAGAAGACCAGGAACAGCATTTGTTTGAAATTCAACTCTGACCAAAACCAGTGCAGTGAAAGCCTTACAACTCCCACAACAGCAAAATGATAAAGTAAGAAATGTCAGTACATAAGCTCTGGATCTCAAGATGACTAGCCTTTAACCGGCTCCCTCCACTGCCTCCAAAGTTGAAATTACTTCTCAGAGAAACAGCATTCCCCTCTGATCTGCTGTTCACTGACCAAATGCCTATCTTGAACTGATTTGTAAAGACAAATGCCTAAAAAAAAAATGCAGTTTAGTAACAGTGTAAACATGAAAAGGTAATACCTAAAAAAAAAAAAAAAATTGCATATTTTTAATGGCATCTATGTTGGCTTGTTGCTTACAGTTCAAGACAGAAAGCTACACGCAAGCAATCTGTTAGAATCCTTATAGCAATGTGTACTGATACAGGTGCTTGCTGGGAAGTAAGGGTAACAAAAATTCTAGCTATTAACTCATTTTTGACTATAGCAACGCAAGAGAAAAGCCAGATTCGCCTCCTAATTCTCTGCCTGAGTCTTCTAGAGCTGACATACCCCTCTGCTCCTACAGGCAGTCCAGCATTTGCAAGCATTCAGAGACAAGGCACTGGAATTAGTGGTACTAATTTCCATTACAGAAATAAAAGAAAATGTAGCTCCTCTAATACAAGTTTAAAAACATAATTAAAGGGACTGATAAACCTTGAGAAGTACTAATTCAGTTGTTGCTACACATATTCCAGCAATCCCAAACAGCTCATGAACTCCCTTTTCCTTGAGTCACTTTAACAGTGGCAAATGAGTTGCACTTAAACCCATTTTAAAACCACTGCTATGGAAGAGATAGTCCCAACACCAGTGAAATAAATATTAAACAAGTACTGAGGTCAACCAGCACAGAGTAAACAAAAACCACAAGAAGGTGTCAGGAATTGGAAGATACAGTTCCCAGAGCAAACCTACCGCATTCATGAAATCATCATTCTTGAAAAGTATCCTCAGTAAGTGACCAAGCATGCACTCTGGGTCTGCTCGACCTGTGGGAGAAACAGGAAAAAAGACTTACCCACCTACCTCAAGATGTCAAGATTAATACTGAACTGCTATCTTCAATTGATTGTGGAGTACTTTAGTTAGCAGGACCTTTCTCAGAAGGAAAATTACAAGAGAAATCGTGTGAATTATTCACCGATTTAACATTTTTTCTAGCAGGCATTACCTCCCTTGAACACCTACTAGTCAAAACACAAGACATTTTAGAGGTCCAATAGTACTGAACCATCATCTTTGTAGACAGTGAAGACGTAGATGCCCGTTAAACTGTTCCAGTAACCTGAAAATAAGTCATCTCAAAAAAAAAAAAAAAAAAACCGTAAGGATAACAAGATAAAAAGCATCAGTGGCTGTATGTGACTAGTCTAAAGCACGGCACTGACTCAACAGCAAATTCAAGATCATCTGAGACAGACTGTCTTCTCTGTCCACCTAACACCTAGTACCTCACATTAACTACAACTTGTTAACATGACCACACCCTGATGTCATAAACCAGCCTCTGAAACACTCTTCCCAAACTCTACCCAGGGCCTCAAAATCTTGCATCAAAACTGCCAGATATCAGCACTACAGAGCACAATTACCCAGTGCAGAAGCGGTATTAGACCTCGATCAGCAGTGAGCACACTCAGGCTAAAAATTGCTTACTCTTAAATATGAATTACCAGGTATCCATTGTGACAGAGTTGGTGCTGCCAAAACCATTCAGGACATCTTACCTGGGTGTCGGTCATCAAACGGGTCTGGATCCCCTTTGCGGTACTCTTCAGTCTCCTTCTCAATCAGCTCGGACATTCTGCAGAAAGAACAACATCAGATGAGTAGAATTCACACTTGGTCTTCTCTTAGTGCAGAGCTCCTCACAACAGCCTATCTGTCAAAGTACTATAAAACCACTCATCAACTTTCACTTGAACAGTGTGCAGTGCCACCAGAGGATTTCAGACTGTTCACAATAGAGGGCTGAGAAAAGAGACTTGCCTCTAATATCTCACCCCCTCACACGCTGAATCCACATCAACATCCCAGTGATGCGCAAATGTGACACTTGGGAGGAGCCAACACCTTTCATTTACTCATGTTAGAGTCCTGGTGATGTTCTACAACACATACTGTAGAGAAATAGAGTAAATAAAGGACTTGTACTTCTCACCTTCACATAGTCTTTCTTTTGCAGTAGAGTAAGTCCTGAACACATGCCCTAGTCATCCATCCTATTCAGCAGGGGAAGCTGCTCAAACTGCCTACGCAATTTTTTGTTATTTTTGCATATTAAATTTTAATAATATTGTGTAATAAAAGTATTTAATATTTAATAAAATGCTGTGTAATCTCTGTTCAGTTTATCCCTTCAACTCCATCAAAGCTTAACTTTTTAGCATGTGTCAGTTACTGCAATGGAGAAGACAAGGAGAAACTCAGCCAGCTCCCTATTCATAGACCTTCAAAATACATTAAATGCTCCTTCATATCTGAAAAAAAAAATGAAGGCTGTTTTGAAGCTATGCCTTCTCCTAAACTGAGAAGCAGCCTCAGCAGACAAGAAATCCTATGCTCCAATTCATTTAGAATGAGTAGTAAGGGAATTAATTATTATTTTTATTTAAACAAAACCAAGACGGAGATTATCTCATGGTCAAGCAATAAATAATTCCATAATCATCCACTGTCTTTCTCCATGAAGTGTTACAGCAGAAATATATGCAGTTTGAGGTAAAATAAAGAGCAGTATTCAAAAAAATTAGGAAATTAAATCTTATTTCCTTGGTATAAAACCTCATTCCCTTCCCTCTACTGAGGTCAAGAGTGCAGAGCAGAATCTATGTGCAGCACAGCATTTTAAAATAAGGTCTTAATACCTCAGGGTAGCGATAGGCAGAGATTATTATAGGGGAGGGAAAACTGCTGGAAGGCTGCAGTAATCCCTGGAAAAATATTTGTCTTTCGCAGGAGATTTCCCTTACAGAATGCCACTAACTTCTACTCCATTCCTGTTACTTTCCAGAAAATATCCTGTGGTCCCAGAGACAATTAGAGGCAAAAATGTACTCAGTCCTGCCTCTGTGAACTACGCTGACTTGCCAGTATGACAGAGGATAATGTTATGAAACCTGCCCAGATTGTAGGAACAGCAAATTAGCTAATCAGAAATGAGCAGAGAACTTTCCTGCTTGTCTCTGATCTGACAATTATCTTTCAGCAAACTGTTTATCCTGTGGGGTTCTAATATTTACTTTTAGTAAGCCTGAATGTGAAGAGATGCAAATTGTGTCCCTTGCTAACAGGTGGCACAGCTTGAGCTCTCATGAATTTCTGGCACAAGCGAGTTACTTAAATACTCCACTGCCAGCTCCTCTTTTTTTTCCCCTGAGAACTAATAGCTTGAGGGGTGCCTGCTGACAGACAACTGGGACAAATGGGGAGTTGAGAAGCTGCACCCTCGACTTGTCAGGTCTTTTTAGGTGATAATCAGCATTTTGATCATGTGCCAGAAAGGACAGACAAGCAGCACAGAAAACGAGCATAACATGCTCATCAGTCCACCCTGTTTAGGTAGGCAGCCAAACAGCATGCCCACTGAAGCTGCCGAGTGGTTTCAGCGCAACAACATTATCACAGCCTAGATGAAACAGGCACATGAATCACCGATTATGGGGTTTTTTGAGACAATTAGTCACAATTGTTTGACCAAAATAAAAAAAGCACTGCCTCTTTAAAATTGACTTTCAACAAGAAAAAAAAAAATCAAGCTTGCTTACAATACCCTTCTTTTAACTAACACATACAAAGGTGGTTTGTGAAGTGACTTGGATGAATCTATCTAGATCAACAGCTTTGTCAATCCTCAGTTGAAACCACAGGAGAGTCAAATAACTAACAAAGCTCGTTCCTGCCTCATAACATAGGCATGTGGTACACAGGGCTTTAACAAAAACCAATTCACAAAAAACACTGAACTTCTATTCAGGTTTCAGGATTTCCTTCGTTCACTTGGCATTATATTGGTTCTCTAGCCACTTCAGAGTTTGCAGACAAGATCTAGGTTTTACATGGGGGGAGGGGTTCTTTCCCCTCACTTCTAATTTTTTTTCTCTTTACAACTGTCTTTGCAATCATCTATGGAAAGTTAGTCAGATCCTCACCTTCACTTGCCACAAACTGAGCTCACCTTGGGGGTGGGAAAAGAAGGGGCAGTGGTATACATAAAAGTATGTCAATTCTGCAAGACCCCCAGTGATCTAGATGGCATAATATAAAGCCACCCTAATATTGCTCTATGCCATCATCTGGCATTAATGACCAACCTGAGCCTTTACAACAGCATAAGATGCTCTAGGATCCCATATCACAACACGCTCAGTTTGTGGAGACTGAAGTATGGTGTTAAGGTGCTGAATTACTCCCTTTACAAAAGAGGCTCTTGGGATGCAGTGAAGGACCTGACTTCCAGGATTGGCCAGAACAATTGAACATCACTTGCATCCAGACTATGAACTAGTGCTCTTGCAGGATCATTTCAATTTACAATATTTTTGGAAACCATATATATTAAATATCTGTTGTTTGCTGACACACTTTCCAAGCAATTTCTTCAATTCAATACCTTCAGACACTCCAGAGTTTGTAAATCCAGAAAACTAGCTTATTTGGAAGTGACAATTCAGCTGTGGCCCATAAGCCACACCATTGCTGTTCTTGTCCTATTACTGTGGAAACACTCACTACTGCACTCTCACATACGCTGCCTCGGCATCACATTTAACGGACCCCCATCCACACGGGGAACTTTTCTTCCACTTAAGCTCAGAAGGCGGAAGGAAGTAGAAAAACATCACTCACCAGCAAGCATGACCACAGCTTCCTCTGCCTTAAGGCTAAAACAACATGCAAGGGCATTACTCTGCCTCAGGACATCAGCTAACACAAGCTCCAGTTGGTGAGGATTCCTAGCATCTCTTCCAGCAAATTCTTTTAAACCTATGCTGTATCTAAAACCCTCTACTCCAAACCAACATATGGCTTTCATTGACACCTGGAACACCGTACATCTAACTTCTGCCAGAGCCAGTAAATTCCCTTGATATCTACCTTAAATAAACCTGTATTATCTCCACTAAAGCCAAAATACCCAAGCTTTCACCATCCGTAACCACTCTGACTTTTGGAGAACCAAAGGAGAGTTATCAGACTTGTCTGGGCATAAGTAGTGAAAGGAACTCAAGGAGCTGAGGGGGAGCAAGAAGTGCCAGACATATATAAATACAAGAAAATACGTGTTTAGTTCAAATGTCTTTAGATTTTTTAGAATATAGTCAATTTCTACTGTTTATGCCTTCAAAAAGCAGCCATGAAATAGCACATATGGTTCCTTCAAGACACAAATCACACAACACACAAAGATACACCAAAACACATCTCTTTCAAGAGACCTACTCATTCTCAAGTTTAGGATCGGCTTTCTGCTGCTCATCTCCCTCTTCTGAGCTGCTATGTTTAAAACGTAGTAAGAACAGCAAAAAAGTTGTACCCACTAGGTGAGGCATTGGCACAGTTCTGTGCCAAGAAGCTCCACCAGATTCCTGTTACTTCCACCCAGTGCCAGCTCAGAATCTGTGCACTGACTTGTCTAACCAAACAACACAGAGCAGTGCAGTACAGAAACCTGGACTGCTCTTAATGTACAAGTGCAGTTGAGTCCTCCTGCATGTGCTAGGCAGGCCACAGGTCTGTCAGCAGAGGCGCAAGGAGGAATTGGGTGGAATTTCTGTGAATCTCTTGTTAAAGCAAAAGTAGTATCAGTTTACCTGAGAGAGGCCTGGTTTGGGAAACCACAAATGCAATTGATAATTCAAATGTTTCTCTTGTAATAGAAGATGTCTTATAATTAATGGTGTTACTAGCACCTACACATCTCCTAAAAGTAATTTATTGGTCCAGGGAATATTTTCCTTACACATACAATACAATGTCAGTCAATCAACATCCAGTTTAAAAAAAATTAATCAAGTTTTTAAATTTTGCTTTAAATATTCCCTATGAGTGTCAATAAAATCTTCTCAATATAATCCCCTTGATTCATCCAAGGAGTTGCTCTTATCCTTTCATTTAATGTGACTAATATTACTACAATCACGAACTCCACACCACCACTCTGACTGAACAACAGTCTCATAGCTTTTGATCTTGATCAACATTTTACAAGCTTCAGGTGAAGACACCAAAGTTATTTCAACTATTTAATGATTTCCCTGACTTCTATTATTTCAGATAATTAAATTCATATTTTAGAGACAGTCTGTGTAAGATCTTTGCAATATAAACATCTTATCAAGAACTGTATTCAAATATCACACTTATAGTTCAACTTCCAGACCAAGAAAATTAATTACCAACAGGTAATCAGGTATGTAAAAATCTCAAGCAAAAGCTTGGTAAAAGCAGCTGTCAAGGAACTTCAGATGTTCAGATTTAGGAGTTTATTTAATAGATCTTACCTGGTGAGAATAGGGACCATGTCTTGCCCGCTGCCATGTTCTTTCTCCCATTGCTCAAGCAAAGCAGTGAGCTCAGCCTTGGAGTCCACATGCCCAGATCCTGAAGTCATGGCTTAGCCTAAGGCAGAGGTAACAAGGGGAAAAAAAAAAAAAAAAAAAAGGCAAAAAAATGAGCAAGAAATCCCACGCAGTTTTGCTATATTCATTGAAATAACCTAAATCAAAGATTACAAGTCATTTGGAAGAGGCAAGTAAATACTCAGCAACAAGGAGGGAGAAAGAGAAAAAGTGAGAATACTGCTGAACTTCACTTTCCAAGTTAGAAGTTTCCTTTTGGTCCTTTGCCTGAAGAATAAAGAACATGCGCACACTTGGAACACAAGTCTTAACTGGTGTATGACTGCCCTGACCATGACGGGAAGTATGCACACCTAACCGCAAGTGTGTTCAGTACTGAAGCTTTTCAAAACTCTACCTGAGTTCCATGGGCAGACCTGAGTTAGTCCTATGCTGTTGCTCAGGGATTTACTCAGGAAACAACAAAGCTAGGGCAGAAGATTATGATCAGTGTCATTATTCCAGTTTAACACCCTCCAGACAGCAGTGAAAGTGCCAAGAATCATATTAGCTTCACACTGCCAAGGAGGCAGAAGGCAGCGGCACTGAGCAGCTGCGGGCAGCGGAAGGAGCACCAGAAGAGCAGTACTTGGGAAACAGAGCAGGTCGCACATCACTACTTGTTCAAGGTTTCCAAGAAGTCAGTGGCTCTAGTAAGAAGGAAGAATGATCACAGGAGGGAGCACTGGAGCAATTACTTCAAGTTTATCAGCCTTTACTTGCAAGACAGCAGCTGACCAGATTTATCTTCCCATCCTCAAAAGCGAGATCCCCCTGCAGTACTGAGTGATTTAATGGAGGGAACGATCACTCTAGAGTCTGCTTAAGCCTCTAAATTTCCATGTGTCAATTTTTGTCAGTCTGATAAAAATCTACTAGAAATATTAACAGACCAAACTAGAAAACAATCTGTCCGAAACACTGCCATGCCCTTAGTTTCCAATCTGACAGACTGTGATTGCTGTGAAGAGTTGTAACTTCTAGAGGAAGGCAATCCCAGTTTGTAAATTGGCCTTGTATAGGAGATGCATGTAGGAATCAAAGCAAACGAAATTCCTTCATGCCCAAAATCACAAAAATTTCCAGCATTTCATTAGCCATAACATGGCCAATATCCATCTGCCATGAGATTAAATATTCATTTGTCATAACTGACCCAGAGAAGGAACATCCAAAGCAGTGTTAAGTGCAGGTATGCTTAAGACAGCGACATACACATGAACTCCTGAAATACTTACTCAAGAATCAGTCAAATGACAGACTATAAAGGGAGTCATAGGTCAACACAGATTACATAAGCATTTATAGCACAAGTTCATTCTGAAAAACATTGCCATGTTTAACTGAGTGTTGGATACCTCTAATTGGTTTAAAGCCTTTTCTCACTCAGGGAATGGATGAACAACCCTACAGCTCTACCTCCTGTCTCATAGGTGCTTCTGAATTTAATGTACTGTGACTGGTTAGTTAAACAGGAGACAAGAAGTGAAGATCACCTGGCTATGATGGAACTGGCAGAATCCACACAAAAATCATCACCCAAAGACTACAGAAAAAGAAACCTGTGACTATAAGATAACCAGTGTGAAGAACATCATTTTGATAAGTACTATATGAAGTGAGCATATGCTAACAAAAAACTTACCTAAGCATAAAGATGATGTTTTCTAAATGACAAGTAATTATGATTTTATCTAGAGCATTCATTATTCATTCATCACAGAACTAGACTGGGAAACTTGATGCAAATGTACAAATCGCTTTGGAAAAAACCACTACCTAAATGCAGGCAACAAAACATAATGAGATTGTACACACACCCCCTGAAACACCTTTTCAAAGGAAAACTACTCCAAGCTCATAAAGATCCATTCCCTTCTTCATTAAGCGAACAACACTTGCCAGCAGCACTTCTGAGCTTTTAAATATCACAGATAAACATTCAGACAAATCTACTCCAAGCCTCAGAATGCAAGTGCTGTAACGGCATCTGCATTCAACCATTTCAGACATCTCCCCCTTCATTCTATACCCAAGGGATACAGAAAAAAGAGCCTGTACAGGCTCTCCTGCAATCTGAAAAATAGTTTGCTTCCCCTAACACCCCTTCATTATTCCAGCTAGAAAATAAGAAAGGTCCAGCAATACCTGCAACAGGTCAAAGTTCCAGTCAGCAAGACCAGAGGAACTGCTCACACAGCCCTCTGGGACACCCAGTGCTATACCACAACCAAGTGAAAATAGAAAAATCCCAGCTGTCCCTAAAACCTGGAGTATTCCCTCACTTAAAGAACATGATGGGTCTAAATAACTGGTGCTGACACAACTATCCTCCTGTAAAAAAATTAAAACATACAAGCACCACCCTTTCTATAGGTACACAGCAATGAATGTAAATGCCTCCCCAAGGCACCTCATCTATTCCAAAGGCTTATCCCTCCCAACCTATTCAAATAAATTTGATTATTCTAGATAGCACTGCAAAGAGCAACAACAAGAACTACCTCAGAAGCATCTACTTCCACAGTTCTCATATTAATGCATGTTAGCAGTAAAATATATATGGATGGAATATTATGGCAGGTGAATGACTTTTTAAATATCAGAACCAAAGCAATTCCTACTGCGCTCACTTTTTTCAAGAATTCCATCTTAAATCAAAGTGAAGAATTCTGCAGAAAGGACAAAATCATAACCAGTATGAACTAAACTGTAACTGCCAGAAATATACCCAGCCTGTTGGAGAGGGAGGCCTGTGAGAGCAACTCTGACTTTCACTGTTTCCCTTGGACAAGCTGGCGAACAAATTCAATCTCAAATCACTCTTCCAGGAACTAGCAGAACAGAGAGTGGGTATCTCATTGTGGATTTAAATCCACAGGCGTTTTTAATTTTTTAATAAGTTTTGAAAGTCATGGTCTACCACAGATTTCAATTAGAATATCTAATAAGCTAAGGAATGGAAATTTTTTTTCCCCAAACACCACTGTTGTCAAAATATCATACTTAGAATCAATAGAACTGATATTAACAAAACATAAAGCACTTAAAGGACTTGACTTTGAAAGACAAATATTTACAACCTTAACTATCACTGTGAACGCTCCCACCAAAAATCCACTTAATGCGTGTTTCAGCACACAGTGGTGCACACAGTATTGCTTTAATATTAAATACTACTTAGTATTCCAATATCACAGCAAAGCTTTTATAAGCATTTGACTCTTCTAAACTCAGATGTAAAAATTTGACAGAAAAGGGAAACCCAAAGAAGCATTCAGACACAGAGACCTGGAAGTACTCACATGTTTTTGAAAGCTCAGACACCTTAGTGCTTGAGTCACCTTCGTCAGACACCTCTGAACAAAGAAATACAAGTCCCACTGACCTCCAACTGCAAACCTTGATAAGCACGCGATACCATTCAAGCAGTTCAGCTTCACCCTTTTGTTCCTCCACGTATTTGAGCGTCACACTGACTGCAACACCACTACAGGTCATTCACTTATTGATTTTGTGTTGTGTTTATGAAAAGGGTTATGAGGTTCCAAACACACTCACTTCAATACAGATACATATTTTAAAGTATGAAATCTCTTTGGTGAAAATAAATCTATTCGCAAAATCCGAAAACCAACAATTTGGTCACTTGGGAAACAAGCACAAAATCCATACCTTAGAAATTTAAATGGAAAAGCCACATAACAAAAATCATACCTTAGGGGGGAAAAAAAAAATTTAATCAACTTCATAGGAAGACTGCACATTGAAATTCATATGTGGACAAAAATTACGAGAGGATTGGTACATCCACATGTATAGGGCCAACTCCAATTTCTAACTGCACTTTGACCTAGCTTAAATAATCAAGTTTCATATTGTTGCTAAACATGATTCTAACCATGGCTGAGGACACAATGTTGATGAGAAGTCTAACGTAATAATAAAACACCATAAGGGAAAATTAAGAACTCTGAGTTGAAATCTAGTTAGATACATAGCAAGCTGAGCAGTATATCTGTATATTTTTCCATATTTATGTTTTAACACAAAGAATTCCTTAATTTAAAAAAAAAAAACCCTCCCTCTCATCACAATTGTTCTCAAACGGATGAGATACCAGACAGCTATTTGCCTAAACCTGTTGAGTCTGAAATCACCATGCCAAAGTTAATGCTGAAGCATAATGAACTGTAAACACTGAAGTTCACTTGTGGAAGAAAGCATGCCACAAACTAACAAAACCTTCACGATCTACAGAAAATAAAATCGTGTTTTGGTATCATACATAAGTGAAGCTCTGAGGGAAGTCCTCGTTTGTTCAACTTCCCACTTTAACCACTAACAGAACGCCAATTCAGCTGTTACTACAGAACATATTCCTAATGTTGCTTTAAATATTTGTTTAAAAATTCATCCTTTTTTACAGTTAGACTATTTTTAAGGTCAGGGAAAACCACAAAGTTATTTAGTTTCCTGGAATTTCTGCTTTTACACAACAAACCTGGATTTATGTGCTGATCTGCCAGGACAAGCACAAAAAACAGGAACAAACTTCTGCTGTCTGCGAAGGAAGGTAAAAAAACCCCACAACGCTCCGTTTCAACATCAATTCCTCTTTACGCGGCTGGAAAGAACAACCAGAGGACCCCACCTCCCCGGAGGAGCGCCGCGACTCCTCGAGCACGGGAAGCGTGCGGCTGATGACAGCTCTGTCAGGGTCTAACACGGCAGGCACCACGCCGCCAGCGGGCAGGCGCTCGCCGCCGCGCGCCTTGCAGGAGCAGACTGTCCGCCGGGACGCAACCGGAGGAACCGCCGGCGCTGCCCGTTGAACCGACGGTTTAACGGTTAGCAAAGGGGGGTGGGGGGACCCACAAGCCAGAGAGCCCCCCCGCCCCCTTCCCGAGCAGGCCCGGCGAAGCGGCGCCTCCGCAGGCCCCGGCGCAGAAGGAAGGGCCCCGCCGGAGGGGGCGGGCCGGCCGCCGGAGGACCGGGGCGGGCGGGGCCGACGCGGCGCAGGCCCGCCCCCCCGCCGGGAGGCTGACAGGCCGCGGGGGGAACGAGGCGCAGCGCCCCGCCGGGCCTCCGCCGCCCCTCGCCCCACTCGCGCTTCGGAGGGCGCCCCCTAGCGCGGGGGCGGGGCGCGCAGGCCAACCCGCCCCCAACCGGCGGGTCCCTCACGGCCTGAGGCGACCCCCTCCCCCTGCCCGGCGCCGAGGCCGCCAACCGGCCCGGCCTGGCCCGGCCCGGGGGAACCGCGGCGGCGGCGCGGCGCGGCCCGCCCCGCCCGGCGCCCCGTACCTGCCCGATGCCCCGCTGGGTCGCCGCCGCTGCCCCCGGCCCCTGCGCTCGGCCCCGCACACCCCGCGGCGGCCGCGATTGCTATGGCGGGCACACACTTTGCGCGTCACCACGCTGGGGGCCGCGTCACGGCGCGCGAGGCGGCGTTGCGAACGGCGGCGAGGGAGGGGGCCGAGGCGGCAACGGCCGCGCGCTCGGCCTGCCGGGAAACGGAGTTCGCGCGTGGTGAGGCCTCTGCGCGTGCGCTCGCGAGAAGCAGCGCCGCGGAGGACGCTGGGAGTCGTAGTTCCCGGCGGGCGCCGCCATTGCGCCCCCTCGGCCCAGCCCAGAGCCCCGCGGCTGCGTCGGCTCGTAGGCGAAGGGGCGTTTTCCTGGGAGCGAGGCGAGGCTATTTACTCTGCTTTTTCCAGGCTGGCACTGAGGAGACACTGAGCAGCAGCGGCCGGCCCCGATACCTGGGTGTCTGCCCTGGTACTGGCATAGCAACAGGCACACCACCCTCCAGCCCCAAGGGGCATGACAGGGACCCCACCAGCTGTGTCCTTTTCTTCCTTTCTCACGTCAAGGCTGAGTGTTCACTTGTGCGTTGCTCACCTGCTTAATGTTAATTCCAGATAGCCAGCAGGGTGTTCTGGTGAGAGGGCTGCTTGAAGATGAGTGGTTTCTCCTCTTCTTATCTGAGAGACAGGGACATCGTCCTATTTGTTCCCAGATAAACGGGGACCGTTCTTGGCAGTGGAAGCCAAACCCCGCAGTGGTGCTGAACACCCACCTCCACCTCTGCTCTTCGCCATGCCCAACAACAGGAAGCAGAGACTGGACTGAAGCATTTTGCAGGCTCTCTAGGGCAAGCTCCTCTTCCCACATCCCCACCCTTCCTCCCGGCTGCAAGAGTTCATCCTCTCACCAGTCCATTCCTCTAACACACCCCAGGAGAAGCTATGTGCATGCATGCAAAGAGAGTCCGTGGGCAAAGAAACCCTTCAGCATTGCGTAGCCCCATCCCTGTTTGCTTTCTACATGCAAAGTCTTCCATTCCTCTGGGATTTTTTTCCTTGTCTGTTGGCTCCCTGATGGGAGTAGCCCAGCTCTTCAGGCAGCACCTTGTGCTTTTACAGTGGTAATGTCCGTTATTCTGCACTGTCCCTTGCCTCTGGCATATTAAGTTACCTATGGAGAAGATCTATGCACTCTCAGCAAAGTTGCCATTTCCGAAGGGGAGGAAGACCTCGAAGGGTACACTTCTCACCCACGCTCTCGTGGCTGGTTGGAGGATCAAAGGTATCAGATCTGCCTGCAGCATTATTATCCAGGGAAGAGCAGCACATCCACAGCCACACCTTCTTCTCCCCCTACAAGGCACCTGGCAGCCTCTAGGCCAGCTACAGAGCTGTTCAGGAGGAGGCTGCAGAGGTTAGCACTCCCCTCTCCTCATCACCTAAGTTGAAAGGGCTAAGGGCAAAATTAAGTTTTCCAGTTCCTGCCACATGTGTGTTACACTGGAGATAGGGTTGCTTCTCAGAGAAGGTGGGGTTCAGTCCCCAGGCTCACCTGAGCAGGTAAGGAGACTTGGAGCCTGCTGCTTCGTTGCAGGAGCCTGGTACATTGTCGGAATAGGACAGCTTGCAGCTACCCCTGGCAGCTCTGCTGCAGCCCCTATACAAGCTGCCTGAAGTGCTCAGGCCTCCAGCACCTGCATTTCCAGGCCTCAGAAGATATTTGGGAAGGACTCAGTCCAACACCCTTGTTCCCCACAGGGCAGATGAGAGTCCGGCTGGCTCACTTTGCAGGGCCAAGAAAATATGAACTCTTCTTTAATTTGTCTTCCTTTAAAAGCAATGAAACCCCAGCTTGTGCTGCAGTCCTCTAGTAGTTGCCCAGGCACTGGCAGAAGCTCATCTCTGAAAAGAATAAATAAGAGTAAAAAATTAGTAAATAAGAGGAAGCAGGGCGCTCCCTGCTTCATAAGCTCAGGGAAAGGCTTCATAAGCGCTGGCACCATTCCCAGCTGAGGTGCTTCCTGCTCCGCAGTGTCCACATTAACACCCTTTCTTACACTGCAACTGTATAAACCCCTGCCCCAGGCAGTGTTTGGACAGACAGGTAGAGATTCTGCTACCACACTTACAATATTTGACTGTGAAGTCTTGATTAGCTACAGGATAATGACTGCAGCAATGAGAATCCTGCAGCAGAAATCCCCCCGAGTACTGGATGTGGTGAGTGAGCCTCCGTCCTCACACCACTTTGCTTTAATAGTGTGAAGACAAAAAAGAAAACCAAAACATTGCTGTGGATTGCAGAGCCATAAAAACAAGAGACCAGCAGTAAGCTTGCACCTCTTATTCTGTGGGATCTTGTGGCTGAGAGATTGCAAAGAGTGGAGGCCTGTGGTGTGCAAGGAGAGGAAGGTTATCTCTGCATGTCCACCTCCATGGGCTGCCCAGCCAGAAAGACAACATACTGGCATAGGATGATCAACTGAGAGTAACGATGACTTAAGGCTGAATCAAACCTTGAGCTCCCTTAAACAAAATAATCACTTCTCTTTTCCCCATTGATGTCATATCCCAGATCACCTTGCATCACCGCAGTCAGATCAGCAGTTTATAAGGAGAGGATAACCCCACTTCACTGAGTTCTAATAAGCTTCCAGACTTAAGGACAATTAATTGTGGAGTCAGAGGAGGAATGGCACTGGTAAGAGAAGCTAGGAAGACACAAACTGTGCTTCCAGATGATGCCTCAAGTACAGCTGAGCATGGAAGTATGTGGCTGGGATGCCTCATCTGCTCACAGCTGCTGACAAAGGCAGAGAGCCCCAAACCCAGCCTCCAGGCTTCACCTTCCTGCCTGAACAGACCTTTGCTGTGAGAATGAGAAAAAAGTTTGTGATCAGGAAGCTCGCAACATTCAGAGAGACTCCTCACTGTGGCTGCTTTACAAGGAGAGAAAGGACTCTTTAAGCTTTCAGGAGAGTGAATTGCTTACCTTGACCTCCAACACAGGTCTGCGTTGATAAAGTTTACTGACTTCCTACACTTCACCTTTCATTAAATGCCCCATCTACTTGTGGCAGTCAGTTTGCTCATCACTGTTTCTACTTGCAATTGAGTTTCTGTTGCAGGGTAGCTGAGACAGTAGTTACTGACTTAGCAGCTACTAACGTCTGCAGCATAATTTTGCTGCATGACTCATAGCAGGTGTGTAGTAAGTCCAGTAATAGAGTTCAGTCCCTTCTCAGCACTTGTGTGTATCACACTGCTGCTGCAACTACACACAACACCCAGCTGGGTTCCCTGGCAGCATCTGGGGAAGGGTACGATGCCAGGAACTGAACCCTTGGGAGGGTTTCAACCTGCCCTGCTAAGACGCTTGTAAACTGAAGGTTGTTTCTTTACAACTCCCATGCCCCAGGGGACTGCAGAAACCAGGCGGGAGGTCAGACGTCTGGGGAGCTGCACCTGGGAACAGAGGACATCCTCCAGGAGTACCGTGGAGGTCAGTCTGCCTGTGCACCAGTTTGGCTGTGAGGCACTTCTCTGCACTTTTCTCCCTTCCACCCTGCCTCTGCAGTGCCTGTGGGGATCTGGGGAGTGAGCAGCAGACACAAAGCTCTCCCAGGAAGGCCTCTGCTCCAACCTTCATACATCTATTGCTCTTCCAGCCTTGATCTGCCAGATTAGCTCAGAAATTGTTTTAGCTCAGAAGATGCAGTAGTGTGGCAGCTAATATTTGCAATGATATCCCTCATGCCATAGGGGCTTTAAACACTGTCTGGACTCCCCAACAGCACTTGATTGCCATATATATAACACTAATCTTTCATATGCTGTGCAAAAATATTGCTTGGTGGATTAGATTATGGCCATGGGTGACCTGCAAGATGACAGTCAGCACATTAGCAAACAGTCTGCTCCTGTTTCTTGCCTACATCTGAGAGAAGTCAGATACTACAGTAGAGAGATGGAAGAAAAGAGATAGAAAGTGGGAGTAAGTAAGGGAAAACAGTGCAGTGGCATCTTCCCTGCCTGGACAGACTGAACAGAGCAGAGGGGCTGCAGGCATTGCCACAGGTTACCTACAGTCCAGGTGACTGGGCAAATGGGGCAAAATATGTGCACTCAGTGCCCGTGATAAATGATGTGTGACAAGGGAATAGTCCAATCACTAGATGGCACACCAGGATCATCACACCAGACCAGCGTCCCCTTGGGAGGAGAGGAAAGCAAGCAAAATAGCCCAAAGCACAAATTAACAAACATTCATCGGGAAAGACCCATTTGTGTGCACACACGTGGAGCAAAACCATTCAACAACTGGATGGAAAAATAAAATGTGAAAGTGCAGACAAAAATTGGTCATTCAATCAAATTCTGACTGTGCTCCTTTGCTATTTCTGAGTGACAGTGGGTAAGGCGGGGGAGACCCACTCATGAATGGAGTGCAGAGGCAATTCACAGAGGGCAGCAGAGGTGGACGTTGCTCCAGGGAATGCAGTTACCACCTCTTCTGAGAGCTAAACCTGCTCCCGTGTGTGGAGAGAGCATTTGGGTTTTCTTTCCAGCAGGAAAGGCCAAGCAAAGTGCAAGGAGAAGTTTCTTGCAGCAGATAAAACTTTTCTGCTTCCCAGATGGAGTGAGGGTCAGTGGCAGCAGGCTGATATTACCTACTGCAAAAGGAGTTCAAGGGTGGTTATTTGTGGAGAGAGGAAAAAGTGATAGAAGAGTGATAACATCGTTTCTGGGACAGGTTTTTCTCTGGACTGGAGCTAACACAGCAACACAAGCTAAAACCAGCTAAGGTATTTATGAGGAGGGGCTAGGCAGAGACCTACATTTTGGCAGAGGCCCAGCTACCATTGTTTATTGTTCTGCTACTGTAGATCAGTAGCAGCAGTTCATTCTTGAAAGCATTAAGGACTGTATCATGGCCAACTGCACTAACTCTTCTGGACACTCACAGGGTCTGCAGGACTTGCCATCAGGCAGTCAGTGCACCTCAGGCTGTCCCAGTGTTTGCATGAATTCAGCAGTGCAGACACAGGCTCACCAGCCAGCTCCCCCTGAGCAATCGAGCAATCATTTGGCTGAGAATTTAGCCCAGACTGAAGAGAGAAGCCAGATCTGTATCTAGGAACATAGAAATGCAGAAGAATGTGGTTCATCAGCTCAGATACTAATGAGAACATGAGCAGGCAAACAGCTTTCTTCCAAACAGGCTAGTGCCAAAACCCTCCATTCAGACACTCAGTATGATGCCAAGAGCACATAACTGCCTAGCTGAGCATCTGAATGACAGCACATCTGCGTTTGCAAGCTAAAAATCAACAGGAAAGTTAAGTAATACAAAGTGATCACTGTTGTGTGAAGTTCGTGAACCTCTTGTTTTCCAGTAGCATGGCACCTGAATCCTGACCACACTGCAGTAACCCTGCACAGTAGCGAGTACTGGGCAGAGCCTTTCTCAGAGCTTTATGCTCAGCTTCTCAGAGGCATCTAGCAGCTTCAAGCAGATATTCCTACCTCTCCTGTCTCCCAAATAAAAAAAGTAAAGTGTGGTTATTGGTGTGTCCTGTGATGTAGGGGCTGTGTATTACCCAGGAGGATGCAGCCATGATCCAGCAATTGGGAAAGAGCCTTTGGGAGAGTGGAAGTGCACAGATAAACCATGAACACAGAATATATGAGGGAGAACATGAAAAAAGTAGGGGATAGAAAGTATGCAGAAAGTGTCATTATGACAAGGAGACATGGTTTTCTGTCTAAACTAATTTCTCTAACTAGGAATGAGTTAAAAGTTCATTTCAGGCACTACACAAAATCCCTCACTAGTTTTTGTGGTTTAACAAGGGTTTTCCTTTTTTATCTGTTTTGTTACTATAGGAAACAGCCACTCAAGCAGCAAACTCTTCAGACAGGAGGAAGCAAGAAAAGATTATGCACAGCATGCTGTGAAATGCCTGCAAGACACACACTGGGAATATAAACGAATTCCTCTTGATGTTTTCCAGCAACAAGGATCTTAGGGATTACTTGTAACAACAGCAGCTTTAAAAAACAAAGATTAAACAAAACCAGGAAAAAGTATGGTTTTAAGACAACTATCCTTTTCAAGAGGAAGGAGGGGTTTGTTTTGTTTTTTTCTTTTTTTAAGAGAGATTATCAGGCCTTAAGTGCAGGTTATATATCTGTTCATAACTTCTCTCTACAGGAGTTAATTGGGTCAGGTGTCTGTATGTGACAGTTTTGATGTATGGGGAAACAATAAGGAAGTTGGTGAAGGTGGGCTATAATAATTACAGGCACTGTAGATACGTGCAAACATGCTCATTTTAGATTCATGAGTTGTTTTATCACTGAGGGATACCATCAAGGGTCTTAGCAACAACCAGGTGGTGTTTGTCATATCTAGCTTCTCCACTATTTGGTAATCCTAATCTTTGGTTTGACAGTGGTGGTGGTTACAACTCTCAAAGCTTCGCAGATTATCAGCTCCAAGCAGCCATGTGTGCGTGGTACCACTGCAATTACTACCGAGACATTTGGACCTGGACCACTGTAAAGTCTGAACACAGATCACTTTACTCTCACATTCAGCTGCGCCTAGGAAGAAGCTCTGAAGTTGCCCCTGCAGCATAAAGCACTCAACAGCTTTTGACACAGAAAGAATTATCAGCTGAAGTGAGGTAACAGTAAAGCTACGAAGAGGGACAGGCTGCAGGAGCAGCTGTATGGGATTTGCATACAGGGATGATGGGATTTACCCGGGACACTTGCCCTAAATTTCTCTCTGCCATGAAACAGTTCATGTTTTTTCACCCAAAAGGAATGACTTCCTCTGGCAACACCTCTCTTTGTGCTACCCTGACCCCAAAAGGCCTCTGTGGCCCCAGAAACACCCTGGGGTCGGGACGTTTCAGGGAGTCTTACTGGAACACTGAGCACCACCAAGCCCACATACCTTGGAAATGCAGGTGGGCCTTGTCTCATTCTGTTAATGGTGCAGACCCAGATCCCCGCTGTTGTGAGTGACTTCATAAAGTGCCAGTTCTGCTGCTGAACTCAAAATGCCAAGTCAAGATGGCACCACCGGCTTGAGGGGTCTTCCCCTCCCTTTTCCACTAGCCCTCTCGCATGGACAACAGTGTCTCTTGCGTCTCTTTCTTCCAGGTGCTTCATAGCCCTAGTCAGCAGGGAGGGAATATAGCAAGAATGAAGTTTAATGATTTTCTTTGCACAATTAAAAAGAATCACATGATGACAGGGCAGAAGGGGAAGGGAAAAGTGCTGAATTTTTAGGAATTAAATCTGGTGGTAACCCACAAAGGAGGAAAATCCCACTGCCTCCCAGGCACCGCTCACTGTGTTAGCAATTGCAGAGACATACTCATGGGCTTTTCTCTCCAGGGAGCTCTGTTTGTGAACATTTTGTTTCATTTATAGGAATGCAGGGTGTTTTATATAGCAGTCTATTCCTTTTGGGATGCAGATGAATGTTGGGATGCAGATCCTTATCCTTATTCTAAAACCAGAATTGATAAATGATAACCAGAAAAAATATCTGAATGTCCTCTCTCCTTCTGGAGCTGGGGTTAGGGGCAGTTCAGATGTCCAGTAACGGCTGCAAATGATAATAAATGGGTGATGTGAAGCTCTGCATTATCATTCAAACTGAATGCTAAGCATATTCTCTGTAACACACACCTCCCTCTGTAATGGAAGACACATTTTTACCACTTCTGGACACAAAGGAACAACAAACTATAAGAATACCGATTTTAGTACTGAGTATTTACATGTAACTGTGTATCATTCAGCGGCTGTGAGTAGGCTTGACTTGCAACAAGACTGCAAGTTGCATTTGCATGGCAAACCTCAAACTTGGCAAACAATATCCTCTAAAAAAGAGATATATTACTCCAGGCCTAAGTGTATGTATCTACTT
This sequence comes from Strix aluco, assembly GCF_031877795.1. Lineage (NCBI taxonomy): Eukaryota > Metazoa > Chordata > Aves > Strigiformes > Strigidae > Strix > Strix aluco. The sequence continues at coordinate 19,561,360 of NC_133941.1, forward strand.
GCCACAGTATGAGTGTTAAATTGTGATAAAATGCAACTAATTAAGAAATCGGGGCATTCTGTAGGGATAATTTTGGCATTCCCCACTGACAAGAATTAATATAGCTTTTTTTGAGAGTTCTTCTCTTGATTCTTTCTTCTTCAAATCTTCTTCAGGGAAAAAGATCCTTCTGAGCTGTTGGACATATCAAATCACCAGTATGACTGGATAGGACTGACAAGAATTTTCCCTGTATTACCTTATTTAACAGTCTATGTTTCATGTTTAATGTTTGTATGCTTATCACAATACAACATTACATTTAATGTAGTGTCTGGGCAGTAATCTTCAGTGTAGTCAAGGAGGAAAATAGTGCTTTAACCCAAAGAGAAGCTAAAAAGATGGGAGGAGGTGATGAGAGATGTTTATGGCTTTTACAGGCTATTTGGACAGCAGAACTCACAGGAGATTTTAGCAATACAGATACAAAGCTTTGAGCCAGGAAGGAAGAGGGAGGCGTGTTTAGCCACTTTTTGAGGCTAGGATGCTATTTTCCACAAAGCAAAGTTTGCATTGTGGCTGTGAGTACCAAGATTTATTTTGTTTTGTCTTTGGATTGTGGGAGTAAAATGCTGGTCTCCTTGAAATATGTGGGATGTTAGTGACTAAGATAATAGAGGCGAGATTTCACGATAGACATTTTGAATCATCTCCATCCCAGCCTCTCCCAGCATGCTCCCAGCCAGTTTCATAGCAGACAGGTGCACCAGGCCATGTTACCTGCCTGATGAGCTCCTTGTGACGCACAGCCTTCTCCCGCTAGTTACTCTTAACTAGCGTTATGTTCTCCTGGGCTACAGAAAAGTGCCCATGAGCAATGGGATGATCTGGAAGATGAATCCCCAAGGCAGAGCTGCAGGGAACAATATTGCCTGCTATGGAAAGTTTTACAAACCAGCTGCGGTTACCCACCATACAGGAGATGAATATTTAGTGTTTGCTTTAGAGCAGCGTCTCCAGATCTAACCATACAGCTCCCCATGTCTCCGTTTCACAAACAACAACCAGCTAAAAAGGGAGTACTGAGGTCTCACAGCTCCAGCTCTTCTGAACTAGTTCCCTCCTTGCCTGGAGTTGATCAGCATCAGTCTCCCAAGAGCCTTGGAAGAAGCAGAGGAGGAGGAAGAAGAAACTTGCTTTCTCACAGCCAGGCAAGTTACAAAACCATTTGGCTTGCTGGACTGGCTGTGGAGACTCCCCACACTTCACTTTTAGAGAAAAATTTTTCCTCATATTCCCAACACTGCTTTTCTCACTTGGTCCTCCCTGGCTGAACATTTACCAAGGCTTTGGTAACACATGTATTTTGTAATCGGGGGAGTTGTACCCCCTACCCTATGTATACAGGAGAATGTGTCACCCTGCAGACACTATCATACTCCACTGCTTATATCTCCCTTCCTCCAGAAACAGTACCTGATGGTGGGAATTTGCTCAGTTAGGAATAATCCCCAGGAGGGATTCACAGCTGGCTGAGAGGGGTTTGTGGGAGGGAGGGCTGTGGCTCTCCTCTTCCCCATATAAGTGTCAGATGCAACATCCTCATCCCTGAGCTCTGTTTTCTGGAAGGACTCTGACTTCATGCTGTGCTTCTGCCACAGTCACATCACCCAGGTCTGCAAGTTTTGCTCAGGGCCTCCCTTTCAGATCACTTAATGGTGGGGAACTGCTGGGAGCACTTGTGTCCCAAAACTCTCTTGGGAATTCAGCAGTCTTCTTCCCATGCAGGCACCAGCTGGGAGCAATCCATTCCTGCTCAGCTCTGCACCCAGACTATATGCAAGCAATTTTAAACCCAGGGTGTGGAGTAGTTGAATATGACTAAGAAAACGAAAGATGACTAAGAAAAACAAGTTTGTGTGCTGTGGAATATATTTCCAGCCTGAAACAGCTGAAGAACTCTGCAATTCTCTCACAAAGTCCTGAGAGGTGCACAGAACTCCTGATAACATGGAAGATCCCTGAGAGCCAGAGTTCCTGCCTCCAGCTCATCTCCCAACAGAGCTGAGAATATGGCACTCACGTTCAGAAACACCTCTGCCTGGTGGTCTTCCAGGAGTCTGTATCAGTGGAAAAACATTCTCTGACCACTGCTTTTCACTCCTGTGGAGCAAGTGGCTGTGCAAAGGAGCAACCAGGGCTGTCACCTCCTGCTGCAGCCCTCTGCCCCATGTCCTGTCCATTTGTGACTTCATGTCAAAGCACACCAGGGTCGCTGTGTCCGTGGAAGCTGTTGGCAGGTATATGCAAACTTGTCTGGGTAAACTTCACTCCTATTACTTGGCTGATTTCTAACCCTCTGCAGCTACAGTTCTAGTCATTCTCTGGCTTCTTCTGCCTCTTCTTTTGTGGTTTTTCTTTGATTTTTCCCCTAATACTTCACATAATTCTGGTTGCTATGCAGTGTTTCCAGGCTCAGCCATCTGTAACAATCCCCCACCATGGGTGTGTGCAGCTTGACTGCAGTGTGGACATTTTGCTGATTAATTTGCCTTTTTTGTATCGTTATTTTGGATGCTTGGAAATAAACTGAAAAGAAAGCTGTTACTAATACCTTCCCCCTCCTAGTGCCAATTAACTTCAGCAAATTAATCTTTTTCAAAATCATCCTTTGTGTGGTCTAGACCAGGGTGCAGACAGTAATATAAACTATTGCTCAATTTACTCTCCACTTTTGTTCTCAACATTGCCACGTAGATGAGAAAGGTGGGTAGAAGGGAGCAAGGAAGCAGCACAGTACAACTGCAAGTCAGAAAGACTTTGGAGATCTACTTGGGTCCGGTGCTGGGTCATCACATGGGGTGATGAGGGGAATCCCAGAGGCTGCTTCCTCTACCAGAAGCTGGAGAAAGGGAAGGATCTGAGCCCCATTCCCCCACATGCTGAACACATGTCCCAGTCCCTAGGCTATTAAAAGAAAACCATTTGTTGTTTCAGAACCCTTCAGTAGTGCCTGGAAAGGCGTGCTGTACAGTTCCCGAAGCTCTTACAACAGGTATGTTCTCACCTTAACTGCTATTCTGATCTGTAAACAGTAAGTTTCCAAAAATAATTGCCTAGCCTCTTGACTGCATTGTCCTCCCTGCCAATGGCCTGGCTGGGCAGGTCGTGCCGCATTTGAACAAGGAAGGTCATTCACCTGCCTAGGCTCTGGCTGTGCAGGTGAAGAAATAACACGTTAATGTTGCTTCCCATTTTATGCATCAGGACACTTTATGCATACAGGAAGCCCCAGGATTACCTCCTTCATACATACAGTTCCCTAGTTTCCCTACTTAAATACATCCACCATCAAAACCATTTTGTTAAATCATGCCCCAGAGATTGAGTGTCTTGCAGGAATGAAAATGTGTTTTTGAAATAGAGATAATTCTTCAAGTTCCTGAACCTCAGAAACAATCATAAAGCCAGAGGAGTTAATGAAAGGGAGAAATGCTGTTTAATGTAGTTTAAATCATTGTTGTTTAGGGGTTGTTTTTCAAATGAGTGAAATCACCTATTGTGGAGGAAAAGCAGACTACAATGGTGTAGATCATTCCAAAATTCAGATACCACCCACAGCAGGAGGACAGAGACTGCAGAGAGCACTGAATTACACCAGTATATTCCCACTAAGTGAGGAAGCACAAATAATTGCTGTGAAGATCCCTTCCCAAAGATGGGAGATGCTGGGATGGTAGAGCGTAATGAATTGTGGATTTTAAGCACATCAATTTCTACCATTAGTATGATTATGTTCATCTTCAACTCCACCAATATTTTAGAATGATGCTTTGGCATCACAAGAAATGTGACTAGTATCTATTGGTAATAAAACAGGGGGGTGGGGGGGGTGTGTGTCATCTGAGTAGCAACAAAGAAAATGTAGGTATAAATCAGGAGATGCTATGGATTGCATTTAGTTGTATGGCATTTAAAAGATTAAAATCAGCAATTGCAGTGCACAGGGTGTTGAGAAAACCCCTCTAGTAACACAAGGTCTACATGGTGGATAGTGGGCAATGGCTGCAGGGCTCCAGGTGGGGGGCACCCATGGATACCAGTGGAGTGTCAGGAAAGGAGCATCTCCTGGTGACACTAACACTTCATTGCCTCAACAGGCAGTCATGTGCATGACCAGAGAGTCTCACATGGTGTATTGCCTCAGGATTACAATACTAAAAAGGAAGTATTACTGTTAATAAATAAGAAGTGAAATAAACACTAATCCCTACATTCAGGCTGCTTAAATCAAAGCATTTGCAGTGATTACAGGTGTTCTAATGAACAGAGGTTTAGCTCCCACATGAAGAACAAAGAAGAGAGTGGAAAGCATACTGAAAAGCAAAAAGAAAAGCTAGGTAGCTTGTTTTATGGCTGCAGATTAATAGTAAACCCTGGATGAGTCTACAGAATGAAGAAGCAAATGTAGGTCTTATCAGCATTAATATGAAAAGTGCACTTAATTCTCTTCCCAAACCTTGATAATCCACCTATAGTCCTTCTGCCTGTTGTATATCTGCTCAAAACCAAAAAGCCTTTTATTATTAGTCATTTAATTGCACATCTCCTTCCCTTCCAAAACAAACTCCTTCCTTTGCCATATTCATCTGTGAGGATAAATTTCAGGATAAACAATTAAAGTGCATTTGTGAAATGAGCAAAACAGAAAAACTGCTGTTTCTAGCTGGTCTATAGACATCCTACCTATCAGCATCATTCATATACAGCGCCCATAGTCATGGTAAAGCCCCAGGGTCTTCATCAACAGACAGCCTGAGGGTTGAGGCCAACAGCTTCAACCACAGGGAAAAGAGCAGAAACTGAGAAGTAGTCCCTCACTTCTCTATCAATAGCAAATACCTGCTGCTCTTAAAGGGACAAAAAAAATAGGAACCAAGGGGATCCCAGGACCAGCAGGGTAGGGATCTCACCAGTCAGTGCTCATATCACACCACCTGAGTCGGGGGGGCCAGGCAGGCTGAGGGACAGCAGCCACCATCAACCAAGAACCCAGATCATTGGACAAGCTCATGGTAATAAGGCAGAAGCAAAAGTAAACTAAGAAACAAGTCTATAAACCACAGTCAGTAACACCAACCCCAAATAGGCATAGCCCAAGACTAAGTGCCTGGGGTTGAGTTTAAATAGATCCCCTGTGACAATGGGCAGGGAGGTGTGAATGGAAGCCCCAGGTGAAGTCAGTTCAGGGCCATTAAGGTCCACTGGGGCTATGTGGAACACACAGGGAACAGCCCCCTTGTATGGAGTGTTATCAAAGTTAATTCCCCAGGAGAAAGCTTACTGTAGAATTGGAAAGGAGATCTTGGCAGAGAAGTGGCAGTGAAAACCTATTCACATGTTGATCGTGGATTGTGTCATCTTCTCTGTCCCACAGCTAATGACAGAAAAGTAGAACTGGCTATGGGCAAAAACAAAGTGAACACCAGCCTCCCCCAGCTCTGTGACCCAGCTTCTCTCTTGGTAGAAGGAGGTCACCTTGTCTCTTTGGAGTGACGAGGCAGAAGTTGGTTAGTGCCTCCAATAAGGACAAACCAAGAGCTGTCTGCTGGAAAGACATAACCCCTTTGTGCCTTCTCCTTGTAGCTTCCAAAGCACAGCAGGGAGCAGGGCAGTCCTGACCAGCTGCTGGGTTTATTTTCCACTAAGGAAGGTGAGGAGGTGATTTTTTACCCTGTGCCCTCTCCTTGTCCTAGGTGAGTGAAATGTCCTGGGATGCAGAAAGCCCATGCTGGCCAGGAAAGGGTCAGTGTATTTTGGGGCTGGAGTGGGGGTGAATGTTACTGTGCTCACCTCGCTTCACCTGCTATAACCAACCAGCTTGGAAGGAGGGCTTAAAAGGACTGAGCTGAACCTAGGAGCGAGTGTGAAGTTGTCTGTTTTTTTCAGGCCAGGCTTAGAAGCAAACAAGAATCTGGTAAAGCTTTATTATAAGACTGTATTTTGCTTGCTTATTTCTCAGTTGCACCACAGTATGTGGTTCTGGCTAAGCAGAGAAAGAAGAAAACTACATAACTTTGATCTTGCTGTGAATTTGCTGATGGGTCTTCACAGGTGATGTAATGATGCATTTACATGTGCTGGAGCTGTAGGTTTAATTTTGCCCCCCTCTATGGGAGGTCTGAGCATTACAGGTCTCTGTAGGCTTCACTGCTGGCCTCACAGTCCTTGTGGTAGGTGGCTAAGCAGGGTGAGCCCTGGTTTAGCCAGGTACGCTGCTGTGGGGATTGCTGGCAACAGCTGTGTGACCTTTTCTAATAAGATGTTGCCTTGCATTAGTTCTTAAACTTGTTACTTTTGTTTCTTTAAATATACCACTGTCTCTTCCATGAGCAAAGCACCCTATCTTGCCCTCACCCCCTCCTGTTACTCTGTATATCCTCCTATCTTTGCTATTCCCTTTCCTGACATGAAATTGTAAACCCTTCCAGCTTCTTTTAGAAGAGGTGGTGCCTTGTTTTACCTCCCTGCTGCCTTTTCCGGGTGGCTGCACCCAATTCTCTCCCCCACTGTTTGAGAATGGGGTGTTGAAGGCTGATGAGTGTTTCAAGGGAGCAGCGCTGTGCCGAGTTATACAATGGCATTACAGCATTTCAGTACTGTAATCCTTCCCAAAGCAGCTCACCATAGGGTTAAGAAAACAAAATAAGTGCCCTCTCTCCGAGCAGAGAGATCTTGCTCTGTAATGACACTGAATCTCTCCTGGATTGGGCTAGTGCAGAGCCTAACATGCAGAAGAAGTGTCCCAAGTTGCTTTCTGTAATGAGGATTGCCTGTAACTTGTCCATAATGAAACTCACTTGTTTTTGTTCTCCAGTGTCTGGTTCTTAGCCCCTTCTAGCGGGGAAAGGAGAAGGCTGCAGACTCAGTATTGGGGCACAAGGGAAATCCAAGCTGAATATCACGGTGCTGGTTAAAGGTCTGTGAAGCTGAAACACTGTAAACTCCTCTGAAATGAGGCTCCCCGTTAACTCCTTGACCAAGCCCTTCAGCACAAAGCTTAATGTTACATTAAGTGTGATATTAGAAATAGAGTGAACTTCTGTTTCTGATTTTTTGCTTTCCTTCCCTCTGCATGATTGCTTGAACCCTTCTCTCAGGATGGAAACAGCTTGGCAGTGCCTGCAGGCTTCCCATCCTGCAGTTTGGATGTGCCTGCTGTGACCGAGGGGCTGGCTGGAGTGTGTTCCTTTCTTCCACAGTGGGATGGTGCAGCAGCATTCAGAGCAAGCACCAAATGAAGAAAATCAGAGAGAAGTAAAGGCATGTGGAAAAGGAGGCAACAGAGATACGGTTAAGCAGGTGCTGTGATGCAGAGCACTGCTGGCCAGGGAAGGTGTCCAGGAGGCACGAGGTGTGTCACCATGGCACACTGCTGACTATGCCTCCTCCATGTCAGGTAAAGTAACACAGGTTAGACCCAACTCTTGAAAGAGAAGGATTTAAGAAAGGGCATGTCCCCCAGCAGTAGGAATTGTGCTGTAGTAGTTGTAATGCTGTCACTAGAGTACTTGACAAACAATTGTTGTGATTTATGGTCCCATCAAACCCAACACACTAGTGCCAGTGATGAGGTTCGTGATTTATTAATTGCTTTGAATGGGGTGTCATACACAGACTTCCAGCTGCTTGGATTGTAGAATGAAATTCAGACCTGCTCCTTTGACTGTGCCTGTGGACTGCACCTTGAATGTATCTGCTCTGTTTCTGAGCATCCCATCACAGGTTTTCAGTTTCCAGAACTGTTGGACAGAGCTTGGGATGGAAGAATCCAGAGGTACTCTAGTGTCAGGGCACTGAAGGCAAGCTGAGTTATCCTCCTGATGGGATGTGTGTTTTTCTCCTGCTCTAGAGACAGCCTTCACAGAGCCTTGTCCCCTGTGGCAGGGTGAGTAGGTTTAGGAGATGCTTCTATAACTTTCATGGAAAGTTTTTGCAAGGGCGTTTCAACTCCCTATGTGTTTTGTGGGTTACACATTTCAGAGCATTTATTCAGCAGTGCAGAACCTTCCTAAATCCCACCTTTCAGATCTTTTAAAGACCCTGTTGTGGGAAGAGGGCCCACAGTACCCAGATCAGGACTGACGGCACTATGTATTGAGATCTAACTTGAAGGTCTGATCAGAAAAGCTGTGAAAGGTAACGCTTTGCCATTTGGAAAAGGCACTTTCATAAAACTTCATAAATTGTGCTCTGCTGGACAAGAACGACATAGCCAAGTGCAGAAGTGCTCATGGTTATGAGAGAATCAATTAGGGCATATTGATGAATAATGGATGTGCAGCTTAGGAGGGATGGATGACATCGGTTTTATTTTTGTACTGTTAATTGAGCATGATTCTAGGACAGAAAAAAACACAAAGGGAAGATGGGGAGCTTTGGGGGGAGATTCTGGTTGGAGCGTCAGAAGCTGGAGGTTCACCAGCAACACTTCCTGTCCATTAAGCTGTAAAAACTTCAGGAAGAGGAATTGTACTAATGTCCTCTATAGTCCTAATCCATGTAACTGATACTGCCCAAGAACCCAATTCAGACTGTAAATGATATGAACATTTAAAGAGATAAAAGTTGAAGCTGTTGCTTTGAAATCTGATGGCCTTTCCTATTAACATAACTTCTGCCTTGCTCACTTGGGGCCCAGCTGTACGATATCAGTCAGCTCTATTTATCCCTAGATATGAGGCTCCACTCTTCCATGGATGTGCAGGGATCTCTGAAGGAGATCTGATGCAGTGGGGTGCTGGAGGAAGCCTGGGACCCCGGTGGGAAATGATCTGTGCATGTGCCAAAGTTCCCTGCATGCTGGTGTGAAGCTGTGTCATGAGAAGACCAGGTCAAAATCAACAGTTCTACAGATCTTATGGGTCTCCCCTTGGGCATATGCACTGGCTGGGTTTGCAAAAGCCAGGGATTCTGTGTCAACTCTGAGGCTGGTGTAACTGCTGCAGGCTAGAGCAGGAGCCTGATGAAGGAGGAGGAGTGCTCCACATCCCTTTGCTTTGGTGTTTCCCAACACCCAGCTAAGGGAATTTCTCCACGCTTGGGTGCCTGCCCAGCTCAGAGCAAAACCTGCTGCAGGTGCCCAGTAGTATTCACTTGAGGCAAAGGACATGAGGGAAGGACAGAGGGCACGCTGTTATGGTGAGCAATCAGCCGCTGGCCTGAGGAACCATGTCAGTTTGTGTGTGTAGCGCTTCTGGTGATGGTTGATGTATGTGTGAAAGGCTTTGGAGGGTTGTGTGGATGGCTACTCCACGCAGGTTGGATGAGAACCACTGATCCATCCTGGAAAATTTCAGACCATTTCTTAATTTGCTTACTCTGGGAGGGGTCACTCCTTCAACCTAATCTCCCACAGTGACGGTAAAGGACAGCTGGTACCTGTTTAAGGATCCAGAGCTGCCACGTGTGATGGGACTTGAGTGTACTTATGTTTCCTTGAGGAATAACACCTGGGCTTTCTACCCCAGTTCTGTCTGCGTGGTGTAACTCCAGCCTCAGTGTTGCAAACTAGCAGTAAGAACTCACACTTGCTGCTTGGACTGAATGTTGTTGGTGGAATGAGATCCTGGTGGCATCTGCTTCAGTGTGGTGAGTGTGGGTGTCCTGAGGCTGTACTGTGAGCTACCTGCTGAGAAAACATGAGCGATGAGGAGCTGTGTGAAGGGGGCAAACACTGTAGTGGGACTGTGCAGGCAGCTTGCCTGTGCCAAACCCAGCCCAGTACATCCACCGGACAACATGGATGTCCAATCGCAAAGGTTCATTGACTTTGAAAGATAGTGGTTATCTATATTATCTATCTATAGAAGCCAAGAATAATTTTCTAGGTCTGTTTTAACTGCCTTGGTTAACTTAATAGAAATAAGGAGAAAGTGTTAGCTGCTGGAGTGCCTACACGAGTGGCCCTTGAAGCAGACATCCTTAGCTGGACTGTGTTTGTCAATGCTACTGTGGAGAAAATGCCTGAAGCATGACATTTTTTAATGTTGTAATGTGGAATAAAAGCCAATAAGAACTCCTCACTGCTCTGCTGGGGGCTCTTCTGCCTGCTTTAACTTGCACTTCTTCCACTCTGCCTCCGAGGCCTCTGCCGTCATCCCTCTCTCTGAATGTCTTCTCTGTGTGACAGGCTGGGGCAGGGAAAGAAAACCTGGAATTTCATGTTGGGTTTAACAGAAGAAGGTCCCTTGGAGGATTTGGATGTGTCTAGGTGGGGAGGAGGGTGAAGGCTTTCTGTGATACCTCATGCCTTTGCAAGGTCCCCAGGGGCACACTGTTTGTGAGATGGCTCTGAGGTGTTAACAGTCCTTTTATTCTGGATCAGGTCTGGCTTCCCTCAAATCCAGGAGACCCCTGAAGGACTAAGGGTTGAGTTACACCGGCCATGCCCAGGCTGCCACTACGTATCCAGAGTCAGATACCAGACTCCCACTTTTATTTTTCATGCTCTGGGTTTGAGGACTTGCCTGGGGAACCAGTCAGGCACTTTCTCTGCTGGTCTTGTTCTTTTTCTTCCCTTTAACAAAACACCAGGCTCCTGCTGTAGTACAGGATGAGCAGCCCACTCTCAGTGCAGTGTGTCCTCACAGAGACGAAGGCTGTCAGCACGTGGGGCTCTGTCTGTCCGTGGGACTGCGGCCAGCTGGTGGAGGTGAGCGACGAGCTCCCATTTTGCTCAGCACTCATTAGGTCACCTCTGAAATGCTGCGTGTGGTTTTAGACCCCCCCCCCCATATGTGAAAGAGATGAATTTAAGCAAGTCCTGTGGAGGCTGTGAAAGGGTTGAGGCATAACAGTCTGAGGGAAGTGGGTGGGTTGAGCAGGAGAAGGGTTTGGGCAGATTCAGCGGTGGTTGCCCGGTGCCTGTGGGGAGGGTATGGAGGCGGCAGAGCCAGGTTCATGGCAGGAGAATGAGAAATGGTGGTTGTGAACATAAACGGTTCTTGTGTCAGACTGGATGTGAGGGAAAAGTTCTCTCCTGTGAGGAAGTCCAGTGTTGGAGCCAGGGCTCAGAGGCTGATGGAATTTCGTAGGTGGAGGGTTTTAAGACCTCACAGGACAAGGCCCAGAGCTGAGCTCTGCATTGTGCCTGCCTTGAGGGGGAGGGACCCGCTGATGCCCCCCAACCTTAACTATCATGGGACTTTGTGGTTAATTAACGGCATCCCGCGGGGGGTGGCCGGGGGGTGTCACTCCCACGGTCCTTGCAGTAACTCCCCTCACAGCCGATGGCACCGGCAGAAGCAGCCGAGGCTCCCGGGGAGGCGCCGCATCCCCCGGCCGGGGCGCGGCTCCCGCCGTTACCCGCTCCAGCCCCTAGGTGGGCTCCCGGCCCCGTACGCCGGGACCGTCGGCCCCGCTCCCGGGCCTGCCCGGGCGGCGGATGGGGCCCGCGGGACTCCGGCGGGAGGGCGGGCGGGCCCCGGCGGCGCGGAGCAGCCCCGTCCAGCGGCGAGCGGGCCCTGACGGGCGCCGAGGGGAGCGGGGTCCCCTCAGGGCCGGGACGCCCCGTCCCCGCCGCGCGGCGCCTTCCCGCCCTCTGGGGCGAGGGGGAACCTTTCTTCCGCCCTGCGGAACCTTTGCGGCGGAGGCGCCTGTTGCTGCCCGGGGGATCCTGCGGCTGCTCCGGTGGGGGGTGGGGGGCCGGACGCTGGGTGATGCGGCCCCCGAGCGGCGGCTGAGCGCCGAGGCCGGGACGGAGGCGGGCGGGCGGCCGCCAGCTCCCGGGGCCCGCCGCGGCCCGCAGCCCCCCCCGCCCCCCGCCGAGGTGAGGGCTCAGCGGCGCGGTGGGGGCGCCGCCGCCACAATGGGAGCGGGCTGGGAAGGGGCGCGCCGGCGGAGGCCCGCGGCCGCCCGCCCCGCCCCGCCCCGCCGGGGGTGTGTGGGGAGCGGCGGGGGGCGACGGCCGCCCGTGGCGGGGGGCGAGCGGACCCCCGGGCTGGGGGTGGCGGGGCAGCGGCTGGCGGACCCGGGGTGGGGGGGTCGGAGTGGGGGCGGCGAGGAAACGGCCACCCGGTCTGGGAGGGCGGCGGGGCAACGGCCCCAGCTCTTGGGGAGCGGCGGGGCAGCGCCGCCGGGCCGGGGGGCGGGTCCCGGAGCCGGCGCGGCGGTGGGAGGGAGCCGGGGGCTGCGCGGCTGCCGGGCTGGGCCCGGGGCTGAGCCTGGGGGCGCGGGTCGGGCTGAGGCTGCACCCGCCCCCCGGGCCCTCGCCGGCTCCCGTGGGAGCGGGGCGGCCGGCCCGGGGACCGCCGAGCCCCGGCTTCGGGGCCGGCAAGGCAGCGCGGCTCGCCTCCCCCAGCATCCCGCCGCGTTTCGGGGCCTAAGCGAGTTTCTGATTTTGGGGGGCGTGGGCGGGCCGCCTGCGGGGGCTGCACCTGCCTCCCGTGGGGTGTCGTGACTCCTGGGGTGTCGGCCCGTGCTGGAAGGAGGGTACCGAGCCGGCGGGGCCTGCCGGAGCCCGGCTGCGCCGGGGTACAGTGGTTGTCACACTCCTGCTGTGACTGAACAGCAGTCATCTGTAGGACTGGTAAACAGACACGCAAAGTAATAATTTAGTGTCTGTGAGACTCGCTGGTGAGCTTTGGAGGGAGCTGGCTCGCTGTGTTGAGCTGTTAGCTCTTCTCGCTTGATCCTGTCTCACCACTTTTTGACTTGCTCCCTCCTTATATGTTTATGAGTTACTTTTGCTGGTGGTTACATTGGTGACTGGACGTTTTGGTGCTCATGTTTGAGAGGCGCTCGTAAACTCCATTGATTTCCCTTCCTGCCCCTTCATCGATTTGTACAAAACTGGTGCTTTAAAAAGTTCTTAGTACATCACTTTAGTCTATAGGCAGGTGGTGAATTTTTATTGTTCCCCCCAAATCTTTAAAAGGAAATAATGGAGCTCTTTTTTTTCCCTTTTTATGCTAATAAGATGCTGATGATCACATTTGCTTGTCTTTTTAACTTTATTAACGTTGGATATTCTTTGTTGGTTATTCTTTCTATGGTTATCCAACCGTATCACATCGTGCCTAGAGAATAATCACTTAGCCTATAGGAAATCACTGTAGAAACTTCTGTATTGGTTTAAGGTGTTCCTGCTGCCTGGCTGAAGGTGGTAAGTCCCCTTCCTGACTTGGGCTAATGGACCTTGTGAGCACACTCTGTCGGCTTCAGTGCAAAACAATTAGTTTAGAATAAACAGGCTTTGTTTTGGTAATTCGGCCCTAGGGGCAGTAGCACTCGGCAGAGGGATGAAAACAGTCTGCTTGGACCACTGCAGGTGCCTCTGACAGGAGCTCTGACCTGGCCTTGGTGTGCTAAGTGAGGCTTCTTTCCCCAGGTGTGAAGCTATACATCCTGAATATACAGAGCGAACAGCATAGCTTCTTATCCTGTGACATTACCAGCATCAGAATATAAGGGTTGTTCATTAACTGTAGGTGTTGAATGTGACATTTCCAAGAAAAATGCAGTTGCTGCTTTAAGAAAGCTGTTGTGGATGTGTGATGTTTTCTGGGTTGATGCTGCCTCAGACTGAATGCCACTTTCTCCCCCAAAAAAGCTGAATGTTTAGCAACTGTGTTCCACTTGTATTACACTTGGGTAACTGGTAACTTCTGCATCCCTAAAATCTCTTGAAATTCCAATTTTGGTACTCGAGAGTATTGCAAATCCTGGATGAGAACATCATGTGATCTTTTGAGAAGAACCAAACGTTTTCTGTCTCATCTCAATAGTGGTTGCATTTTAGTGGAGATTTGAAAGGTATGATCTGGATAGAAATTGCAACAGGCCATTACAGTGTTCTCTGGGATCCAAGTTGATGTCATGGAATAATTCAGATTGGAAAGGGCCTCAGGAGTTGTCTAGTCCAATCTGTTGCTCAGAGTGGGATCAACACCCAGTTCAGATCAGGGCTTTGTTCATTCAGGTCTTAAACCCTCCAAAGACAAAGATTCATCAGTCTCTGCATTCCTGTTCCAGTGCTTGACTGTCCTCACAAGGAAAAACCTTTTCTTTATGTCAGGTCACAACCTCTGCTGTTGCAGTTTGTCTCATGTCCTCCTGCCACACTCCTCTGTGCAGAGCCTGTGCACAGCCTTCCGTCTTCTTGATAACTTCCGTGTAGGTACGGGAGATCTGCTGTCACCTCCCCAAAGCCTTTTCTTCTCCCCTCTGGACAACCCCATCTCTCACAGCTTCTCTTCACACAGCAAGTGCTCTATCCCCCCAAGCATCTTGGTAGCCCTCCACTGAACTCACTCTGGTTTATCTGTGTCTTTCTTGTACTGGGGATGTCCAAAACTGCACGTGGTGTTTCAGATGGGTCTGAAAAGTGCCAAGTGAACGGGAGTGATCACTCCCCTTGATCAGGCAGGCTGTGCTCCTGCTGACCCAGCCTGGCATGCTGTTAGCTTGCATCACTGCCAGGGCGCACTGCTGACTCATGTTTAGCCTGCTGTCCACCATGTGTTACGTTTCATGTTTGTGTGTACCTGCACATGTATGTGCAGGTATGTAGCTCTTCTCTCTTCCCCCCGCCATGCATCTCTGAGAAGAGCCTTGTTATGTGTGTATGTGTGTATACATGTATGTGTGTATGTATATACATGTGCATCACATTACACCTTCTGCACCGCTGAACAATAGTTTTCCCATCCTTTTCCACATGTCCCAGTTGTCGCTAGTGGTGACTGTTGACTACCTGGCCTCTCCTAACTCTTCTACTGTCACACATACCCTGACTGGTTGTGCCTCCCAGCTGGCAGCTCTGCCTGTTGCATTGCCTTGACTTTGTTTCGCAAAATTTCATTGTGTCAAACACCTCTTTGAGATGTATCAGGTTACTAGGCTAGGAAGGGAGTGGCAGTGGAGAGAGACTTTTCCCATGAGGGTTGAGTTGAATCCCATTTGATCAAATTCAAATCCAGAATGTAATAACATAGGAAGTGTGTTTTCAAATAGTGTTGTTTATGCGTGTGAGTTAAATGAAACATTTAGATGCAGTATTTTTAAGAATGCAGTTAGTTGCAGCGCAATTACGTTCGTGTAATTTCTTTAAACTTGTTTCCTTCAGGTGCTCAGAAGTTTTGGGGAGATAATAGCCTGTAGGATAAACATTCTCTGATAACAAAGTTTCTTATTTTAACCTTAATTTTGGAGAACTTAGTTCCTGCAGAGGTTAAGTACTGTTTGATATTCCTAGATACTTGGTACAGATATAATTTTGAGACGTGTGTTTTCTGTTAATTTCTACATAATATTTTCCTGATTGTCATGTTCTGATGTTATGTTAATTGCAGCTGGGTTTGTTTCAGAGAATGCTCCTCACAAGACAGGAATTTGTTGTGTTTAAGCAACATTTTTAGCTATATAAAAATAAAAGTAATACTAGGAAGAAAGTTACTGATCAGTATTTCATATTGATAACCAAATGCTAATTGCACATACGTGCTAACAAAAATAGTATATCTGAAGTTGAAACAAGTTTTTGGGAAAAAAAAAAAACAAAAAAGGGGTGAAAAAGTGTATATTGCTTTCAGTCATGCAGATATAAAACTTACCAAGAATTGTTGCTTTGAAAAATACCTCAAACTATAGGAAATAGGCTTTTAGAAATTCTTGAAGGTCAGACATACCATTGACTCAATTTTATGTCTGAAGTGGAATAGCAGAATGTCAATTTAGTCCTGCAAGCGAGACTGATTCAGTGCTATTGTAATCTTAGAGCAGCTGTGATAATTTAAATCTTGTTCTTGCTCAGTGGTAATGCAGGAGTTGGGGTCAGTCTGACACCTCCAAAAATCTTGTGGCATTTTTAAGGTAACTAGAACTCATTTGAAGCGGGGGGCAGGGAGTATTACATCACTTAAATTTAATAACAGCATTTTCAAATGCTCTGAAATGTGCAAGTAGGAGCAGTGATTTGAAGTACCCTATGGTGGCCTGTCAGCCTGTCCCAAAGCTGCTGTTCTGCAGGTATGTATCTGCAAGTTTGAATGTGGAAACAAAGAAAGGACAAATGAACCAACTTGAGTATTAGTGACAACTGATTATTCAAACATTGAAAAAGATGTAAATGCTGGTATGCACCTGCCTAGAAGAAGTATTGATTCTGTGCTCAAGAAAATAACTTGCAAAAATCTTAAGGGGAAGACTTTTTAGCCAGTTGCTTCAAAACAAGGATGAAGAAATCTGTTAGATGCTATCAGTGTGGCTTGTAGTATGAACATGGAGTACAGTGTTCAAACCTTAGTGCCCTCTACTACCATCCTAAATCCTAGGAGGAGTTTCTGAGCTGTAAAGTGCAGTCACCATTAGCTTCTTGAAAACCTATTTGAAAAGGAGGAGAGTTGATGAGAAGAACCAGGTTCTTGGTGATGTGACTTGATGTGACTCTGTCCTCCTCCTCCTCTACGTGTGCATGTAGAGTTGTATTGGTAGAAGCTTTAGTAGACGCAATACACTGACACAAAACACTTTCTACTGCTATAACTGAAATTTCTAGCCAAGAATTAAGCATAGTAACAGAATCTCTCCTCTGCTATTGTAATTGGTTCTACGCTGGTAGACTTCTGCTGGCAGATAAGTAGAAAATCGGAGTTGGAGGAGCTCAATATACCTACATGCTTTCTTGTGTTACAAATACATTGAAACTTAATGCTGCACATGAGGAGGACTTTGATCAAGGCCTAACATGCAGACCAACATGCTTTACATAAGAGAGCCTTAAGAGAGGCACTAAACTTATAAAAGGAATTAAAGAGGTTTTGTAGTGATTTGGCAGATTACGGGCAGATAACATTGCTCTGGCATTCTCTGTGGAAAGCTAGCTTGATCTAATTAGCAAAGAACTGGAGCTATACAAGGGCAGAATTGATTAACAGAAGTGCAGAACCTTTCTGTTACTCAGCCAATCTGGCTGATCAGGTACAAAGAGTTTGTAGGGCAAGAACAGTATGGGAAATAATTGAAACGTGGTGGAGGTAACGTAATCTTTACTTGTACTTTCTTCCCTTGTCAATGAAAATTTTTACCTAAAATTTTTGCTTGTGAAGAAAGCTTTTCCAGGCCATCAGAACCATGAAAATGATGTTTTAGAGACATGATAATTCATCAAAGATTTTCTCTAGTCTTTGAGAAACTCAAGTCTTAGCCAGGATATCAGCATCAATTAAGTGTGGGTTGTTATATTTGGAGTTGTTGAATCCAGAATAAATAGGTTGTTAAAGTGTATTGATTTCATGTGAATTGCTCTAGCTGTTTGTTGCACCCAAAGCCTAATACAACAACCAACCAACCCCCAAAACAAATAAAATCTATGAACCTGACAAAGGAATTGTGGGGTGGAGATGCTCACACAGCCTGCTGAGTCAGCTTGGAAAACAGGATATTATTCAAAAAGGAATTGATTGAGGAGGACTGGTGGTAGGATTGACTTAAAATTAGTGAAGTGAAGGAAACTACTACATGGCTGGTGAGTGCCAGTGCCCTGGAAGATCAAAAAATTGTCATTAAAGCTCTTGTATCAAACACATACTTACGCATGGGACTTATGTGATATCTGTATTCCTGTGCCTCCTCTAATGATAATCAATGAGGGTGGTGTTGAAAAGTGAATCTTGTTCAACAGATACTGTTTCATGTATGGTCAATGAGTCAAAACCTAGATTAAAAATAGTAGATGTAGGAAACAGAACATGAATTGAGGATTTTTCAGGGATTTATAGTAGATCCAAGGCTTTGTAGTATTTTTATCGGTGGCCTGGAAGAAAACATGAAATTAGAGCTGATCAAATTTGTGGATTATGTAAAGATAGCATTGAGTAGTGAAGCATGAAGGAGGAATAGCAGCTGTACAGTGTCCTCTGAATTGTTTGGGTAACGGGGTCTAATATGGCCAAATATGGTTTTAGAGAGCTGGAACATGGAGTTATGCATGTTGTGGGAAAGACTGGAGGCTGTAGGTCTAGAATAAAGAATTGTGCTTCCAGAAACCAGGGACCTTGGAAAGGTTGACAGGAGTGGAGCAGGTATGTGGCAGTCTGTGAGTCCTCAGAGTAACATTGTAAATATGAGGGCTACTAAAATAAGCAAATTTTTTAAATTCTAATGTACATCCATAATAACAGGAAATACTGAATAAGGACAGAGAGGTGAAATCAGTTGGGGAATATTTTGACCAGGTTTAACGTTAGTGTTTTTAAAGAGATGTTCAAACCCAATGAAGATGTAGCATTAAATGTTGCTTGGGTGATTAAGTCACTCATTACAAAACTTTTTCTTGAAGTGCTCAATTGGTTTAGCTTATCGTGAGGTATTCAAAAGTCTCTCAATTTTCTTTGGGCAAAATAGGCTGGGTACCAAAAGGCTCTTTAATTTAGTGGAAAAAGATATGATAGAGGCCAGTGCCTGGAAGGTAAAAAGATTATTTCAAGTTAGGAAAAAGGCACAGATTGTTAACAATGAATGTGATTAACCATCGAAGGCATTAGGAAAATCCTTGTAACTATTAAAGGAAATTAAGATGTCTCCATCTCTAGAAGTCATCAAGTCAGGATGAAATATCATTTAAAAGACATTTGCACACTGACACTGTACATGTACTTGTAAATGTACGAGTGTACATGCCACCGTACAAGTACAAGTATTTGCACATGCCAAACAGATCTTGCCCAGTGGTGTTCAGACTAGGTCTCTCTTCTTGCCCGAACTGGCGTTAATCAAATGATCTGATTATGATAGCTGTTCATTTATAGCACTCCTTTAAATCTGTTAAGCATACATTTTCCGTCAAGGGAATAAATGTTCTCATATGAGCCAGGTACTTAAATGAAATCAAATGTTTGTGACCTCTTTTTTTGGGAAGCACTGTCATTTTTGATGACAGGGAAGGGAAGGGGCTGTATGGGGAAGGACAGGGATAGCTGTTTCCTTTCCTGAACAAACTGGAGTATCTGCTCCAGTCTTTTTCCTAAAAAATATGATAACATGCTCTTAAGAAGACCACTCACCAGAAGTGAGAGGTAAACTTTATATTGTCAGTGTTGGGGGCTAAGTCATTACATTCTGTAAAATTACTTTTTCACTGGGGGAAGAAATTGCATATGCTCATGGTGGCAGGGGTAGTTTTGAGTGTGAATGCATAAGGATGCAGAGTCTTGTGTTTCTCTGCCAGTATGAAATCAGTGTGTTTCTTGTTCAACAAAAGGAATGGTTTCTTTTGTGTCCTATCTGCCAAAGTGGTGAAGGATATAGAGAGGGGGAAAAAAAAACAACCCAAAGCTGTGAGTCCTCTCCTGCATTGGTCATTATGGAAATGACTGATTGCTTGTGGATTTTCAGCAGCCCATCAGGGATGTTTTCCTAAACCCTTCTGGGATTGTGATGGGCACTAGTCTGGTTGTGATAGCAGCTTAATCCTGGTAACCACCTTTCCAGACATCTTGATCTTTTCCCCCATCACAAGACAGGTGCATGCCCAGTCATGTGAACGCAGGAAGGGCCATGGGAAATACAGCCTGCGGGAGCTGGATGCTTTGCTTGTGGCAGATTGCTGCTAGATGGCCTTTTCCCCCGGTGCTCCCTTGACTTCAGTAGGAAATGGATGCATACACCAAACTGCTCTTGTGCAGAAAAGATGTTTCCAGCAAGCATCAGATGTAATATTGTTCAGTAGCTCTGGATTTGGGGAAGGGCAGGTGCTATAGCAAATGACTTTCTTATCTCTGAAAGACTGTCCTGCTGGAGGGTTACCTCCTCAGAGCATTTTCCAGCCAACTGCTACCTTTCCCCCTCCATTGCTTATATTATTATTTCATCAAGGCAGGCAAGGTCTTGTATTCTTTTCTTTGCGCTCTTGGGCTGTCCTGTGCAGGAAGACTTAGAGATAAAATCCTTTTGTTGAGAGAAGCTGTTTATATTTTAATCTTTGAATTTCCTTGCTTCTTGGGGGGGGTTGTCGCTCTCCTTACTGTTATCTTGTCTGACCCGTTTTGCTGACAAAGGGAAGGCAATGAAGAGAGACAGAAGTGGTTATAAGTGAACAGTTTCTTTACTTGCAGTCTTACAATGACTTTTTTTTTTTCCCTTTTTAAAAAAGCGATCTTCTGGCTTCTCTTTACAGTTGCTTCTGCTCTAGGAGTGTTTTAAGTTAGAAAGTCCTTCCCAATGTGTGTATTTTTCTCCTTGCCTGTGGCTGTTGTAGGCAGTTGCATCACTAAAGGGCTGGTAAAGTCTTGCATCTGGCCTGGGGTCTTATGCCTCAATGCAAGCTCTGGAGAATTAATACAGCTCGTTGCGTAGCCCTGAGATTTTGGTGATTGGCAAGAGCAAGGCAGCAATGATGAGTTATAATCATAGTCTAGACAACATTTTTGAGCTCTGTATGTCATTCTGGAGGGCTGTCAGCTTCTACAGCAGATGAGACTTGGGAGGACGCAAAGCTTAAACTCGAGACCTCTTTCTCTTTTTTTCTCTTAAAGGTAATCATTGTGAACTAGAATGGTTCTGAAAGTAATGATCCATGTATTTCTAAATCTGGTCTCTCTCAGTTTTTAAATATTTTGAAGTAATATATAAAATATACTGTCATGTACTATTGGTGGAATTCTCTAGTTTTTCAGGCCTTGCTGCTTTAACTACAATTGTTGTTATTATTGTGGAAGAATTGCACCACAAGAACTGGAGCAGAGTGAGAGATGAAAATGAAGAAGCTCCAATTTAGCTAACATTTTTTGCTGCTTTCCTTAAGGAAACTCCAAACTGATACAAAAAGCCCCACTTTGAATACAGACATTCTTTCTAGATTTCCAGAAACAATGAATCTTCCTTTTAAACTTCAACTTGTATTTTTTTCAACTTAATAGAAAAACCCTCACCTTTACCTTACAGAAATGGATTTGAAAGCTGAAATTTCTGATGTCATTGCTATCTTGCCTTCATTTTTTACTGTTTTTAGGTTTCAGGTTAGCTAGGTTGTATTTATTATATGCTAGACAAAAGAAACTCAAGCCTACCCTTTAATGGGCTTTTTGAACTCTTACAGATTCTAGTCTTGTTTTCTTCATGGGTGTCTTTTTGATTTGTGTTTACTGTCTTAGAAAATAAAAAAGCACAATAAAAAAGGATGGAGCAGAGGGGAAGCAAAAAATTTTTGGCTATTCCTCTGTGAAATCCCATCAGTTTCATGCTGCTACTCTCCATGAGTATTATCAGCTAACTCCACCTCTCTCCTTATTTATTGCAGGGAAGATTGAGGGGGAACAGAGTTAATTGTGCAGGAGTCAGGATGAGGTTTTGGAGGTGGGTGAAGCTTATAGAACTCAGGAGATAAGGATTCCAGTTTTTTCTACTTCTTTTTGTTCTACTGTTGTTCTACTGTGCTGGAACTCCTTCTGCATCCTGTACCAGACAGGTGTCTTTCTCAGGGCTGATGAGGGGATCTGTCTCTTCTCTCCTCACCCATATCTTCACTTGTCTGTGACATTATTTAGTATAAGGTTGTAAAACGTGGAAGGGGTTACCTGTGGCCTGGGTCAGATAATGGAGATCAAGAGTAGCAGTTTCTGGAGTGGCAACTTCGTTCCTAGCAGGAGAAGGGATGAGAGAAGACTTTTAGGACTTCATGACAAAGATGGTTATGCCCCCTTAAGCAGTTTGGGTGAAGTTGAAGTGTTGAATGAAACGAGCCCAAAGCAAGCAGGGAACATGCATGAGGGGATATGTATACCAGTATGTATTTATGGCCAGAACTTCACAGTGGCCCTTGGTTGCATATGATGGGTTGGGGGACCCTGCTCTTGTGGGAAGGTTAGTCCTCGAGTGGAGAAAGCAGTGCATGCCAGGAGCTGTGCTTTTTGAGCAGGCAGCAAAGTATACTGTAGATTGGGAGCAAAGCAAAGGTTTCTGAGATCAAGAATAAAATATTGATTCCCTGAAGATCTTGGGGAAAGGTCTATGTTCTAGGACAGCCCAGGAATATCTGCTTATCCTAGACATAATAAGACACAACATGAAAACAAAGAAAGGTATAGGGCTGAAGGAAGTGATTTTCTTTTATTCAGGTACTAAGAATTAGCCCTTGATCTCGAGCAAGGGTATCACGCCCAAAGGAAATTCCTCTTGATGAGGTTAAAGAAACTACCTGTTTGTTCTCATGGTGCAGATTGTATCACTTCGCTTTGTCACCACGTAGAGGTGTTCGTTTCATGAGTCCTGCTTGAGTGAATTTAGGAAAGGACCTGCCCTGACCTGGAGAAATTTCTGTCTGATAGTTACTAGTTTCTCTAGGTCAGGGCAGCTTATCTTCCTGCTCCCCAGAACAGAGCCTTATCCTTTCTTTGCCCCTTTAATGCTGGTACCAGCATGTAATTGCAAGGACCTGTTCATAGAATCTATCTTTAAATATGTTAAGGACTTGCATGAGGAGGTCTGTTACTATTTTGCTTTGAGTTCTGGGCAGCTTAAAAGTATTTGCTGTGGGGAGAGAGATGTACATATCAAGGGTATCTAACTGCATGATAATTTATGGTACTTGTCCCCTTTGATTGGCAATTGCATTGATTTTTCAATTAAAAAAAACCCAACAAAATGAACTTCAGAAATAGATACCTCTCCACACAAACCACATAGCGATGCCATGACTATTTGAAGAAAGAGACAATTGAGAGGATTAAGTATGAGAATGTTCATGTCTCACCTCAGATATGTGCACCATCCTTTTGATTGGTGTTTGTAGCGAAGGTAAGGCAGCTTTGTCACAAGGACCATCTCATTTTCTCAAAACGCTGTCTGTCCCCTATACTGGAGCAGCATTCTGGCTGCTAAGACCATGGCCCTGGGGACAGAGATGCCAGCTTGGTCAGGCCATACCCAGGGCTGCATGTTCCCACCATCTGACTGTTTTTCCCTTTGTGCCTGCACAGCTGTGCATGCAACTTTGTAGTAAATTGCATTTGGGTACTGAATTTTGCTTCCAGGTTGTTTTTCAGCTGAATCAGTTTGCTGTCCAGCCACACAGATAGTTGTGCTGGCATGATATGGGAGTGGTGTGCTAGTGGGAAGGAGCAGCTGCTGCAGAGACTGTGTCCGAAGCTGCAGTCAGAAAGAGTGAAAATGGGTAATTTAATCAACGCCAAATGTTTATTACCCTTCTGGTGCCTGTGAAATCTGAAAACTGTCTGTCAATGTCAGGACATGTCACTGTCTCTCAAATTGGTGGCATTAGCATCAGGTTTTGGTTGCCATCTTCTGTTTATCACTCTTTTATTTAGTCCTTGCATTATTTGCATCGCTTACTGATGAAACCAAAAGAAACAGCATTCCTAGCATAACATAACTTTCCAGAGGTTTAGATGACTTTTGCAGCATTGCTACTTAACACTTGTGTGAAAAGGCTATGGCTTCTTTCCAGAAGTAGTGCAAGAGTTGTATGTTCCTTCCTTTAAAAAAGTGCCGGGGTTATGGAGTGCACCTCAGCAACGAAACACAAGCTTCTGGGCATAGGAAGTAAGAAAAATCAGATTGTTTTTGCAGGGGATGTTGGGGTGTGGGAGATAGCAGGAAGAAAAAATATTTTCTTAAATCAAGAAGTTATTGTAGGAGTGGTGTCATCCATTGGCTTTTAGGTTTCTTGTCCACAGGTTGAACAGATTGAGGGAAGAGGACCAAAAAAATAAACCTTATGAAATCAGTGCCTTTCAACATTTAGTGTATGAAGTGTACCCCAGGCTCTAAATGGAGTAAAGCAATTGCCTTGAAAACTGGATGGCAAGATGGCTATTGCACAGAATAGAGAAAATTTGGGGTTGAAGAAATTGGCATGAGATGGGATATATGGGGAAAAGCTGTTATCCCAGAAGAGATTTTTTTCTGATTTTCCCTCAATACTGGTATGCGGTCCTCTTATCTCTGGAGGAGAATTTCCTGGGGAAGCTGGTTTTTCTGTGGGGGAAGCTCTTAACCCTGGACAATGCATAGTAAGAGTTACCCTAGCCAGCATTTTCAAGTTTCTGTCCACTATAACTTCATATCCTGTTTTCCAAGGAATGTGAGTAACTAAGGTCTTTATTATGTGATGTGAATTTATTTATTCTATAATGAACATAGTTAACTACTTGAGGGAAATAAAACCCAGATAACGAGTAGAGAACACTGAGGAGATGGGTGATCTGCTTAGTCATGCAGACTCTGTAAGAAAATGTTTTTTTTCTGACTTTCCCTTCAAAAAAATTGTTTAGAGGTGCCTTTTTCTTCCTCCTGTACTTAGCATAGCACTCGTGAAAAACAAGAGAGGAGATCTTATATTTCAACTAAATCAATACTTCTGGTCAGTGAAATGCTTATCTTAACAGAATGAGATACAGAGTTGTTAGCCGATGCTGCTAGGGTGGAACCTTTTTGTGAATATATGTATAGTTTTATTGTGATGAGGAGGTGCATCCTCTAGCAAGCCTTTATCGTTTGCCTCCTTCATTCCTAACAGAGAGAGAACTATGAATGAAATGGAGTGAGATTTTACAGCATTGCCAGTAAATCTGCCCTGGAAGTGCCGTGTAACTAGTTTTCTCTGTTAAAGAATGCTATTAATTGTACTCAAGAACTTCAATCAAAAGAAGAATTATAGTTACTATTCACATTTCTGAGTTCAGCCCAAATCAATAATGATCAAGAATTCCTACAATTAGACAAATGGGTAGTTTCAGTAAAATGACTTGGCAACCTTGATTCAAGACTAATAATTCAGTAATCTAATAATTCAAGAGAAAGGGAGGAAAAATAGAGATGGGACAAGAAATTCTGTTCCTGTTATATTTTGGGAGATACGGGCAGCTGAGTGTAGGGATGTTGACTTTCAACATATGGTCCCCTTCGCTTGGGATGGTAACATGTCAACAGGATGCTGGAAGAGCTGGCTTGCCTGCAGTTCCTTCTGTATTTGCTCACTGGGTACGGTTGCCAGTCAGGCAGCGTTTGCAAATGCTAAATGAGCTTTGATAGAAAAAGTGGTCACTTGGGGAAAGCAGTTGACTGAAACTTGCACTTAACTTTGAGAGGAAGAATACCCAAAAGGTTATGTTTTTTTGAAGATCACAGCTGAATGCTCTTTATCATTCTGCTTCTGAATCTTGGAAACAACATTTGGATTCTGCATGGGTATGAATATCTATGGAGTTGTCTGTTCAGCAAGAACAAGTACTCCAAAAGACATTCCTAGCATTTATGAAAGTTAAGTGAATTTATACATTTGGGAGATAGTGACATTTTTACTCTGAAACCTGTGTCTAGTAGCCAGCAGCTACTTCTGTAGATGACTGTTGTGGTGCTTATTCACCATACAGTGTTTTTTAATAATTTGCTAATATGTCCCTTTTCAGTTGCACCTTCCTGTCTTAGCATTGGATATGCTTGTGCCCGTTCATAAGGGTAATTAATGTCCTGTTTAACATAAGTTGGGAGTGGACAGTTGGGTATGATTACCAAAAGGGTATAGTGACCCGCAGCCACCGCATACGCAGTATTTGCATATCTCCTTAGCCAAACTTGCATTGTGCTGCTTTTAAAAGTCTTTTGAAAGTAAGCTCAAGTATGTGCAGTCGTATACTCACAATTTTATAAGCTAAAATTGTAATATGTATATCATGAGACTCAGAGCTCAGTTTCTTCTGTGAAATAATACTTATTATCTCTAATTGGGGTGTTTTTTGTGTGTGTATGCAAATGATCCCCTGAACAGTGTGTTGGATTGTTTGTACGGTACGGTGAGAGGCAGTAAGGTGCATTCTTTTCCTCTGCAGGCCTGTCCAAACCATTGGGAGGTTTTGAGCCAGCGAACTACAACCAAAGTGGTGGTTCCATTACTAAGGACAAAAGTACAGGAGGCTATTTCATCCAGTTGCTTTCCATGTGAGCTGCCTATAGTGTCAATCAAAATAAATATATTTGTGCAGGGTAGATAAAGATCAGTGTGAGTGTTTTATTTTGACCTGTTCAGTGGAGAAGGCAAAGATCAACAGGTTTTGGTGACTTTGTTCTCAAGACTAGCAGAAAAGTGACCTTTATAAGTGGCACTTACTGTAAATTTTTCCAGCACTATGCAAGTAGAATGTTCTGCTGGAGGGAATGACTCTGAAAGAAACCCATGTTTCTGACAGTTTTTAATCCTTTAATGGATTTTTAATCTACAGTGGAATCCAATAAAAATTAGTTTAATGTCTGATTACTTGACAGACTGGAACAACTTGGGTCTAACATATGCTAATTGTCATCTTCATATCATGCAAGTTCAAAACTGTTTATTTCAATTTCCTCCTACTTCAGGATTTTTTGGTTTTCTTCTTTCTTTTTTTGCTTGTGTTCAAGTTTCTTTGGTAAACTGTAGGTGGCATAAGTAATGCTTTCTTGTCGCTAGTGTAATTATCATTGCTGGAGGTGGGGTAGGGAATGAAGAGGAAAAAAACCATGCTGAATTCTTCTTTTTTCTAAAAACTGCGTAGACCAAAACCCCGGGTTTGAAGTCCAGTTCTGAAGAGGAAGAAAGATGAGACGTCAAAAACAAACTCCCAGTCGCCTGCAACTCTTTGTAGTGAAATGCAGACATATGACCAGAGGAAGAGTTAAGTTGTGTTTGCTTTGTGATCTGTTGATGACAGTGTGCAATGTGACTGGCGTCTGTCTCATAGGGGATGGTGGGTTGTCCTGGACCGCTGCTGATGGGAAAGCTTGTTTCCTGAGCACAGTTAAAGGCGCTGAATCATTCCCCTGTAATGAAATGTGATTCTCTGGGAGGCAAAGAAAGAAGAGTGTGTGGATGGAGCAATACTGAGGAAACAGGATAGATGAACTAGGCCTTTCAGCACTGGGAAAACATGCAATTTTCCTCATTCTGAAAGATGAAAACATTGTTTATGAGCTATATCAGAATGTTTCTGTGGGATGCTCTTCAAGGAGGTAAGCCATAATGTTAGCATATCTCAATGACCAAAGTCGTAGCTTGTCTTCACAGAGTGACAGTGACTGATCTGTACTTGAGAGGGGATTAGCTCTTTGTCTTTTCACTCCTCTCTGTTCCACTGCTTCTGTTTATGTAATTTATTCTTGATTTATTACATAACTTCTTCTCTGGCACCTATGTATAACAAGAGCTTAAACTCCTAGAGGGATATTTCAGTTATCTGGATCTTCCTTACTTCTGGGAATTGGCTCACATCTTGACATAGTTTTGGTACTCACAAAGGGAAAGCTTGGCATACCTCTCCCCTGAGATGGCTTTTAAAATCTGTCTTTTGGAATTTGAGAATGGTTATCATTAATGCAGCGTAGGCAAATTTGCCCCAACTTAATCTGCTATCTAAAATGTATTGAATATAATTTGGAATCCTGACATGCTATGCCCTACTATTGGTTCTTCCCCATCATTTGAAAACTTCTCGGGATTTTACTCCTCTCACAGGCACTGCTTGCTTTTCTATAGCTATAGCACCATGGGCAAAACCTGTAAAAGCACACTGGAACGTGGCTTTTGTGTTGAAATGCAGTTTCTTTGAAAGCAGAAACAGTGGTCAAGGAAAGAAAGTTTCCTTTTCTCCACGTTTTCTTCATCAGAGAATGCAAGTGCCATTTATACAGAAGTTGCCAGAGCTAAAAACGTAAATAGAGATTCTGTGAAGTAAGAGACAAAATTTTTGTTGATTTGTGATGGTGTTAATTCAAGTGAATATCAGTAATTACTGGAAGCAAAACTGATCACATGCTTCTTACCTCAGATAGCCTGAACTTTTACACAGCACAAAAAAAAACGGCTCTTCTAGGTAGGGTGGTTCACTGGTGAGGACATTCTGAGTATTTCAAAGGAAAGAGCTGATTTACAGGAAGCCAATTTCTACTTCAATATGATTAAATAAAATTGCTTTTAAAAGCAACGCAACATTGTTTAGGCAAATAATTGTATACATACATATATGCAAACACAAAAATAGTTTGCCCATTTCTGCTGGCTCTGTCCAGAGGTAAAGAGCTTGTCAGTGCCTTACAAAGTCTCTGTGGAAGTGAGTGCTGACATCCTACAAAGAGTATTTTTCTTTAAAGGTTACAGAATGTTGACACTCTCAGCATCCATTCTGAAGTGCAGGAGAGAAAGGACCCTGTGGCAGGAGGTTCCTGCAGCAGTTGATGAATGATGCTGGTGTGTGCCGCTGCCACCAGGCCAGGTTGTGTAATGATCTGCAGATGCTGCCATTGACTCGTGCTAGCTCTTTTTGTTCGGGATCGCAGTGGGAGCCAGGCCTTATGTAATGTTCATTGTCACGTTCTCCGTTCCAGCACTGTCATGTCAGCAGAGGGGAAGGATTAGCTCTCCCTTTTCTTTCTTTATGGGTTGGTTTTAGTTGGTTGCATTTTTTTTTGCTTTCTCCCACCCCTTCTTGCAGCAGCTTTTGTTGTTTTTGTTGTCAGGGAACAACCAGTTTCAGACTGTTTTTAGTATTGTGGTGCCTTTTAGGAAGGAGATTGTTAACCTAGAGAGAATAAAAGAGCAGGTCCTGCAACTCTCCCAAAACTGATATATGGAAGTGTTTTTTAAAGCACTCTTATTTTTTTTCTCTCAATTCCTGTTCCCCACAAATCACAGTGGGCTCCTTAATACTTGCTTCAAATGTGGACAAAGACTAGGTGTGTTGTGCCTGTGTTTATGTGGGATGGGGAGAAACACACTTGCCTTCCTCCTAAGGGTGGTCCAGGACAAGCAGATGCTCTCCAATTCATGATTTTACAGACTGCTTCTTCTCTTCAGTTTAATATTCCTGTAGTAAACACATCAGAGAGGGGATCAATGCCACTTAGTTTTGTTGTGATTTGAACAAGAGGAAATGGAAGGAGGAGAATTGTTTTCTTCCTTCCCAGCTAGCAGTGTGTGACCACCAGTTATCCATGAGTCACAGCTGAGAAACTGTATTGCTTGAGTCTTAACAGTCTTAGACTGCATAGGAAGGAGAGATTTAAATCACGAAGTAATCAGTTAAGGATGGCTTTAAAAGCAATTTGTGGGGGATATCGCTGGGAGAAAGAAGTTCCTGTTGATTTTTCAGTAAACGCTTAAGTTTGCTTTGTTAAGAACTTATAGGGGATCTACTAGACTAGTATTGGTCAGTAACCCTGTTGGCTCTTTTTTGAGAAAATATTTATCCCTTTAAGTGATTCCCCCCCTCCCCTGCCGTTTTTTCATAATAATGTAAAATAGAGATGTTAGTGTGTTATATAACATAGAGAAGTTCTAATGTTTATTAGAATCAAACTGTCCAAACCCACTGATCTCAGGTTTATTTCTTATTAGATTTTTAAATTGAACAGAAAAGTATTCACTGTTATTTTGCAATAACAGTGCAAGTTATTACTTGCAAACTGTTACAAGATTTTTTTATCACCCAGAGAAGCTTAAGCTCATGACTTCTTTAGTGATCCATCTGTACGCTTTATAATAATTTTCTATTAATTACTGAAGGCTACCTGTAAGATACCAAAACTGTGCTAGCAGCAATCTAGCAAAAAGATGAGATTTCTCCCGAGGAGCCACCAGTTACCTTCATATGCATCCAGTTTGAAGTGTTTGTGTGTGAGCTGCGTGTGTAAGAGGAATCTTATGGCCCCAACCAACCATTTTGCTGTTTTGCTGTGAAACAAAAAAGAAAAAAGGTAAAGGAAATTACTATTACCATAAAACATGAATGTATAGCAGAGACGGAGGAGTGTTATGCAGCACTGACTTTGAAATGCCTGTTTTATTAAACTATGTGCAAATCCTCTTGTGATTTGCCAGCATGCTTGATCCTGTTCCTATGGCCAGGCACCACAATGACCAATGTGAAGTCTTGGTTACAAAACAGGCTTTAAGGGACAAATCTTGATGAGTCCCAGATATTGGTCTTGGCTGGAGGCTGGGGAGGTGATGGAATCCTCTTTACTATTGAGCACTGTAGTAGCATTAGTGTTAAACCTGCCCTTTCCGAGGGGATTTGTATGGGATGGGTGTATACTCAGGAATGAGCATGTCCTGTGCCTAAATCACTTGTGTCATAGCAGACGAAGAGTTTCTGTAAAGCCACTTTGTCTTCTGTGGCTTCCTGGAGGTACAGGGGAATCCTGCTCCTCCTTGCTCCGGTGGGGAAGGACTCCAGTCTGCCCTGTCCTGCATCCTTCCTTTTTACTTGTTTGTATTTGTAATAGTTAATTAAATAATAGTTTAGTTTTTATAGTGCTGATGAGTCCTCTGATGAAAGTGATGATTTTGTACAGAAATGGGCAAAGTCACCACATCCCGTGATGCTGCTGTTGCACTTAATAGTTTGGCTCATGGCATGCATGACCCTGTGGCAAAAAACTATCACTTAGGAGGGAAAAAGTCACTTTCACATTTTTCTCTCCACTTCATACATAAGAAAAAAATGGTGATTTTAAACCTTTGCGGAGTGAAAGAAAAACACGAGGACAATAGAAATGTGTCCAAATTTGCAAGCCCTTGAAGTTTTTCTCATCCAGAACTGAGCCTCTTTTCTGTGCAGGCTGAGGAGGAGGCAGTCATCACCACATGGCATTTACTTACTATCTGAAATGTTCTACCTTAAAAAAGCAAAGCCCAAAAAACTTCAGAACTATTTTTATCTTTGTTGAAAGACAGGACATAATACATGAGAGAAGCTGTCTTGGATGTTAATTTGATGTGCAGTTGATTGCAGGGTTTAACTTCCTGGGTAGGATAAACATGACAGCTCTTTTCTCCTCCCTGAGTAAGCAAGAGGAATTTTTCAAAGTGTTTTCACCTGATACCCCACCCCATTTTCTCAGCGGCCTCACCATGTGCTGAATTGGGCACGGTACTGTATGGACTTCTGACTCTCTGTTGTAAACGGTGGTGTAGCAGGTTTGGTTTGTATCTCTTGGTGCTGGTAACCCTCCTTATGGCATACAGCTCGGGGTGCAGCTGCTTTTGTGGCAGGGCAGGAGGCTGGCGGGTTGATACAATGTGGGACAGCCAGAAAGTCCAGACAAACGGTAACTTTGATTAGTTGAAGGTAATCTGTTTATCTCTCACAAAGCGCCCTTCCTACAGCGATTAAATGTTGAGCACGGTGCGTCTGTGTGTGCAAAGGCAAGAGATGGGGCAGGTTGGAATAACTCAGCCATAAAACAGTAGCGACAGCTACAATCTGGCCCTGTTGTGTAATTCCCCTTGGTGGAAGGCTCCGAACTGGGTCAGATCGGTGTGAGAAATGAGGGCAGTCTTGCGGCTGTGTAATGCCTACCTGCCCGTGTGCCATGTCCCTGCGGCGGGCTCCCGGTGCCACCAGGCAGGGTGGGAGCCCTCCCGAGACCCCGGGCTTACGCAATGGAGAGCTGCTGCCGAGCTGCCAGAGCTAAGGAGGAGGATGGGAGAGAGGAGGACAGACAGCAGCATGACAATAGGCATAGAGGAGTTAACCATCTTTGTTTCACCCAGCTTCTGCAAGATTTAATTAAGTCTTTTCAAAAGCTTCTGTTGAACTCTCCTGCATATGGCTGGGGCTGCTGAACGAGTGTCAAGAGTTAGCTTATAAAGAACACGTACTTACTGCTAAACAAAAATAAAGCTTAGAATAGAGCCCTTTTGTACTCTAGTCTGAGAGACATCTGCTCTCCACTGGATTTTATTTTATTTATAGAAATACAAGGATCCATATCCTTTTCTTTAATTTTCAGAAAGTGTTCTGTGGGTTGTTTTTTTGTTTTTGTTTTTTTTTTTTTTTTAAGGTTCTGCAACAAATGATGAAACATGAGAGATGACACACAGGAGGATACTGATGGGAGAAACCGTATCATGTGTCATTCTTTGACCTGGAGCATATAGTGGCATTACAGCACTTCTGCTTTTCCTGTTTGTAGATGAGAATTAATTCCTGCCTTTTTAGTAGTGTTTGTATTCTTTTTTTTTTTTGGTTGATGCCTAGTTTGCTGGGATAGTAAAACATAGAAATTTTTTATATGCTTCTGTTGATATAGTTTCCAGCAGATAGCATGAGAAATGCTTTATAGCACAGTATGGACAACACGGAAATAAATAAATCCCCTTGAAATCCTAGGTGACCAGCACAGATCCACAAAGGTAACACTGCTGACCATCTCCTCCTGAAAGGTAAGGAAACGCATGCTGCTTTAGGGTCACAGGTTTGAGTACAACCTGTAAAGAGTAAAACAATGTTTGTTTTCCTTAGGGCTGAGTATCAGCTGAAAGGGAACATTGTTGCTGTTTAAAAGTGAAAATAAGCCACTGTATTGAAACACACATAGGCTTTAGCATAGCATTTGTCAGGAAAATCTTCTGATAATAGATGGCTTTGTGTCTGCAGTCCCTGACCGAAGTCACCAGACATCAGAAAGTAAGCAGTCCCAGACCTTGCAGAGCCCGGGGGTCACCGATTTGCAGCAGGCTGACAGCTACAGGGTGCAGTACCTGCCTACCAGCAGACCACAGAAGCTGTATGAATGTCTTTGGCTTGTGTAAACTGGCACAGTTCCACTTGAGCTAATTTAGATTTTGGCCTTTTCTACCATCTGCTTGACTAAACCAACTTACTTTGTGTGACATGTGTAATAGTGTAGTGACTTGAGTTGTCTCTGCCTGGTGGTGAAGTGCTCCAGGGACCTAGTGGTGAAAGGCTTCCCATTCCAATACCAATCTCTGCAAAGTCTGTTCTTCCCTTGTGTTTATTTTCTTTCAGACACTCTTCAGTGTTATTGAGGAGCTGAGAGAGCGAAAGCAGGAACTGATGACTTCAGCTGGAATAATTCAGCATACTTGACAGTTAGATTTTCAGCCCTGCTACAGGGGGCTTGAGTTGTGTCTTTAACCTTCAAGTTTCTGAGCTCATCTAGTTACTGCTGAAACACAGCTGAAAATGAAATTTTTATGTTTCTTAAAGTGTTTGTAGATATGTATGCTGCCTTATCTGCTTAGAAGTTGTTTGTTTGTTTTTAAAGCGGTTGATTAGTTCTCAAGCACTTCATAGTTTACACTGGAAATGTGGTATAAGCAGGGGGCAGTGGGAAATGAGTAACAAGGAAATGTTTCCCTCATCTTTCTTTAAAGCTTTCTGGGGAATGTGTGGGTAGTAATTCTTCTGAGGCTTGATTTTTGAACACATCCTTTGGTTTATGTTCCTTGAGGTCAAGATGCCTTCTTTATTTTCCTTTCTTGGTTATGTTTCTTTCTTTTCATCCATCTTACACAGCAACTTTATGATAATTCTTTGTGTATGGGAGTACCCAGGAGTAGCCAGGACTGTCCAGAAGTGACAGTGCATGATCTGAACAACTAAACTTGTGACTTTGTGATTGTCCTGGCCCTCTCTTTAGGCTTTAGTGTTGTTTTGTGCCATGATTTCTGCTGTGATGCACTGGAGTAGTGTGACAGAGGAGTTTTACACAGCCAGCTCTGGTTCTTGTCCTTTAGAGAAAGGAAATGCAAATTCTCTCTGATCCATCCTTCCTTTGTGTTTACTTTTTTTCTTACCCTGCTTTACAAAGGGACATACAACCTTTAAAAACTGGATCTTTGTTATCTTCTGTCTGTACTGTTATTAAGGTAAGGCTGTCTCTTCTGTTGGTTGGAACGGAGACTTCAGACAGGCTGTGATGAGTGCTGGGTGACCTTCGCAGCGGGTACAGCTAAGTCAGGAGGGTGGTTTCTGTCTGCAGCCCACGGTCTGCATACTGCGATGGTGTTTGCAGTGCTCAGGGATCAGGGTAACAGGTATCCATATGGGATTCTGAGTCTGATCCTTTTTTCTATGCTTCATGTTTGGACAGTAGTGTTATGAAATTGTTCACATTGTTTATTTATTTTTGCATCTTCATATAATCAGACATTGATACTAGGAATCTTTCTGCTGTGTACATGTCTAGGATGCCAAGAAAGAGGTGGATTTTTGACTGATTAGTTAATATATTGGTTCTGATATTGATTCTACAATGCTGGACCTATATCATCATGATACATTGCTTATGGCATCCATTTTCTACACAGGATTTTGTGCACAGTCTGATATAACTGTTATTTAAAAGACTGATGGCAGATTTGTGTTTTTATATGCAGTAATCCTGCTATGATTTTGAGCCTTGAGGCTCAGCGGTTGGGATTTACTGGGCTCATTATGTACCTCCTCTTCTTTTCTCGCAGGGCTGCCTCACGGTAGAACATGAGCAGGTAATGCACAAGGAGCACCACTGGGAATCATGTCAGACGAGTCAATCTCAGGGAGTGATCCGGACCTGGACCCGGACTTGGAGCAGGAGGATATGGAAGAGGAGGAGGAGGAAGATGAGGAGGAGGCGATGGAGGAGGACAATGATGGGGATGACGAGGAGGACCTACTTGATGAGAGTGGTAAGTGAATGGGTTATGAATCTCTGCATATATTTGTTACACAAAACTGGTGTTACTAATTTTGGTGAGTGACACCTTGGTAGGTAGCATAAGGGTTAGGATTTGTCCAGCACTTGGTAGGGAGAAGTGCTTATGTGGGTGTTTAGTTTAAATAGGATTTAATCTAGGTTAAATTTGGATTCCTGGCCAAAAAAATTTCCCATCGTGAAAACAAGCCATAAGCATAAATTGTAAGTGGGATAGAATTTTTAAAATAGCTACAGATTCTGGGGAAGCAATTACATAAAGAAGTAAGTAAATCAATTTACAATTACTTATATTATTAAAAGGATTCAGTGAAATTAAATATATTTACAGCACTGGCTTGCCCATAGGTAAACAATTTAATGGATGTTATGGGCAATTACTGCTCACTTACAATAATAATCTTTAACAACTGGAAAATGTTCTATTCTCACAGCATATTTTTGTTTGCTTGTTTGCTTTACAATATGAAAGGTGACAGTGCTCACTAAGTAAGTTGTTACCTTCTATTCTAACTGCCCCACTCTCCTCTCCAGTTAGGACCAATATAGCTGTTTGTGGACCTGTGCTGTGCAGGTTACATTTAAGCAAGATTAGGTAACTGTTCCGGTTCATGGCATAATTCTAGAAATATGTTTGTTGGTCCAGCAGAAGAGCTGATGTTCTAGGGCACATAGACAGGAGTGCATGGCTCAGGTGGGAATTCCCTGTGCTGTAGTCGCCACCAAACTCCTTGAATCATAAAACTACAGCCTGAGCCTAAGGGGATGCGGTATTTGCTTCCTTTAAAATTGTGATGTTTCTAATAATTTCAAAGGATGTACAGATTTTTGAATGCACCTACATAAACCTACTGAAAATAGTCTTCCTTTTCTTAGCGTAGAATGTGTTAAAAGACAGATACTTCTGTCGTCTTCTAGTTACTAAAGTATTTTTGTTTTCAAAGTGCGTTGTTGTCCTTAAGTGTTGGTTTTTGTTTTGTTTTTATATTATTTCAGCCACGTGCTACTTGAAGACACTGTTTTGATTTAAAATACTTACAAATGTTTACAAAAAGGAATTTTATTCCTCAGTTTTTATTCACATGATGGCTTTTCCTAATAAGAAAGCAGCAGAAATGAAAGTGTTAGTTCAGGTAAGAAGCAAGAGAATTCCCAGGAGATAAGAGATATAGGGCCACAGATTACTTTGTCTTGAAGAGACTGGCTGTGGCTTTGTTACTTTGTTCATGGGAACCTGCACCCAGCAGAGGAATAGGAAGTGTGATGGTGTAGGCGAACTTTTATTAGCAGAGAGGAGTGGCAGTATGTTATGTCCCAGTGGGTCACTCCCCATGGTTATTTTATCATAGACCTATGTATTTTATCATCTACATCTATATTATTGTGGCTGAATACTCATAATTGTTTGATTGTTTGATCATAATTGATTATTTTTTCCAACGCAAACAAAATTAATATATGTATATCAGAACATCACTAACCATTAATGACAGCTGTTTATTATGTTAAAACACTAGAAGCATGTTTATGTTTTATATTTTAGTGACTAATTAAAAATAAAATTTGACAAATTAGGAAGTAATAAGGGAGAGTAAAAAAGGCAATTTACCTATAACTAACATAAAATGTCTTTATAGTTGTTCATTAGGTACAGGAAAAACTCTCTCTTACACAATCTGAGCAAAGCTAGATTGCCTCTGAGGTTTCAGATTGTTTCAGCTTTAAACATGTCTGCCAGAATATCAGGATGCTTTTTGTGTTCTTAGCTGTATAATTATTGTTTTCTGTGGAGATGTTCACTCTGCTTTTCTTGATATCTCTTCACACACAGCTACATATTGCCTCAGAAATGTCATTTGACATCTATATTACCTTAGATTTAATATAAAACCAGTCTCCTGCTATTTGACCTATGAAATATAGCTAACTTCAGAATTAAGAGGATCATTTTATTTTGCCCATCTGATGTTTATAGTCCTGACTCTTTGTAGATGACCCTCATTCATAAAAACTGTCTTAGGGAACAGACAGTTACTTTTATTCACAAGAGGAAGGAAGTGCTCTAATGTTTATACAACGAAGCTTTTTAAAAGCTTGATTTTAATAATTTCTATTAAAACTTTGTTCTCCCTGTTCCCAGCTGTGCTGTTCTCCTCCCCTCCTCGTATTGTGGTTGTTCTGTAGATGTTCCATTTGGGATCCTCAGGGAATCCTTCCCTTGTGGATGGGCTCCTGCATATTTCTAGCACTACAAGATTTAGAAGATTATTAATCTTTCACAGTTATTTCCTTGGAAGAGTGACAGGCTGCATATATGTTTTGTCCAAACTGAAACTGATAACTTGTTTTAAATAATAGTGATTATCGCAAATATAAAATGTAACATTTTTACTCTGGCTTGCAAAGTAGTGGCTTTGTTTTAGGAACGTAAGTTTTTCATGTTTTAATGGTGACTCAAATTACTTAAGAACCTTCCAGGGTTAATGTAATGTTATCCACACCTGTTGGTGGATAGTATAGTCTCAGACTTAGCAGTGGCTTGTATTTTGCATGTTTAACCTGTTCTTGTCTTTTTGATATATGTTGTATATGGAATTGATACTCGTGGTGGTTTCAGTTCCAGAATTTTCTTGGAGTTCTTTTTACATTCTGGTAATTAAGAGCGCTGTCTTCAGTACTGGTGCAGTTTTTCTCATCTCTACTCAAAGTTTTGTTTGCATTTAGTGTAGGCTGTCCCACAGATGGTCTAGAGTTTAGTTTGGACCTTTATGGTACAAACTTTCAGTCTTGATCAAAGCAGTTCTTAAACATTCTCCCCCTGTCCTCAAGGAAGAAACAGCACAGAAGGCTAGTTTTCTGAGTATTTCTGAATATTTCTGAGTAAGTGAGAGTTAATAACCACATAGCTTACATCCTTTGTACATTTCTTCAGTGGTGGTCAGTTAATGAACCTTAACATCATGTGTAGGAGCACTTATAGCTTTAGTCTTTTTTTCTAGAGCACTTTTTCCAGGACATAGCTACCCTGACACTTATAACCCCTTCCCAGTGGCTGCCAGACTGCACACCCATCCTAGCAGCATGCTTCAATCCT
Source organism: Strix aluco (assembly GCF_031877795.1). NCBI lineage: Eukaryota > Metazoa > Chordata > Aves > Strigiformes > Strigidae > Strix > Strix aluco. The sequence goes on from NC_133941.1 coordinate 19,598,921, forward strand.
AGCTGGAGGCTTCCACTGCTTTTCCAGCCTTGTCATCCCTGCCCACTGCATCTGTTTTCTCATCACTTGTGGGTAGCAGCACTTGTTTTATCATGTTTGATTTTGTGATATCAGTGCGTGACTGCTAAGAACTTTATTCGTTAACTCCCTAAATCCTTTTCACTAGAAATGTGATGTACTGATGACTGTAGAGATAAAGGGCTGTTTCAAGCCCTGCACTTTTTCTCTGATCCTGGTAGTTGCTCAGGGCTGTGTAGAACTCTGTAGGAATAAAAGCTAATTTGAGCAAAGAGGAAACAAACCTCCAGTATGGATTTTAGAGATCATTTCAAATGCAGGGACTGTTCATACCTCAGAGCTTTCCCGAGGAAAGCTGTTGAGTGTTTGAACGAATCCCACTGTAGTGCTCTGTTTTTCCACTTTCTGAATGTCTTTGGATTATTCTGATTGAAGTCTCTGGAATTAATTATGTCTTACTCATACATATTGCTGTAATTCTGCTATTAATAGTGATGGTAAGTTGCTTGTTTTCTTACCTCTGAGTATATGGGTTAAACACTTTTTTTTAAATGTAGTTCAGGGGTAAAAGTGTAAAGAGCTGCTTGTTTCAGTTCTCTGAAAGATGCCTTAATGAGCACAGGCATTCAGACACTGTTCTCAAAGGGTACTAGTTGTGTTTGCATTACAGGGTGTGTGGTACAGGAGACAGGGATTGGAATCAGTACTTCTGGGGTATAGCAGTGGACCATTTTCCAGTACCATGGTAGTACTGCAGTTCTTAATGTACAGATATAGCAGGCAAGACCAAATAGTAGCATATTAGATGCCACTATCGTAATATGACAATCTCCATGCAATTGGCCTTGTATTCTGCCCTGTGTTGTCCACTTTGCCTGTTTTCCCCTTCCCCATCCCCTCTTTCTTTCGGCAGGGCTGGGCATGCTAGCTCCATGGCATCTCTGTTTGACTAGTGGAGAACAGGAGAAGGTGGAGGCAGTTTGTGCTCCCTCTTCCCACCTCGGACTCATACTGTTCCTCCTTCTCCCTGACAAAGTGCTGGAGAAAAGCAAAACTGCTTTCTGTGGGGTTTCTGTGGACATGTGGACCCTTAAAGAGGAGTGAATGAGGAGCACAGTTGTGTTTGGTGGTACAGAATCACAAGTCCCAGGAGAGTGGAGGATGTGCAGGTGCCTGTGCTCTTTTGCACTGCAGTAGGGTGAAGGCACCAGGGCCAAATCTCATAATCTCTGAAAGATTGGCACAGGAGGTTAGTGAGGGGAAAGAGACCCTTTTCCTCACCCTAGCTTCTTATAACTGTGCTCATCCCTATGACATTTGATAGTATCATGGCAGATTCAGAGTTCCCTCTTGTCTCTGGAGCATGATCCAGAATGCATTTCAATGGCTGCTCTTTGAACTTGAGCGTGCCACTTGGAACTCACAGTTTTGAGTGTCCCAAGATACAGAGATCAGATGATAGCTACTGCCAATTCAGGTTTGAAAAAATCTTTGCTTTCCTTGAACTCTTGCTAGAGGAAAGCCTATTTATTTAAAGGTGTACTGCTAGATCAGCTTTGCGTACAATTTTCACTTGGTGGTTGGGGACAAAAATGCTGGCATGAAATTATAGTAAGAATGGATTTTGTTTAATGTGATGTTCCTTTGTTGCTCTTTGTAGCTCATAATCATGGTGCATGCAGCAAGGGGTGCAATTACATTGAAAGCAAAATTGATTTGAAGCTGCCTGGATAATTTCTTTGTCTGTCCTGATGGGGAAAATCAGTAGTTAACACCATACTTACTAGAAAGTTCATTAGCACCTGGAGTTATTAAAGCTGAAATTATTTTGGAAATCTGTTTTTAAAGTCATGCGGAAGTGTGGGATTTTTGAATGCTACATGAATGCATCCTTGAGGTGCAGGGAGCTGCTGCTCATTTTGGGAAATTGTGTTATTCATGTGCTTCCCACCCCAAAGTTGTTCTATCTTTTCTTCTCCCTAACAAAGTACTGGAACAAAACAAAACTGTGGTGTGTGTGGGAGTCCCCAGCTGGATGTGTGGAGTTGGGAATAGAGCAAATTTCTATCCTTACAGGGGAAGAGAGGAAAGTCTTTGGTATAAATCTGCTCATTTAGCAGGCTGCTCCTGCTCATATACATGAGTTTTTGCTTTTCATCTGAAGTTATTCTTATAAATTAGGTCATGTTATACTCACCTGTATAACTGAGAAGCAGAGGAAGACAGTCTCCTGAATTAATATACCCTGATAAATGATATCCTATTCTACATCGTTTTATATCCAGATTTAGAAAGGCTCATACTGCTGGAGGAAAAAAAGAAGAAAAAAAAAAAAGGGGGAGCTACTGTTAGAAAGTAATTTACCTGCACTTTTTACTTGAATTGGATGGTCCTGCTTGTATTGGTAAATGGAGATTAGTCCCAGCAACATGAAGTCTTTTTGCCTTCTACTTTTGACCAGACTGCACATCATTTTCTCTTAGGGAAGCACTGGTTTTAAGTTGCCCTCCCTATCTACTAGAAAACAAAATGCATTCCTTAAGAAGAGGATGAGCAAATACATACTTATTTCTTTAATCTCTCAACTCCTTTTAGAAAGCAGCTTTTCACAGCTGTGTCTTCAGGTGGTAATGAGGGTAGATGGGCATCCCAAGGTCGAGGCAGCCTCAGAGACTATAGCTGCCCTTCGAGGAACCCTCTAATGAGATGCTTCCATCTGCTGCAGTACATGGGCACAGTGGACTGGGTTGCATCTTGCTTGCTGCCTCAGACTGGTGATACATGTGCTTTGATCTCTTGTCCTTGTTTAGCTGAAGGCTGGTGGTAGGGGCTAAGGAAAGGCGCAGGGCGTAAGCTTGGAGTGGAGAGGAGGCTCTTTTTGTTGATTGAAAGTGGATGAGTTGGAGGAAAAGGTGGGGCAAGAAATAAAAATCAGGACTTCCCTAAATCTAGAAAAGTACTGAAGACAATCATGAGGGTTCCTTTAATTTTAAACTCTGCTATATTTTGTATGTAAGTGTGTCAGTAAGTAATAATCCTATAGTTTAATCTGCAAGTTACTGTTTGGAGAGTGCAAGGTGGATTTCTTGGGGGGAAGGGAAGGGTGGTGATATTTCCATTTTTTCCTTCTTGATGGACTTTCCTACCTTGATTCTTTTATTTTGGTTACTTATGGCTGGATGCAGCTCCCTCTAGAGTCCACCGGTACTATTTCTAAAGAAGCTAGAAGGGCATATTCTGGGAGAAGCAAACCTCTTCTCAACAGTAAGTTTGTTGCTTCCACAGTGGCCCTGATCTTTGTAAGCCTGGGAAGCCAAACCTGAAGTTCCATGTACCGCTGTGCACTTTGCTCTTCTTGAACAACCAGGTAGATTTTAATGTTTGTAGTGACTTTTCGTAGACTGTCTTCCAAGCCAATAATTGTCTGCAAAGAGGATGGCGTGTGTGGTATCGTAGAGGTACAAAAGTAATCACTACCTGTGAAAGAATTTACTTGTGAATTAGTATCCTGCATATTGGCATGTGTTTAAACTTTATCAAATTGATATGGGAAACTGCATTACCTTTGAAAATGATCCTTATGGATCAGTGTTTATATATGCTTTATCGTGCGGGTGCAGACTGCGGGGCTCAACCTCAAGTCAGCTGGTTGCGGATAACTCAGCAAGCGCATGTCTAACTGCAGATATTGGATGTGTTTCTCAGGTGACTTTCTATAATGAAGAAGTTGAGGGGTTTTTATTGTTTTCTCAGTTCCTGAAAGGGATAAGAGCATCTCCAAAGTTGCTTTGTGTCTGTTAAGCATGCACTCTCCGCCTCCGCAGATCTTACATTTGAGACTTGTGTTGGTTTCCTAAGACCCAGCAAGTTAGGAGCTGGCTGTCTTCTATGTTTCCACAATCCAGCTGAATAAAATACAGAACATATAGTTAGTATCAAAGGTGAAAAGAGACAGGATACTAGCATTTGCAGTTTTAGCAATCCTGATTACTGAGTAATGCAGAAAGGTTACTTTGAAATTGTAGGGAGCAGGGTTTGCCTCTCATTTAGGCAAAAGCTCCACTGATTTCTCTGGGAACTTTTCTTCTTTACAGAAGGCTGCATATTTTACCCATTATTTTTATTCTGGCAGTTTCCCTGTAGTACAGGGTGTCTTTCAGAACAAATGGTGTTTCTGTGTGCAGTCTGAGGGGTTTGGACCTGACCAGCTAGTAAGTGTCTGTGTACCCAGCATGTTCTATGGGAGCAGCTAATGCCCGTGCAGACCCCATGGCAGGCACCCAGCTCCCTTGAGGTGGCTTTACTGGACTCACTAAATGGTGACATGAAAAAAAAAAAAAAATCCTCTTGGGTGCTTTGCTGGGAACAGCCAGTACTGTACGCTTTGTTAGCTCCCTTTCTGCTGAACCCGGAGCTGCAGATTGCCTTGCCGGGCATTTTGTTTGTGTTGGGGCAGTTTTGGTTGTCAAAGGGTGATAGAGGCAGGTGAAAGTCCCTTGTCTACATGCTGTTTGCCCATAAATCTGGGAGGAAGAGAAGGTAACAGGCATGGAGAAGAGTGTGGGAGGAGTGGCGCCTGGGGTTTGTGGGGGTTTTATTGACTGATTCCAGCATTTTAACTAACCCTGTGAACTAGGTTATTCTCAGCAGGGTGAGGTGTGGCTTGACGGCTGCTGTGGGAAGGAAGGATGAGATCCTGACGAGTGCTGTCCCCCCAGCCCCCTTTGCAGGGAGTTACTGACTGACGATGTTGCAGGTCAGTCGCCGAGCCTTTCGCCGTCTGCCTGCTCTTTCCCAAAGTGCAGACTCGTTCCCAGTCCCTGCTTATCCTAAGCAGGGGGAAGCTGTGAATGAAGACGTTCGTGACTCCTCTGCCCCCCTGCCAGGCTCTCTGACAGCAGCTTCCTTTTTGAGAGGGTGGCACAAAGTCTGGCATAGTCTAAGTGTTATATAACCTGGAGTAATGACTTGCTTTACTTCTTTAAAAGGAGGTGATGACGCCAGAGCTCTGCTTCCTTCAGATCCTCCGATTGGGCGCAGGGACTGGCTGATCCCGTGAAATGATGTGGTATTATAACTAGCTGCGGGTTTTTTTCCTCTTTTTCTTCCTCCTTCCTTTTGATCTATTGCGTATGATGGAATACAAAATAGAAATCCTTCTATGCAGTTCAAGAACAGCCCACGTCCGTGGCTCTGCATTTCCTATATATATGTATATGGATTTTTTTCAAATGTTTTCTTACCTGTACCTACATGCTCTCTTTTCTTAAAGCTGCCACAAACGTGAGAGTAGCATGAATGCACAGGGAGCAGGGTCAGTGAGCGAGTGGTTATTAGCTGAACAAAGGATTGCTCCAAGTCTTCCATGGAGAGAAGTATCTTGTTTCTGCCTACTTTTCTGATAGGCTTTGCAGGATAGGGGGGTTGTGTGTTATTGGTCAAAAACTTGCTTTCCTCTTTTCACAAAGCAGCCAGAGAATCTCTTAACGAAGGACAATCACACTTACTTCTCTGTCACGTTTGGTACCTTTTTCCCCATGTACGTTTTCAATAATCAGCTTTGTACCACACCTAGTCATTGCTAATAAATAGTCCGTCATCTGCAACTTCTGAAACCATGATGAAATCACAAGGAAACTAATTAGTAATTTGTAATGTGGCGTTTTCCTTCTTGAACAGGTAAGGAGTGGTAAAGTGACTTTACCAAGGTCGCCTGATGAGTGTGATGAAGCCAAAGTGAAAATCCTCTGCTTTGCGTTTTAGGCAGCACCACTTTTATTTTCAAATGCACTAGGTGAAACATCTGTCTGTTTTGCATTTGGATTTAAACTATGCAAGGGGTCCTTATTTTCATTTTTTCTTGATTTATCTGTTATTCTGCTGGTGTTAATGACTGATTAAATGAAATGTGCATGTAGCTATATGTTGTACAAGTATAACTATAACATTTTTTGCCGAGAAGCAGCAGCAAGTTTGGAAGGAGGGGAACTACTTTAATTAAATCAGAAGTATTCTTCAGATTTTAAAACACAATATCACATCACAGTTATTTGCTTTACTTGTTTTAATCTCCTGCTTAGGCTTTATAGAAAACTGCAACACTAAACTTTCAGAAGTGTCTGGCTCATTGTTTGCATCAAAGTTTTTTGATGCAATACCCATTTTTTATTTTAATAAAGCTAGTTTGTACTACAGATATTGAAAATGTCTTGTTCATATTTTCTTCAACTTGTAGTTCACTGACTGAGTCTCAAATAAATTCTAAGTAGGAGTCAGAAGACATTATTTTCACTTGCAAATATGCAAATAGGAACGAGACAGGAGAAAGCTGCAAGATAAAATCTTTTTGGGCTAGGTGAACAGAAATGTCTAGTTTAAATCTGTCAAAACAAATTTTGTAATTAAAACATCTGTAGGTAATCTTCATCTATGTAAAATATTTAAATACTTGAACTATCAGAAGCAATTTTAAAATGGCACTTGTGTACTCTTAGCTTGTGATTTATGTCAAAATTGTGCTTAGATGAAAACTGGAATGAAATTAAACTGTACAAAATGACTTCTATGGTGCACAAATACATTGTGTCCTCTTCAGCAGCAGAAATGTAGCAAGTTATAGGAATATAAATATCTATGGTATAAATCCTTTGACTTCAAATTATCACATCTCGTCTAATAACAGCTTGTTTTCTTCAATACATTTAAACAACCTTTGAAAGCCTGGGACTGAAGTCTGAAGCAGTATATGTTTTGCCACAGTGACAGTCTGAAAAACATTTGCAGAAGGCACTACATTTTATCACTACCAGTATTTTGTGTGATTAGAATTTTGTTACATTATGTACAACTTCCCCCTCAGTTACGATTTAAATGAGTGTGGGAAAGAAAATAAACCAAGATTTATATTGAATACAAATAAAATTATAAAAACCAGATTGATCAAGTTTTATGCCTTACGGTTCAGTCCAAAACTCACTAAAGTCAATGGAAAGACTCCTCTGCTTTTCCAGGGTTAGTTTAGATCTTACTCATAAAGAGTTTTTATTTACAGTGCAGTGTTTGTTTAAAAACCAAGTGATTCTCAAAGCCCAGCAATACTCAGCTGCCAACAAATAATGTTGTGGAGTTCTAGGTTGATAAGCACCACCTTATACCATAACCAATTCAAACCTGATATTCTTGTGTGTTTTCCATGTTGCTAAAACAGGACGGGGAAAGTGGCCTTAACGATATTTGTACGTGCTACTAGCAGCTGATGATCAAGAGTGAAATTTGGCTGTCAAGCCTAGTTTGTGTTTGATAACTTACAATTCATATTTGTAGGCAGCTTCTCTACTTGTTGGAGATCAGTGGGGTGTGCAGAAGCAGCTGGTGGATGTGGAACATGCCTGTGAGAAAGCTGTGGGATGGGGAAGGGACTGCACTACAGGGTGATGATGAGGGTGAACAGCACCCAGGGCAGTCACTGGAGAGAAGGGAACCACCCTGGCTTGCAGGGACTGAGAGCATGGTGGCACACTATGGATCCAGTGCTTCTCACCAGTGCCGCACTTGGTGGGCTTGGATCAGGTCAGTGCTGAGCAGTCCCAGAGCTGCTCAGCCTGCAGAGTGAGCAGGGAGCAGTGGGTTTGAGAGAACTAGACTCAAGGTGGAGAATAGGCATGGGGGTGGGGAAGGAGCTACTGGCTTGAAAGAATGGGGAAGGAGAGTCACCTGTGATATGTTTTGGGATATTTTGTTGAAACTTTACAGTTGAACACTTGAGTTTCGTTTAATTTCTGTCCCCCCATCTCCAGTGTTCTCTGCTATACAGAGGAGACTGTCCTGAAAAACTTCAATTGAGCTTCGTGTGTGTGTAGGCAGATTTAGGTGTGAGTTTTAACCCTGATGAATTTACAGTGCTCAGGGATGCTGACATTGCTGCTGAAAAGACTTGTCAGTTGAATAAAACCTATGTTGTGAAGGGCCTTTATCTTGATGCTCTAGGAAAATACAAACTTTATAGTGATTTTTTTTTTTTTAACAGGGGAATCTCCAATGTTTGCAAGGGAACCTCTCAAGTGACAACAGTGTCTTGAGAAGCGTCTTCTGATGTATAGCACAGTCATACCATTGCAAAGAGCTTGTGGTTTGAGCGTGAGATAGGTGAGGTATGACAGCTAGGTAAGATTCCAGACTCTGTAGGGGAGGGAGAGCATTCTTTACTAGAAAGGCTGGCCTCACAGGAAAGCTATTCAGTAAATGGGCTTATCTATAACAAGATTACCTTCCATGAGGAGATCATTTTATAAACTGACTGTTTCTGGCAGATCTAATTCTTGGCTGTGTGAATACGTATTTATCATGGCTAACAGTGATGGCCTCACCAGTAGGCTGTCGTGAGTAGAAAAGCTAGAAAAGTTCCTTTGCATTTTGCACACTAAAGTGAAGAAGGAAATTCCCTTTTTATTGCTGTGTGCAGGAAAAGGTACAGGTTGCCTGTTTCCCCCAGTGTATTGAACTTCCATTTTCTCATGCTTGATTGCTGTAATAAGCGTGCCTTGGAAACTACCCAGTTGTATATACACAAATACTTGTCTTTAAATCTTGCTTCCCAGTTTCATAAATCAGTTAGGTCAGATGCTGAGGTCATGTTTGGTTATTTATTCAAACCCTACAAAGTCCTTATAAGGCCTGCTGCAAGGTCCTCGGCTATGTACTTTTCTTAATATATTTGTCCCTCTTTCCCCCCTTGATAAACACTGTTGTTCTTGTGTACCAGCCAGGCTATTTGAATCTGTGACATAGGTGAAAGGCTGTCTTGTTACTGAGTCTCTTAATTTTAGTACAGTTCATTTTTACTTTGGTAAAATTTATGTGGCTCTAATTATGAAAATAGCACCTTGGGTTTGTTTCAAAGTTGTGATGTACCCTGAAGCAATGAGTATGTTTTGATGGTAGCAAGCATTCACTGTGATCTACCACCTTCTCAAATAAAAGGTCTAACAAAAATGGCTGGAGTCACACAAAGGGTAACGGGGCTCTGCCCTGGCTGTGTTTGCAGACCTTTAGATCAACCTTTACTGTTACAAGCACAGCTCATTGTCCTGGAGTCATGCAGATCTGTGCCAGGGCTGTTCAGACACAGCCTGCTTCAGGCTTCTTGTGCCCGTCCTGGTTTTCCTGACTCTCACTTGCCAGTTGTTTCAAGCAAAGAGCTGACTTCATTATATGGACAAATGCTCTCTAGGAGCGGGCTGATTTAATTACGTGTCTATCAGCCCAGGTTTGCTGTTTGTTACTGGCCGTTGGGTATGCCTGTGAAGGGAATTGGGCATGGAGAAAGTCTCTGTAGCACGGAAGAAGGTTAGGCATGATGGTTAGCCTTCAGGGGTTCAACCACAACTTTAAAGTACTTAATCTGTCCTGTATTTACTTATTCTCTCCTGTACCTGTCCTTCTGATGCAGATGGATGATGGGAGGAAGGCTTGCTTAGAATAAGCTTGCACTCCACAAATTCTGACAGGTTGTTTCCTAAAAACTGGGAAATCTCATTCATAGTCCATTTGCTGCACAGAGAGCCTTCTGCAGACTAGTAGTGCCGTACCAGCTGCTGATTTAATGAAGTGAACAGGATGCTTTTTCAACTGTTACTGTGCAAACAGGTTACCCGCTCGCATCGAATTGCTCAGGTTTCAGTCTCAGTTGTCCAGGTTTCTTGGAAGATAGTAGGCATCATGCAAATAGTTCATAAAATCTCAGATAACAAGATTGTTTTCAAAGCCAAAAAGGCTGTACTTCTTTTTGCAACTCATTCCCCCACTCTTTTTCTTTTGTGCTGTGAAACTTGGAAGTGGGATTATGGTCCCGTGTGTCTCCTGCTCTGAACATCCTGTTGTCTGTTGGGATTCCCCTTGCACGGGGCCCCGCCAGAGCCTGAATGGTTATGTAAGGATTTTTATTTTATTCTCAGTCTTGGTCTCTGCCACTAGTTGAACTGGATCACGGGCTGAGTGAATGGGATCTGATCCGATCTGGACGGCGTGCAGCTCCTCCACTCAAGAGGAGAGAGACCTCCCCCGTACACACCCACTCAGCCTCCCTGCTCTTCTTCTCTCTTTTAAAACTCTTCCCAGGCGTAACCGAGGTTGCTCCCACTGTTTGGGAACACATACCGAAGCCAAACCGGCCAGGCAGCGCAGCTCCAGGCATTGGTCCCCAGTGGAGCAGCAGCTACCTCGGGCAGGGCTGTGTTGTTTGACTCTCCAAGCAGGGGAGGAGGTAGTGACAATTTTTATTTAGGCTGAACACGAGGCATATTTAACTAGTTATATAACAGTGACCCTGGTCCGTCTCGGCTGGGTGCAGGGAGGATATATGCGTACTGATTCCCGTCACACTGGCTGGGTGGATTCAAGCACTAGGAGCTATTTACCAAAGTTATTTTCAGAAACCTTAAGTGCAGGTTTCCCTGCCTGTACCCTGGACTGTTTTATCAGGAAGCATTTCCCGCTTGTGAACTGAACAGCCAGTGAGCGTGGATTTAGTGCTCACTGGGCTGCGGGCAGAGATAACGAGTTGTCGGGAGTGACTGGAAACTTTTGTCCTGAAGACCCTGAGACAAGAATAGCAGAAGGGCTGAGAGCGTGCGGCCACATTGAACAAGTGTTGGGGCAGAGTCGTGGGCAGAGGTCTTGCCTCAGTGCACTGAGCAGCATGTTACTCTTGGATGAGTCTCAGCAATTTCCAGGTAGGACACAGGTTGTTTTTTCGTGGTTTTTTGTTCCAGAAACTGCCCCCCCCTCCCATCCCCGCCCCCCCTCCCCTTCCCCCCCCTTTTTCTGTTCCTTCTTGCTTTCCTGTTACAGACCATCCCCTGTGCAGGAGCACCCTACTCAGGAGTAGGTAGCAAAGTCCATCAGGAACTGAGACTCAGGGGCTCTGGTTTTAATTTGCTGCCTACCTGGCAAGGATGGAAATGGTTGAATTTTCAGAGTCTTGCAGTGCTTGTTAGTTTGATGGAGGTGATATGAGAAGGAAGCTCATTCTTTCTTTGTCCTTTTAATGTGCTTTGGTGATACCACATTCTGGGTCTGGCTGTTACTGTTTCTGCTGCTGTCATATTGTAATGCTGCAAAAGTAATTTTTAGCAAGAGAGGAGGCAACTGTTAATATCAGTATGATTTTATATCTAGTGTCCTCTCCCCTACCCCCTTCAACTTTTTGGGCATACTTTACCCCAACATCCTACTCAATAAGAGTTTTAAAGGCTTCTCTTGTCAGTGAAATATTTGGTGACTTGCTGACTGGGCAGCAGTCTGGGCACCAGGCAGAGCTGTTGCTGCTTGCTCCAGATCCCCTAATTAGTGCCTAACAGACTAAGAGCTACTTGGCTTTTCTTTTTTTTCTCCCATCAAATGGAAGATGCTGGTGAAACCCTAATAAAAGTTTACAGTTTCGGGATGGCTGCCACTTAGTTTGCTTGCTGGTGGGATGATGTTATGTGTTGGAGAAAAAACTTTGTTCAGATTTGAAGAACTTTCTAAATTTGTAATTTAACGTGTTACTTTGAGGTCAGGTACTCGGGCATGCCAAGCTTCTTCCACCTTGTCCTGAACACGTGGCAAATACCTCCAGAGTTCGTGCTATGAATTTAATAGGCTGGTCAAAAATGGTCCCCAGAACTTCCAGCTCTGTGTTTCTCCTTTATTATAGGAGTCCAATGCAGTGTGGTCTTCATGAGGAGTTTTTATAGAAATAAACCATGCAGCATTTATTGTCCATTGGTGGGAGGAGTGGATTCTAGCAAAAAAAAAAAATAATCCATCTTTTCTTGCTTTTTTATTTCTCTGGTTGCGGTGGCAGGACAAAGAAGCAAATTCTGGGAGTGTGAACTGAGAAGAGAAAGGAATTACGACACAAAATTAGTTTGGATAAATGAGGAATCTGGGTGATACAAGTGGCTTATGTAACTCAGTCTAGATAATAGGTATAAAAAGAGAAGACAGGGGAGGGGAAGATGTTTTTGGAAATGAGACTGTAGGTCATAGGTGGAAGGAGAATGCGAGGTTAGAGGTCTTCCAAAAATTGGGGGTGGAAAGGTATTTTTGGGTCATTTGTAAAAATGTAAGAGATCAAGAATGCAAATAAATCTCCTTGTACAGCATTGCTCATCAAGTTATAAAGTCTGGGTCAAGGTTTATCACAGTCTGCTCTACCAGTGGGAAAGTTATCTCTGTTTGAGGAAGCATTTGTAACTGATCTAATGTGGTTATGCTCTGGCTGGTGGATCCAGGAAGGTCTCTGTCCCACTTCTCCATAGCCACCTTGTGCCCAGAAAGGGTGATAAAACTGCACAAGGTCACAGAGTGAGTCTGGGGCAGAACTGAGGCATCATGTTCTTCCCTGTGTTTATGCTTCAACCACTGGTCAGTATTTCTTTTCCTCTCTGGTTTACATGGCTTTTTCTCACTCTAGGTGCCTGAACACTTCTTTGGGGTGTACAAAGTAGCAAGTGCTTGTATATGCAGTGCTGTGCTATCTGTTTATTATTTTATAAATGTTTCTGGAAAGTCAGAGAGGATTTTAATTATTTTTATGGCAGCACCCACCAGCTAGTATCAAGGTTTTTTGCAGTACACTACCTATAGCCCATTTGAAAAGAAGCTGTTGCCCTGTAAGAAAAATGTCCCATAGTTAAAGAGCCCTGTCTCTTCCCCATATTCACATATGCTTCTTTTTTTACTGTAGAGGTAGTTGTAATTTTAGCAGCCCTCTGAAGGAAGCAGTGCTTGTCTTTTTTCCAGGCTGTAAAGGGCTTAGCTTTTGGGGTGTTACGTATTTTGGGTGAGGATGTCCTTGTGACATTGTTACTTCAATTTGTGAGAGTCTGATTGCTATGACCAACTTTGCAACCCTTTGTCAAACTCCTTTAGCAGCACACAAAGCAGCACCAATATTTTGTAAAGGAAAACTAGAAACAGATTGTCCTTTGAGTGATGATGTTTCATCCTGGTCTTATTAGCTTTCTCCAGTGCTCTTGGTCACTTTTCTGGCTGCACTTGATGGGAGAAGTGCCAGTGGAATGCAGTGGCACACAGGCTCAAACTCAACAATTTGCATTTTTCTCCCAAGTGATGCCTCCCTCATTAAACAGAGTCCTTTAAAATTCCTCTGAAATTACTTTAGAGGCTGAAGCAGAATAAGGGAATGCAGCTGAAGTTCTGTGCTTTGTTACAGTTCTAAAAAAATCCACAACTATGTTTTGTTTTTCCAAGTAGGAAATTATATTTCAGGAGAGGAAAGAGAGCCTGTTGGTCAGAGCATAGGACAAGGAGCCAACAACTTGGTAGTTACTGATGCCTACCTGATTTCTTTTCCTTAGTTTCCTCCTCTGCAAGATGGGCAGGAGGGTGTTTCACAGGTTATTGTGAGGACAGTGTCATGCTTGTGAACTCCTTTGACACTGAACTAGAGTGGAAATGCCAGGTATTATAATTCTGAAATCTCTCCTCTCTTGTACCATTGCCATCGTGAGCAACAACAAAGGAGCACTCAGATGCTGAAGGATGCTTTACGCTGGGATTATTTCCCATGCTGCTCTTATAAACTAGGAGTGAGTATCAGCTGTTGTCTGCCCCGTCCCTGTTAACAGGTCCTGAACGAAGCTATGGTGAAGGCTTGAGGCAGAGATTAAGGTTCAGCTTGTGCTTGTTGTTTGTTTGCCATTTTGGTGGCCTTGGAAGCGTGTGGCAGCAATAATCCCTTCTTTATTATTTCTCATTGCTCTGAGGGTATCCTGGTGTAAAGCTAATGCCACAACTCCCAGCTACCTAGTGTAAACTAATGCTTATGTAATCATTGCATAATGCAGAATGCTTGCTCCCCTACTCGTCCTCTTTTCTTAGTCCCTGAAATTCATCCCTAGAAGAGTCATGGTAGCAGCCAGCTGGATTCACTGTGCTGGGAACATGTCAAGCCCCCGTATGCATCTATTTTCTGAAGTTGGGAGGAGAAATTTATATTTGTTACCTAAATCAGTATTTACCCACCTTAACAGAATAGAGCAGACTTGTTAATTTTTTTTAAGTTCTGAACTATTGTGAAAATAAGTAAGGTCTGATGGTTAAATCCAGTTACTTGTGGTTTAGATCCCTATGGTAATTTTTGTAATCTGGTTGGCAAAACTATATTCTGGGTTACTAGTTAACTGGGGTAACCAGAAAAGGGAGGTTTCAGTTGCCTCCTGTGTGCAGCTTGTTGAAAACTTCCCAGCCCTCAGCCTGAAACACTTCCTGACTCTGGTGCAGTAGTTTTATGTAACTCGGTTGCTCTCTCACACCCCCAGCTAAAGGACAAATGTAACCCATCCCTGCTTCACTTGCTACCTTAACGGGTGCGTTTCCTGGCTTTGTTTCCCTGTCTTGACTAACGCTTCCAGTGTCGGGGCGGGGGGGGGGGGGCGGGGGAGCTCGTGCAGAGGAGGCAGTTTACATTTTAGGTTTGAGGACTTTTCTTGGGAAAAGTCATTTTGATTATATATCTAGAAGAGTGATGCCAGGTAGCAGCATTCTGCATTTTTCTGATTCTTGCCATCTCAAAGCACTATGAAAATGTTTGATTTGAAATTTCACAACCCTCCTTTGAACGTATCAGAGCTGGAAGTGGACATGAGATTGCCCAGTGCTCCAGAGTAACCATCGACCTTTCCTCTGTGGTGCCTGCGAGAGGGAAAACAACCTGATGGGCACCCCGCCTGGGCTGCATTGGGGGGCTTGTGCAGGGATGAGAGCGAGGTCCCGAAGGGGCTGGGCGCAGCTGCTGGGCGCGGGGCTGCCCGGAGCAGCTACCTGCCACGCTCCGGCGGCGCAGGGTGCCGGTGGCTGCAAGCCCGTGCCATACAATGGTTATATAAGTGCTCTTTGGTGTTTATGTAACCTGGGTCTCAGCGTCCGCAGTGTTGAGGCCTGGCCAGAACAAGAGCTCTTGGGTATTTGGGGCCTGGTTCTGCTTGCATAATCTCAGAGCTAGGAGGTATGTTGTCTGTCACCAAAGTTGGCTGTTTGATGTTCCAGTTTGCCTCTCGGCACTTCTTGGCTGCTTCCTTTCCCTTTGGTTTTTGGGTGGTATCTTCCTTGCTCCTGCCCTTCAATTCTGCTGCCTTTTGTTCCTGAAGGATTCCTTCGGGCCGGGAAAGGAGTTTTATTCTGCAGCATAACCTCATCAGTAACTGATACACTGAAAGACCTCTGAAGGAAAAAAAGGAAGGGCAGTGCTGCCTTATAATTTATCTTTTAAAGTTTTCCATCGATTGGGGCTTACTTCCTGCCCAAGGAGGAGTCTGGAGATGGGTTTGGCTTTTGTGTGTTCCAGGTCTGGCTCCCTCCCCGTGCTCTGGCCCACAGAGCCTGTGCTGGGAATGTTTTCTTCAGAGCTCATTTCACGTCTCTCCCCTCCATCCTCTGGTCCTGGGCCAGGGATGGAGGCAGCCTGTCATCTCTCACCAGCAATCTGCAGATTCCACATAGGTGTCTTGAACCCACAGTGACTGATGGCTCTACAGATATCTAGAGAAGTGAAAAATGTGTTACTCAGACTTCAAGCAGTGCTATTTGTTATACCAATATGACAGTCTGTGTCTGGTTACAGTGACAAGTATGAACAACAGACCTGAGGTGGATAACTCCTAGATAAATCAGCAACAGGAATGAAGATGTTAGAGCTGATGTACGTGCCGTTTGACAGGCGAGGGAAGCTTTCCCCGGGAGCAGGCAAGCTCTGGGGCTGGGCAGGCTCAGCCCGAAAGATGCCTTTGTGTCTTGCAGTACTGTGGCTGTGACTCAGCAGGACACCAACCACTGCAGCCGGCGGCAGAGCTGGGGCGAGAGCAATGGTGGAAATCGGTCATTCCTCCGATCAGTGGGCTGTGTTTTGCTGGAGTCGAGCGGGGACAGCATGCAGCGAGGGGCTGGGGGCTGCAGGTCCCGCTGCCCTCTGGGCTGGTGCGCAACACGCCTGGCCTGGGAGCTCCCCACAGCCATGGCCCTGGCAAGGGGAGGACGTCTGCGGGGGGCACCCAGACGAGGACAGGAGTGCTCCGTGCATGAGAGAAACCACCAGCATAGACAAAAGGCCGATCCCATCTCGGAGGGCTCAGCGCTGGCTCTTGTGCTGTCAGCGAGTGGGTGCCTGCTGGCGGCGGGGTCCCGGCATGCTGGCGGGGAGCGCGGCCAGGCGGGTGCTGCGGCGCGGGGGGGTAGGTGTGCCGGCTTATGTAATGCTTACATAATTAGGGCTTTGTTAAGCAGTTGTGGCTGGGAGGGGCGTCCTGCCATCGAAGACTGAGCCTGATTATTTTCTGAGCAGAACAAAGTCTTGTTGCTAATTAGCTGCACTGGTAGGGGCTGCAGGGGGTAGCCATGGCCCTGAGTCCCCAGAGGGGCTGTGTCCCACTGCGTCCCCCACACAGGGTGGCTTTCCTGGTGCTCTGGGAGGAAGGAACCAGGTGTTGATGTGTGTCAAGCCCTGGGAGGGGGCTTTGTGGCTCTCCTAGATGTTGCACAGGTGGGGCCTGGAGGAAGGGATTCTGATCTTCGCTTTTGCCTACACCATCCTTGAGGGGTTTCAAAAGGAATTTCCTGCCTCCAACCTTGGGGTGCTCAAGTGTTTTTGTAATGCTGCCTCTGTGAGAGGGTGCTCTGTGCAGACACCTCTCCTTCCTTCTTACGTGGCGTCCATGCAACAGCTGCACCAGTTGCATACAAGGAGAGAATATTCTGAACATGTTTAATTTATATTCCACAGCTGAATACAGAATGAACCAGAGCATTCTGTTGCCAGCCTCTGAGATGATTGCTGTGCTGCAGCTAGAGAACTGCTGTTCTTTGGGTGACAACTACAGTTGAACTCTGGCATCGCCTACACACCTCTCCAGTGCCCAATGCACTGGGAGAACATCACATAACCCCAGAGAACATCTTCCAGCCTGTCAGTGCCTTTGCAGTCAGGTTTGCTCTGCAGTTGCTTCTCTAGCCTTTGGCACAGTTGTAGTTCAGTGTGTCAGTGACTGCGAGTGTTGCAGCTGGAGCTGTGCAATTAGTCTTGTGCCATCCCTCAGTGCTCCTCCTATTCTTGCTTTGACAGCTCAGTACCGGCTGTAGTAGTACTAGCTAGTACTAGCTAGTCTCTGACAAGCTATTGCCCACAAACTGCATGGAAGTTCCCAGAAGGCCTGCAATAATATTTAACTGCTCCTTGCTCTTTGTGCAGGACAAAAGAGAGCTCCCAAAGCGAGAATTAACTCCTCGCTGCTCTGCATGCAGCTACCTTCCTCACCATGCATGCACATCCCTGTCCTTAGGGTAGGAAATAATTCCCAAAGACTCAGCAAAATAATGCTATTTGGTATCCTGGGTTTCCATAGTGAAATGATTTTTAGAAATAAACAAGCATCTGGTTTTCAGTGGTATGCCTTCCCTGGAGTCATTGGAGCTACCCTGGCAGAGAAGTTGGCTTCCCAGGAGGAGGGTGTACCTCTAGCTAGCCACGTTAGCTAGCTAGTAACTGAGGAGGCAAGGAACTAACCATCTTACACAGTGTTTTGTCCACTGAGGGGTCTCTGGGACCTTCTTGTGCAGCAGCCTCAGGTAGGGGACCCTCGGGTCTTGTCCTGAATGGCAATTTCTGTACTCCTAGGAGTGTTGGACCGTTGCTAGGTCTGAACTGTGGATGTTTACTTGTGTATGCGCACACACTTGGACTTATTGAGGTTTGCCTTGGAGTGTGGAGATTGGATGCAGCTGTAACACTGTTTCTCACACACCTCAGTGTCAGGAGAAGACCGTGTTGGTTGCAGAAATCTTGCACCTCAAAAAAAATGTACCTGCTGCTTCATGACACTTCACAGCAACCTGAGCCTCTCTGCAGAGCAGGCTCAGGTGTTGAGAGCAATTCACTGCTGAATCAAAGATCCTAGAGAATATTCTTCAGGCTGCATCCCGTGCTGTTTTAAGGAAAGTTTGAGAGTATTCTGCAAGAAGGAGGTGATGAGGTGAGTTTCATAAGCTTGGGTGCAACAGGAAGTGGCTGACTGTGGAATAAATCTTTTGCTGTGTTATGCATCATGAGTCACACCTGTGTGCAGTGTTTAGGGGCAGCTCTGGCAGTCACACCACATAGGGAGCATATGAGGCAGAGTCATACAGAGCAGTCACGACTCTTTTCCTTGCAGAGACTTCTAAACTGTAATTCACAAGTGTCGGTCGAGAAGCCAAACACCTCCCCCTGCTTGTATGTACAGCTGGGGGTGGTGAGCAAAGAAAACTGGCAACCCCTGGTCTGCAGCACAAACCAGAGACGTGCTGTAATCCGGTCTATTGGGTTGTGATGGTGCAGGCACATTTTAAACTCAAAAAGTGCATGAGAAAGGATAGTTGTGCCCCTCTTGGCATTCAGGGTACCTTGCAGGACAGAGTGCCTGAGTGTGTGCAGGTGTCTATAACTGAGGACTGGTGGGAACTGCCTGGGGACCCCTCAGATGGAGAGCTATAACCCACCTGAAGGAGCAGCTGCTTGACAAGCTCACTGTCTGCATTGATGCTATCACCACTACCCTCAGGAAAGCCTCTTTCTAGATCTGGTGCCTCTTCTGGTGAGCACAGTGCAAAACATGTAACAGCTGCTGTGAACCCAGCAGTTGGTGTTCCAGCTGATTCTGAGTGCCCACAGTGGGTAAGCATGGGATGGCTTTACATCCTCGTTGGCGACCACGACTGACCCATGGCTGTCTTCTGCTGAGCAGACTTCGGCCTGCTCTTTTGCCCAGCTTGGGCACATGTGGCTGATCTCCCTGTGCAAGGCTGTGCTGGGTTGTTACCCATGGGCTGGTGGCAACGCTTTTGCACTGAGGCAAAGTGGGTAACTGCCCAGGTCTTCCTAGAGTGCACTAACAGCTTAAGCATGATCAGGCAGTTGTCAACATGCAAACATGGCTGATGAATTTTTGTGTTGTGTAAAAAGCTACTTGTATAGCCATGTCAGAGTAGTGTGTTGAGCTCTTGTTACAAAACCATAATTGCATTTCTGTTGTAGATGTAGGCTTGGCAAAATTGGGGCAGGACTTATTCCATTGATTACCTGATGGGACCTGTTCAACAAGGCTGTTCCCACACTCCCTCCAACCCAAAGACTAAACCTGTTCTTATACAAAATAGGGTTTTGTGTGTGTAGTTACTGTTTCTTAATGCGTTTCTGTTCCAGTGTGGCTCCCAGTTACACAGCTTGGAGCTCACCATGCTTGAGCACAGCCACGTGGCTGCAGCAGGGAGCCTCACTTCTTATATGCAGTAAGATTTAGGCTGTGTACACAATGAGGAGTTTAATACAAAACAGCAACAAAACAGTTCCTGCTAGCAACTGCCAGCTCATGTCGCAGGTGTGGTGGGAGCTGTTGCATGGTTAGACTTGTGATTTTTATCATTGTGTTAGCTAAGCTTTGTGAAAAGCAGCTTTATTCATTGTAGTGGCAAGGATGGGACCAGCCTCAGGAAGCTGGCTGTCCTCTGAATCCCACCACACTGAATCAGTGTGATGTTTGGTACTGTCACTAGTGTAGAAGAGATCTCGGTATCTAGATGCGTATGTGTCAGGAATGTGGGCTGAGGCACAGATTGTGTTCCTCACCTCAGAACTTGTATTGGCAGGACAAACACCAGGCTGAGCAGACGTGGCTGTGGCAGATGAGGGCCTGTACTCAGTGCAGGACCAAATTTATCATCAGATTTTGGGCTTCAGGCTCCTGGTCAGATGAGAATTATATTTTAAAAAAACCTGTCTGATCCAGCTGTGTGTAGGTTTCATCACTTGTATTACATATGATTAGGAGGAAAGAAAAGGTAAAATGCAGAGGTGGAATGATCTACATAGGGATTGCACAACAAATATGAAAACATAGAGAGGAGACATGTAATGGCCTTACCTTTGGGTTTCTGAGCCTTTGGATTTTGTTAACATCACCCTCGTCCTGAAGGCACTCTTTCCTGGCACAGTGAGGGTGGCAGAGTCACTGCTGGAGGTAACATGGGGAGGGAAGTGCTTCCTCTTCCAAACAGCATGACTTTGCTCTCCGATGTCTTGTCAAGGTCCCCTGGGCCCAGGGTGAGATGGCAGCAATGTAACCATGGCACTGTTTGTCTCGGGATAGTCACTGCTTTAATGACTCATCTGGGAGAATGTGATCACGTGTGCAGCCTCCCTGCTTCCCTTTGCCCTATTTCATCCAATCTTTTGATCTAGTTATATAACCAGGAGTCCAGAGGGGTGGGGGGAAGGAAACAGTGCTGAAGAATTGCAGGTAATGTGACTGAAATGTGTCTGTAGCTCAAATAGCAGAGCTGTTGTCTGGGAAGCCCAGGAAACTGGGTTTATTCCCAGCACAGTTCTCTGTCTGCAAGTGAATGTGATGTGTGATGTCTGAGCTTGTAAGTTTAAGGAGTCATGGTGGGAAGGACACAGCTCCAAGACCTTGGCAGTGGTAGGAGAACTACCGTGATTGTAGCAGCAAACCCCTTTGCCTTTATCTTCACATGCAACATAACTCTTGCATTCATCGTGAGATCTGTTTCATCCCATAAATTGTGGATACCTGTTTTTCCAGTATGTGTAGGACTTGCTGGGACTGATGTTCACAGAAGTGTTTGAGCTGCTCTGCTTGTATTAGTCCATGGTGGGGTGAGCCCTGAAGTCCTAAATGGATTCTGACATAGACTTCAAGCAAATGCTGGGGCAGGCCTGGTGGGATGTCTGGAGAGGAAGCTTGCACAGTTGGTGCTTTTGACCAAGGTGTGAATCTAGTTCTTGTCATCTCAATTTTAAGAGGTGATACTGGTGATAAGGTTAATTTAATAGGCATATTAAATGTGGCAGCTGCAGAGGTGCCTGTACATGCAACATGCTGCACTGATGCATCCTTCATTTAAGCTCCCAGCTTTTTGAGAAGGGATGTTCTTTGTCTCCAGATCCCATGGAGTCACAATGTGATGCTTGTTAGTTCTGTATTACTTAATCAGCCACATTCTTCTGCACTGATGTCTTCTTTCCTTCAAAGTTCTGTCTAATTGTCATTTCAATTCGGTCATTAGCTCAGATACACAGTATAAGCAAGAAAGCTGATTATAAGATGAGGTTCAGGGTATCTCTTTGCCTGACACAAGGGGACAAGATGCTTCAAAGAAGCTATTACAAGGCTTGTCAGAAACAGTTTACTTCAAGGGAAGCTTTTGAACAGAAACATTTCCTTTCTGTGCTCTGCAAGCATTAGTTTGGTCACTGGCAGCCTGTTGAAGAGCAAAATGTCACATAGAACAAGGTGTCATTTCACATAGTGCTTTAAGAATGAAATCAGCCACTAATGGAAGTCTGAAAATAAGAGAATGCAGAGAAAAAGGAAAACGTGTGATTTATAGTGTGGAAAGAGTATTGTCACTTTTTGTTTTTGAAAAAGCTTGCCAGAAATTACCATTTAAATAATGAGTGGAGCCTGGTGATAAAACCACTGAGCTGCCTGCTAAGCCATGATCTAGTGTTTGAACCAGATAACCTCTTGCATGGTATGTTCTGTTAACTTGGAAGATGGTTACACAGGTGTCACATAAATGGAAATTTCTGCCCCACTTGAATGCTGTGAAAGAAAGAAAAAGAGATTTGTGTTCTGTGTTTTAATCAGAGTTCATTGGGCCCCTGTAGGAAAACAGTCCCTTAGGGGCAGCAAGTGCTCCTCATGGACTGAAATAATTTTGCCTTGTTTTCTTGTCAGGACACTTTTGGGCTGTGTTGAGTGGCGTTAGTCTTGGCTTTCACTGGGAACAGACCCTTCACTGTAAAACTTTTTAACGCTCTTTGAGCGGTGGCTGTTGGAAAGGACCCCAGTTTTGACCCTCAGAGAAACATGCTTGCAAACGAGTGACAACAGGGATTGTTGGTTCCCATTCAGCTCAAATCCTGATGAATGCTCGTGTAAAAGCCAGTTGCCAGCCTGTCACAGTTGTTCTCATGTCATTACCTCCTTGTCTTTTCAGACCAACCCCAGGAAGCTGTGTTCAGCGGTGACCATGTTGAACATGCGGAGGATGGAGAATGGCAGCGCTCTACTTCAACTACCTCATCTCAGAGTGAGCGGGCAGAGCGACTCTTGCAGAACCAGCACAAGAGCCTGGCCTCTGAGGACACCAAAAAGAAGAGGGCTCAAAAACCATCTCACATGCGGAGGAACATAAGGTAAGCAGCAGCAGGACAGAAAAAGCTAGGGTCCTATATAGCCCTTTGGGTAAAAACAGAATTTCTGGACGTTGCTTCTGAGCTACATTTTTGCCACTGCCAGCGAACCAGATGGCTTTTCTTTTCCAAAACCTTAGGATTTCACCAGTGGGAGTAGTATGATCTCAGACTGGAGTACTGTATGTGGGTGCAGACTTGTTTGGTATTTCAGAAGAGCGAATATTTGGTTATGGAATATACTGCAAAAATTGTGTATTTGCTGCTGGCTTTTAAGACATGTAATTGAAAAATAGTACCACCATTAGGTAAACATCCAGTTTCAGATATCTGCTGATGGGCATCCTATTGCAAACAGACTAAAATACAGTTCTTCCCTCTACTATCCTGGGTACTTGTTGGCAGGAATGCTGATGCTGTGACTGGTGACTGAAATGTTGGAAATCAGTTTCTCCTGAATTTTATAAAGCAGTAATTGTGTAAGTCACCACATATATTCTGGGACAGGTTGTGAGGTGGTAATTAGCTATGAAATTTTGTTCTAGGGGATCTAAAATTCTCAGAGGAGTCATAATGGAGCAGGAACTCCTGTGGCAGCAATGTCTCTTTTGCCCTGTATGTAACGTGCTGGTGGTCTTTGCTTCATATTTAAGCTTGTGCAGATTGATTTTCTTAAAGCTGAAGGAATGGCCATTGAGTAGACCTTGGAAACTGAGACTTCAGTAGGATGGAGGAGATGTCCCTGCAATGTAGGGTTGGGTAGATTTAAAGGCCAGTTTGAGGGCGCTGGATTTTACCACTGCTTGTACTGCACCTCTCCTCTGGCAAAAGAGCCTTTGTTTCCAGGGCTGCACATGTGAAACTGAAGCAGGGGGAAAGTAACTGTTGGATGTGGGTGCGTATGCTGGGTTGCTGAATTTTCCACCCGCACTGACAAGGGAAAAGTACAACCAGCACTCGGGTCAAAAGATTAACGACGTCTAAAAGCAAGAAATAGTTACAAGAAGGCCAGAAGAAAAGAGTGTGATTGTTAAGGAAAAGACTGATAAAGAAGATCCCTTTTGGAATTGCAAAAGCAGGAACTTATCTACTGGCTACGAGCAGCAATGTGTTTGGAAAGTACTGAGGGGAGCTATTTTTAGAATGCACAACAGTATATAAGGGCTTGCTGCTATTTTTAGAATGCACAACAGTATATAAGGGCTTGCTTGCTAATAAAAGTTTGAGCTTGGCTTCCAATCACATTGATTGTCTGTGGTCTTGTCTCCTGTGACCTGCACAGGAATTTGTCCCCACATTTGGAAGTAATGAAAATTACCTGTAAAGGTAAGGTGCTTTGAGAGCATCCTTTGAAACAATTGTTAAAGCAATTAGAGATCCTAGTTTCTGAAAATACTATGACAGAGGAGAATCAGGGAGATGATTTTTCATGGGGGAAGAATTGATGCCTTTTCTTCCCATATATCTTCTTTGCATGACTTTGTGCATTTCTGTTTATAAACTGCATAGCAATAAATAACATCCTTTCAGACAGAAGAACTAGTCTGTGATAACCTAGTTTAAGTATATACTTACCCACTCACATTTTTCCTCCTTTCATTATTTTCCTTCTGTCAAACTTCTGTCTTTTCCTTGACCAATAGTCGTGTTACCTGTAGCTGGGAAGCACAGTCTTGAAATAGCTGTAAAATTTGTCTATAGCTTTTGATGATGATGTTTCTAGCCTGTGTATCTGACAGACTACCTGGAGCTTGTCAATCATCTTTTGAGCCAGCTGTACAGCCATTCACATTTTTGGAAGAAATTGTTCCGAGTGTAACCAAATCACATTTCTCTCTTTGCTCCTGTGTTCAGAAAGCTGTTGCGTGAGGACCAACTGGAAGCCGTGACAAAAGCAGCCCAGCAGGAAGAGTTGGAGAGAAGGAAACGGCTAGAGCAGCAGCGGAAGGATTATCCAGCCACTATACCAACTGTACCCCTAGAGTTTCTTCCTGGTAAGCAGTGGGAATGCCACCTGAAGCAATATTTTTTTAAGGATAGAAACTGAATGAAGAAGATGGGAATGCTATGCTTGTCCATGATAGGACAAGGGGTAATGGTTTTAAACTAAAAGAAGGTAGATTCAGACTAGATACAAGGAAGAAATTTTTTATGATGAGGGTGGTGAAACACTGACACAGGTTGCCCAGAGAGGTGGTAGATGCCCCATCCCTGGAAACATTCGAGGTCAGGTTGGATGAGGCTTTGGGCAAGCTGATCTAGTTGAAGATGTCCCTGCTCATTGCAGAGGGGTTGGACGAGATAAGCTTTAAAGGTCCGTTCCAACCCAAACCATTCTATGATTCTATGCTGCACTTGGACTTTCAGGTGTAAACTCTTGAAACAACAGTTCCAAACCCCTTTTGGCTCAACGTAGTCAGTTCCACTTCTGAGCTAGTTCTGAATCAAGATGCTGTGGCTGTATGGTAAAAGGTACCAGGTCACTTTTGTTGAAGATATTTTGCCAAGTTAATTGTGTGTAAGCAGGGTGCTGAAACAGGTCTCTCTTGTCTTTTCAACAGCATGAAAGCTTAAAGCAATGTACTTGACAGAAATGTGATGTCCTTGGTCCAGATCTTATTTGTACTGTGAATGGTCTGGTTGGTAATGCATGGCTCTGGTACTAGGGGTAGTGGAGCAATAGACTGCGTGCACATATGTTCATGATGTAACCTTGTCCTTTCTTGCATGTTTCAGCAAGCAGTGAAATAGTAGGCAGTGTAAATGGTTAAGCATCACCCTTGTCTTTCGGTCAATATGTCATCTTGCATTGTCTTCTAACCTGGATCATTTCACTGATCTAATTTATGGCACAGCCTCTCAGACTAGTGTAAAGGGCAGAGAAGTGCAGTTGGAAGGTGTTGGGAGTTCTTGAGTTGACTTTGCCTCTTGAGAAAATGTATATTCTCCCTTAAGTGCAAGTGTTCAAAACATTTTTACATGGGGGGGAAGGAATAAGAGCTATTTAAAGCACTTTAACTGTTGCAGAGCAGGTTGCAGCCCCAGAAGAACGTCGTTGCTGGCTGAGTCACTGCAGCGGTGCTTATTTGGCCCTGTTAGCTAGCCTTTCTCCCCGCATGGCAATGCTTAAACACACAAACAAATGGTCTTGATCAGCAAACGTTGTTTATGGTATGTGGGATATAATTATTACAGTGTCCCTACTAACAAAGGGCAGTTATCATCCCTTCAGCAGTTGGTACTTTCTCTGCTGGATGAAAAACAGCTTTTACTTCTGAGAGCCAAAAAAAAGAAGAAGGAAAAAAAAAAAAGGAAAAAATGGACTTTAGCATGTTGCGTGGTCAGTGTGCCCAGCCAGGGCATGCAATAGAGAGGGTGCCATCAGCAATGGACTATTGTTTTGGCATATTGAGAAAGGAGGAGATTGTGACCCAGGAAGCTGAGTCATAGCAGTATTGTAGACAGTGAGAGTCTGTTATGGAAAATTCCAGGACTAAGTTATTGGAGCAAAAGTGGAAGGAAATACTGTCTGGTTTTTGAACAGTTTTGTCTCCTTCCCCATTATTATGAATTACTTATTGTTTGTAATTTATGTTTGTAGAGGACATCGTTTTCAGAACAGCAGAGGCTACCCAGCTCCCCCCTCAGGTCCTGGCTGAGGAAGTGATCTGCCTAGATAGTACCAGCAGTGGCAGTGAAGATGATGCTAAAGGAAAAAATAGCATTAAAGATGGTAAGTGACCAATTGCCTCAGCCTGGTCTTCTCACAATTTGCTGTTTATTTAGCCCCAAGTCTCCTGTTTCCATTTAGTCAGATGCTCCAGTAGTGAATCACTTCAGATTTTTGTAGACCTGTTGGTCTACAGTTCTGGCCTTCGAGTCCTAAACTGACACTTATAAAATGGCCAGTCAGGCACTCTTGCAAACTTGTGTTTATTGCTACTTTATAAATGCACTTAATTTTGCTAAGTGCTCTGATGAAGAATGCTTACATGAGATGTGGCATCATCTGCCGTGTATAAAAGGAGGATCTAAATATTTGGGTCTGCAACTGAAAGTGGGTTTTGTGTCCCTTGTCCCAAATGGATCTAACCTGACTCCTTTATACCGCTCTGGTAGAGCACTTCCTCCTGATTTCCTTGGTGGTCCTTAGACATTGTATGAACAGATAAAATGCATATCTGGGTTTGGGAGTTAAGAGGACATATGGAGGAGACCATAAAACGCTTACAGAAACTGTCTCATGTTCTCTTTGGATCAGCCCAAATTAATGTTCTCTGAAACATGGGGAAACTCAGGGAAACTCATGCTTTTATATACTGGTCTGAGGAGCCTGGTGTGTGCCTCTGTTGTGCTTGCTTGTTCAGAATAGGCCATTAGGCCAGTGTGGAATTGCAAAAGGTGGTAGCCTTATTTTCTTTATATGATTTTTTTCCATGCATGATTAACCCTGATGTCAAGTTAACCTTTGCCCTTATTCTCTCCTGTTTTGGTTACTTTACAGAAGTGATTGAGCTGAGTTCGGGAGAGGATGATGCCCTCCAAATTGTGGACAGCAGTGA
Organism: Strix aluco; assembly: GCF_031877795.1. Classification (NCBI taxonomy): domain Eukaryota; kingdom Metazoa; phylum Chordata; class Aves; order Strigiformes; family Strigidae; genus Strix; species Strix aluco. The sequence goes on from NC_133941.1 coordinate 19,625,750, forward strand.
CTCTGGCAATGAAGGGGAGGAGGATGGCAGTGAAGAGAGCAGTGGCTCTCATGTGAATGATGCCTTAAATCAGTCAGATGCTCTGGGGCAAGTCATTGTCAACATCAATCATCCACCAAATGAGGAGGACATTTTCCTGGCTCCCCAGCTTGCACATGCAGTAAAACCTCATCAGGTAGGCTCTATTAACCTTGAAAATGCAATGAATTCAGGCAAGCCTGTCTTGTAGTCTCAGCAGAAGTTCTTTGGTGAGCTCTGTGTCCAGTCTGGTTGTGGTAGTGGCTGTCATGGACAGTCAAATGATAAGGACAAATTAAAGAAAGGCCAGGGCTATGTATAACTTTGGCTATTGTTATCATCAGACTTTTGCATATTTAGATGAACATTTTAAAAATACAATTATATTTATAAACAAACTAATCAACCCCAATTCAGATTCTCTGTCTGCAAATGAATTTTGATTTATTAGTATATTCTCAGGAAATTTTATAAGTATCTAAACCCAGTGATGTTCTGAGCCTTTCCTTGATTACTGTAGTAAACTTGAAACAACCCCTTTATATTTTATTTTCACGGTTATGCAATTCTGATGGGCTTGCTGCTCTGTAAATACGCACCCATCTTGGTTTTGTTCTCCCACCATTCTAATACCTTTTCTACTTTTCTGTCTAGATTGGTGGGATCCGATTCCTGTATGACAACTTGGTCGAGTCCTTGGAGAGATTTAAAACCAGCAGTGGGTTTGGGTGTATTTTAGCACATAGCATGGGCCTGGGCAAGACCATACAGGTCATCTCTTTCTTGGATGTACTTTTCCGGCACACAGAAGCAAAGACTGTTCTTGCCATTGTACCTGTAAGTAGCCATGTGAGGGTCTGGCTGAGGGGCTTCCTTGCACTACTACTTTCTTTGTGTAGAGAAGATTGATTAGTGTCCTGTCTCACATGAAGCTCCATCATACCCTTGCTCTTCTTCTCCCTCTTTCATTCCCTGTGTCCCAGAGTTTGCATGCTGTAGTCTGCTCCTTCTGTCTGGGCGTGGCTGGCTGTCATTCCCTATTCTCATTTTTGTTCTTAAAAACAGGAGCGACTCAAATGGGGTTTTTAATCCTTCCATGGCTAATTTTTTCAGGTGAATACACTCCAAAACTGGCTAGCAGAATTCAACATGTGGCTCCCAGCACCTGAAAACCTTCCTGCTGATTATGACTCCAAAGAGGTCCAGCCTCGCACCTTCAAAGTCCACATCCTGAATGATGAACACAAGTGAGTGCCAGTAGAATCCCTTTTGAGCTGTTGGACTGCATCTTATGGAACTGTCATCAGAATTGCTGTTGCAGACTGTTTAGTTTGGGCTAATTCTGTGCCCTCAACTCCCAGATCTTTCCCACTGTGCAGTTGTTGTGAATGCCGTCTTGAGGGGAGGATTTTGGTACCTGTGAGAGATTTATTGTCTCTTTCATTCAATATTTATATCTTTTACTTCCTTCTCACACTGCTGACGAGCCTTTCTGTTCTTCCACGTATGCTGAGATCAGGAACTCAGTTGCAGAGACACAGCTACTTCTGCAGAGAGGAGCAGAAGTGTTGTGGTTTGTTCTGGTGGTACACTGCTAGTGCTGTCAGAGACCTGGGATTCCTGAGGCATGTGCCTCTTCTGCCATGGGTCTCTTGTGTTTTAAATATGAGTTGGTTTTTTTTCCTGAGATTTTTCACACACTTAGGGATTCCTCTGCCTGACACTGTGACTTTCTGTGAATTGTGTTGTCCTGGAGGGATTCTGGCAAGTTATACAAAGCCTCCTTGTCAAGAAAGGAGAGATCAGTGATTGCAGTTACAGCCTGGTGTGGACTGTATTCCTGGCTTGTGGATCTCTGCTTCTTTCTGACTCATTTTTCTTGAATGGGTAAGGACAGTGTAGTGATCCTAGGGAGCTCTCAGTTCATCAGCTATGTTCATATGTTCATCTGTCGAGGTCTTCACCTTCTGGGTGGAATGTACTTTGAGTCTGCTGATGCTACTCCAGCCATGTGTTTACTATTGGATGGGATCTGGTGTCCTCTGGGAAGATTGAGGGAGGACAGTGTCTCGATCTGAACCAGTTCTGAGCAGGCTAGCAGGGAAGGAATAATTGAGGGACAGTAGCATTGGGAGAGACAACAACAAGGGATAAACGACTAGACGATTACAACCACGCACATTAGCAGCTTGTTCTGAAAATGGTTTTTGCAGAGGCAGTCTCCTCAACAGCTCTTTAAAAAGGATACTCTCAAGTTTGATATGCTTTTGTACATGACAAACTTCTATAGCTCAGTTCCTGTAAGGATTTCATTCTCAACCCTGTTACCTGTGGCACATAAAAGGGTTTTTTTCTTTTCTTTTGTACCAGGTTGTCTCCTAAAGAAACTTCATTGTATTCCTCTTTCTGGTTTGATGTGAGAAAGTGCTTTAATTAATTGAATGGGTCTTTTTTCTCATCAGACTCCAATCCAGTGGCCCAAACTGAAACTGGAGAGAAAGCTTACGGTTTATTTGGTTGGTTTATTTATTTTGTTGGTTTGTTTATTTGTTTGCTTGTTTTGCAGGACAACAGCTGCACGTGCAAAGGTGGTGAATGACTGGGTGATAGAAGGTGGTGTGCTGCTGATGGGATATGAGATGTACCGTCTCCTCTCGCTGAAGAAGTCCTTTGCCACTGGCAGGAAAAAGAAAACAAAGAAACAAGCTGTCCCTGTCATTATTGACTTGGATGAGGAAGACCGGCAGCAAGAGCTTCTGAAAGGTGGGAGGCCAGTCCTTGAGAGAGCGAGCGTGATCTGGTTGTCCAGCTGGATATCAACTCTGGCAGCACAGGGAAACAACCTATAACTTGCTTTTAGCATCCCTGCCGTGATCAAACTTTGCTGGGCAGGATTGTGTCTTTGGAGGCAGAAGGTTGTGGAGCTTTGGTTGATTCTTTCATTTCTTGTAGTAGCTGCAAGTAAGCACGGAAGGCAGTACACTGAACTCGGGGATTTGTCTGGGTGAGATTTGCCAGTCTGATGTGATGCAAGACACCCAACTTGATGTAGTGCAGGTCATTGAGCAGAAATCAAGGGACAGTCATGTCTGGTCATTACCACATTATGCTAAATTGGAGCTAGTGTCTAGTCACATTTTATTTCCTGTTTTATTTATCAGCCTTGCTCTTTGCCACCCATGAATACTGGGGGTTTTTTTGTCTTTCAGAACTACCTATCTTTCTGTGAAGTTGGTGACCCTATAAAACTAGAACTTTGTCTTACTCATCTCTAACTGACATTTAATGTTCCTTGTCCTCAGGGATTGAGAAGGCTTTGTCTCGCCCTGGCCCAGATGTGGTTATCTGTGATGAGGGCCACAGGATAAAGAACTGCCATGCCAGCACTTCGCAGGCCCTGAAGAACATCCGCTCCCGCCGGCGGGTAGTGCTGACTGGCTACCCGCTCCAGAACAACCTCATTGAGTATTGGTGCATGGTAGACTTTGTCCGACCTGACTTTCTAGGCTCACGGCAGGAATTCAGCAACATGTTTGAGCGCCCCATCCTGAATGGGCAGTGTATTGACAGCACCCCTCAAGATGTCCGTCTCATGAGGTATCGCAGTCATGTCCTGCATAGCCTGCTGGAAGGCTTTGTGCAGCGGTGAGTCCACAACGAGTTCTTAATGGTGTAGTCCATGCAAACAGCTCCTTCATCCTGGATTAGTCTGCTTATTTGCTGAGTTTATGCAGTACAGCTAATCATGCTGTCTTATAGAATCATTTATGTTGGAAAAGACCCTTAAGATCGTTGAGTCCAACTGTTAACCTAACGCTGCCAAGTCCACCACTAAACCATGTCCCTAAGTGCCACGTCTACATGTCTTTTAAATACCTGCAGGGGTGGTGACTCAACACTTCCCTGGGTAGCCTGTGCCAATGTTTGACAACCCTTTTGGTGAAGAAATTGTTCCTAATATCAATCTAAACCTCCTTTGGTGCGACCTGAGGCCGTTTCCTCTTGTCCTATCCCTTGTTACCCGGGAAGAGAGACCGACACCAGCTTCACTACAACTTCCTTTCAGGTAGTTGTGGAGAGTGGTAAGGTCTCCCCTCAGCCTCCTTTTCTCCAGACTAAACAGAGCCAGTTCCCTCAGCCACTGCTCACAGGACTTCTGCTCTAGACCCTTCACCAGCTTCATTGTCCTTCTCTGGATATGCTCCATCACCTCAATGTCTGTCTTGTAGTGAGAGGCCCAAAACTGAACGCAGTATTTGAGGTGCAGTATCGCCAGTGCTGAGTATGGGGGGATGATCCCTTCCCTAGTCCTACTGGCCACACTATTTCTGATACAAGCCAGGATGCTATTGGCTTTCTTGGCCACCTGGGCACACTTCTGGCTCATATTCAGACAGCTGCTGACCAACACCTCCAGGTCCTTTTCTGCTGGGCAGCTTTCCAGCCACTCTTCCCCAAGCCTTTAGTGTTGGTGGGGTGGTTGTGACCCAAGTGCAGGACCCAACACTTAGCCTTGTTGAATCTCATACAATTGGCCTCAGCCCATCGATGCAGCTTCTTAGGCTTGAGTTTTAAACACGTACCTTATTGCCCTTTGTGGGAGGATCTTAAGCATACAGAGAAGACCACAGAGGAGATTCATGGGTTAGCAGTTCCATATTTCTCTCAGAATCTCTGTCTTGTTCAATCTGTCAACTGCAAAGTGGTCCTTACGGCTCTGTTTTGCCTTGAGGGTAGAAGTAAAGTTGGTTTGGTTTGGTACCACAAACTCTGATAATGGAGAGCAACACCTCTAACTGCACCAGAGTGACCTCAGATTTATTTTGATGTCTTAATAGTTAATTTGGATATGTACTTTTTGACATCCTCTGCCTGAGGGTCTGAAAGTGTTTCATGAATCCTCAGTTATGAAAAGTGACAGTGTCTCTACCACTCTGGAAACACATCAGCTGTTTCTCAGATGAGGGTTCTAAGCTGCTGGACCAGTGATTTGAATGGAGTGTCTTAGTCGTTGGCAGAGCTAAAAAGAGATCTTAGGTCTTATTTCTGTTTTTCAACTGCTATGGAAAACAGGACTTTCATCACCCTCTTAACTCTGTGACCTGTGCTAGAAGGTTGTAACATTTGAGGTCTCTGTAATTGTGCTTACGGTTGGTATTTGGCTGCAGGGAGAGTATCTCGGAAGTGTTGTGCAGTAGAGAAGCATACAACTAGAGGTCTTTCTCCCTGCAGCCAGGTGGGCAAGAAGTCAAAATCTTACCCTACAGGCAGCCACAGAGAGATCAGATTGGGAAATTCCCTTCCCTCTATTTATCTCTCTTTCTTTATTTTCTCCACAGGCGAGGCCACAATGTGCTGAAGGTTCAGCTCCCATCTAAGGAAGAACACGTCATTTTGGTACGTCTATCAAAGATCCAGCGGGCCCTTTATACGGAGTTCATGAACCGGTTCCGAGATGCAGGCAACAGTGGCTGGCTGGGACTGAACCCACTCAAAGCTTTCTGTGTCTGTTGTAAGGTAGGTTTTGTCAGGAGATGTAAAGAAATATTGTAGTATGTAAGGGAAAGGCAGGAATATAAGTCAAAACCGGAGGTAAAAGCATGGTTGGCCAGGCACATCTATCCTCAGAGTGCTCTGCAATGGCCCAGCAGAATTGTTATCCCCATGTCCAGAACTGGGATGCAGGGATGTTAAATGTCTTTTTCAGATTTGTGCAAGAAACCTGCTGCCTTCAGCTGAACCAGTACTGGGCTGATACCTTAACCATTTACCTGCTGCAATGCAAACAAGCAGCTTCCTCTGCATTTGTGCTGTGTGGGGTGCACAGTGGCCTTCTGCTTTGTTCTCAGGGAAAGAACCTGGCAGTTTTAAAGTCAGGAAAGCCTTGGTTAAGATGGTTTATACCTTGTGTTATGGTAGAGTCATGTTTTCTGTTTTCACTACCTTAATGCAGTCAGACTGGTTTTCCCTGCAGTGCCTTACAGTTCCATGTGGGGATGGTGAGGAGAAGATTGAAGTATTAGTTCTTTCCTTTGAATAGCTGTGGGAGCTTTCAGTCCACAGTCACCGATTAGCAGCAGGCCAGCTTAGGCCTAACCACTTTCTTTTCTTACCCCTTCAGATCTGGAACCATCCAGATGTGCTGTATGAAGCTCTGCAAAAGGAGAATCTGGCAAACGAGCAGGATTTGGATGTGGATGACCTTGGCACAGCAAGTACTAATTCCCGCTGCCAGCCTCAGGGAATTAAAGTCAAAACAGAGAGTAATGCATTGGCATCACCAGTTGGAGAAGCTACCAATAGCAAGTTCCTCCAGAGCGTTGGCTTCAACCCTTTTCAGGAGAGAGCAAATCAGGTCGTTACTTACGAGTGGGTGAGTACCACTGCAGGAAAACTCTTCATTTGGAGAGTTATGATAAGCATAGGCTAGATACTTACTCTGAAAGGCTGCACCTCTTTTTGTTAGGACAGTTTTCTGAAGTAGAGCGAAAAAAAAAGACTCGACTATTTAAGAGTTGGAGATTTCTGTTACTTTTACACTACCACAGAGCATCTTGATAAGCATGTCTGCATGGTGCAGGTAGGGGTTTTGGGACTCTGATGAAACAGGAGTGCAGGCAGCACTCTTTTATACCATTGTTTTCATCTGACCAAAAAGGCTGTGGACTTTATTATTCTAAAAAAGGTGTTAGAGTGTAAGTTTAATCTAGTTAAGATGGTGGTAAATCTAGTGGGCTAGAGGAGAGGTCTTGAGATAAAGTAGAGAGTCATGAGAGGTGAAGAGAATGCTCATTCATCCATACTACAAGAAGTTTGTCATTTGGAGCTTCTGGAATGGGAGGTAGCAGCAGTAGTTGGGAGTAACGTTGTCACCTCGACCTGGCTGGATGTATATAACCTCTCTGCAATGACTTATTTCTCTCACCTTGAGACAGGATTGTTGAACTAAACAGGGAATGAGCAACTCCACCTGTAATAGTCTCCCGTTTCTCGGTAGGCCAAAGACATCTTGTGTAATTACCAGACGGGAGTCTTGGAGAACTCACCCAAGATGGTGTTACTGTTCCACCTAATTGAGGAAAGTGTGAAGCTTGGAGACAAGATCTTGGTCTTCAGGTAAGCAAACTATCAACAGCTGATCCTACAGTCACTAAATGCTGGAGCAGTTGAACCCCTCCTGGTGCTAGGAGGGTGTTACACAGGGTGAGTGGTGTGGTAGTTCCCCTTTTCTCCCTTGTTGTATTAGATCCTGGTTTTCTTCCATGGATTTTATACTTCTGCCACTGTCAAGTTTACTAGTGAGAGGTGTGCTGCCACAAGCAGGGTTTGACAACCCTCAGTGCTGTCATGGTTTGGGAAGAGTTCTGATGCTCCACTTTTGCTGCTGTGGGGGATTTCTCCTGAACAGAGATTTTGGTTTTGCAGCCAGAGCTTGTCCACGTTATCCGTCATTGAAGAGTTTTTGGCAGAGAGGCCAATGCCGAGTCCTCCAGGCTCAGATGGAGGAGTTCACAACTGGGTCCGAAATATCAACTATTACAGTGAGTGCAACCAATCTTCCTCTCTTTTGGTGTGACACTGTTTGATCCTCTGAGATGGACTAATTCCTGAAAGTGACCCACCATCTTCTTGTAGTTGTCCCTGGCTGTGAAAATGCTCTTCTGAAGCATTCTTCTGAAGAGGTCTCTTTCAGATTGTTCTTACTTTAGTTGCTTGGGAAGACAGTGTCAGTTTAATAGCAACTAACTGATATTTCTAAATCCTCTTTTTGACATCTTACTCAGAAGATGTTAGACATCTTTAATGTCTCACAGACTAGTGCTTTCTTAAGTTGTAAAAGATACTTTCTGGTTCCTGTTTGGCTGTTTTCTAGATCTTGCTTCCCAAACCAGAATCACTGTTGAACACTTTCACTAGCTCGGGGCTGTGAATTCCTCCTCCCTTCTTCCGCACTTTAAGTCTTGTTCTGGCATGGATTGTTGCTTTGTGTGGCTACTTTACAGGCCAGACCTGAGAGAAGCAGTAGGTATGTGTTCCTGATTTTTGCAGAGCTGCCAGAAGCAAGCTGCTGTGCAGGAACAGAGACATGACACCCTTCTGCATTCCTTTAGACCAGTACTCTCTGTGCTTAGATCCAGTCTATGGCTTTAACAATTATTCTTTCTCTTGATTCCTTGAGCTTCCAGCATATGTGAGACCTTAGTCCCTGCTGCTCTGGCTTGCTGTCTGTCTTGCCTAATATGGAGCCTTAATGGGCTAGGTGTGTTATAGCACTTCCAGTCTTGGCCTTGCCAAGCTTGAGTTATCTTTTGCTTGATCTTTTAGTTGAAAATATCCCAACCTGGCTGAGCAAATTAGGTACAGAGTGGTCCAACTGAGGTCCTGGAGTGCATGAGTTGAGGAAGACCTAGAATTGATTGGGAACCAGTGCCAAAGCTCAGTGTTTGGGAAGTGGTTTTGTTCTGATGGAATTCCCCCAAACATACAGAGCTTTTAAATGTGTCCTTAATTTCCTTCTCAGGACTGGATGGCAGCACCTCTGCCTCGGAAAGGGAACGACTGATTAACCAGTTCAATGACCCCAGCAACACCTCTGTTTGGCTCTTCCTTTTGTCCACACGGTAAGCTGGCTGGAGCAGAAAGGCACAGTGGAGGACTCACACTGATGCTCTGTATGCATATGGGTTTTCTGTTCTTAACTTCCTTTCTAACATGGTCTCAAGACTCTATGGAATGATAGTGCCATCTGCTTCTGAATTCCCTAGGGGTGTAGGATTTTAGCCTTAGTCCTCTGCAACAACTTAACAACAGTCTTGGAAACCAAACACAGGTTTGAAGTTGCCTTTATGACTGGAGGGAACTTTCCATAGACACCTCATGGACTCTTGGCTGTGATGGCTGCCCCTGTCCAGAAGCTTTGAAAATTGGCCAAGGCAGCAATTTGAAATTTGCCTTTTATTTCCAGTGCTGGGTGTTTGGGTGTCAACCTCATTGGAGCAAACAGAGTGGTGGTGTTTGACGCTTCTTGGAACCCATGCCATGATGCCCAGGCCGTGTGCCGAGTGTACCGCTATGGGCAGAAGAAGCCGTGCCACATTTACAGACTGGTTTCTGATTACACCCTTGAGAAGAAGATCTATGACCGTCAGATCTCCAAGCAGGGCATGTCAGGTAAGTGTGGATGGACATGGCACTCCACTCTTGGCTTTCACTCTTTTTTAGCTCCTTTAAGTCCTGTTTCTGTGGTTTTTTGTAACTTCTTTTTTTAAGGTTGAAGACCAGACAGCCTATGAAGTGACAGAGACACTATCCTAGGGCTGTGTTTCATGTTTATGAATTGGCAGTGATGTGAGATCCTATAAGAAATTCATGGCAGAGCCGTAGGGGTTGTAAAGACAGCATCCTGCAGCAGGGTTGTGTTGCCAGCCCAGTGCAGTGCCATTTACCTTCCCTGCTACTCTCCTGGCTGCTGCATGAGACTGGAGACTTGAGGGGTGGTCATCCTGTTTTCCCCTGTGCCTGGGGGATTACTTGTCTTAAACTGGGCATTACTTATTAAATAGCTCTGTACTTCCATTTCTCCAGCAGCAAGAGAGAAAACAGTGACATTAAGATATATATCGATACCTTTCACTGGTAGTGCTTACTTAGGAGCCAAGAATAATTCATTCATTTCAGTTCTGACCTGCCCTTGTACCAAAAGTATCTTTTGTGCTGGCTTGCACCAACTGTCGAGCTGCTCTCCTAGGGAATGCAGCTGAGGGTTGTGGTGACCCAAAAAGAGTTCTGCTGCCTCTGTCCTTCTTTGTCTCGAAACCCAGCTCCAGAGGCAGCAACCCAGCATGATCGACTCAGCATGCTGTCTTGCCCTCGAGGTGGAGTCCCCTGGCAGCTGGCTTGGCTCCCAGGAGGAGCCTTGATATAGATGTTTTCTCCATGTCCTCCTATTTGCCCTGTGTGCAGGAAGGAACATCCAAGGAAAACTTTCAGGCTTTTGTGAGGGAGGGACTGTGGCTGCTTTTCTGAGCTTTTGACTCAACAAAGTTCTGTAGATTTCAGCACCTGGTTATTAACTTGAGCCTTTTTGGTGGGATTTGCGAGAGGGCACATACTGACGTGGCTGCAGTTCTGTCCCAGGCCTTACATGTTTTTAGCCTTGCAATGTGAGACGGGACATCATCCCTAACTAGCTTCATGTTCCTACATGCCAGGAGCTCAGTGACCTGCACTGCATTGTTGTGCAGTCTGGAGCACAAGCATTTGTCAGCCTGACTTGGTCAAACAGGCTCATCCCTGAACACAGCTGATGATTTTTTTTTTTCCCCTGCCCTGACATTTGCAGAAGGCTTCTGAGGGCTGTGCAGATTGCAATGAGGGAGCTCTGTTGGGACAGGAGCGTAGGAAGGGCAGCAGTCAGCAGTACCTATCTCTTCCCTTCTCTGCTCACTCCTTTCCCTCTCTTTTCCAGATCGGGTGGTGGATGATCTGAACCCAGTGCTGAACTTCACCCGCCGGGAGGTGGAGAACCTGCTGCATTTTGTGGAAGAGGAATCCGACCCTGCTCAGCTCTCCCTCAATCCAAGCAAGATGAAGGAGTCTGTTCTACAATTAGCCTGTCTCAAGTATCCTCACCTCATCACCAAGGTAAGACCAACCTACTTCCTTGCTGGCACAGCACTGCACAGGCAGGAGGTCTGGAGGAGTCTGGCTGTATGATGGGGACGTGGTGACAAGAAGGACACATCTATGTGCTGATGGGAATAGGTAAAAAATCCTCTAGAGAGGGCCCTAAGAGCCTTGCCCTTCCCTGCAATATCTTCTACACATTTAGAGCCACGTCTGTCCTGGACAGATTTGAGGGCAGGTTGTCGGGCACCCCTTTCTTCAACTTGGTGCTGGGTGGGAAGGTGGCAGTGGCATATCCCAGCTTGCTGCCAGCTCCTTTCTTGGGATGGCTTTAAAGCAAAGCGGAGCCAGCCAGCACTTGCCTGTGTTGTGAAGAGTTTCACTGGTAGAGTGGTGTTGCAGAGTGGGCCTGTGGCCAGGTGTCATGGGGCTCTGGTGGCTGTGTGACGTCTCGGCAGGCTCTGCACTTGTGCTCTTAGCCTGGCCTGTGGCTCGTGGGTTTTGCTCTGTGCTTGTGGTAAGCGGTGGCCTTGGCTGGGCAGGCTTGGCGATGGTGAGTGATGGCTTAGCTGACTCTGTCACTCTTCAAGCTGAGCCTTGGTCACATCCATAGCGTTGCCCCACGCATGCTTCACCATCACCAGCTCTGCCTCCCAACTCCCCTCTTCCCTGCTCCAGCCTGGGATGGAGACAGCGCTCATGCAGGGACGAGGTGGCTGCCATTTGGGGCATGTTGGTTCCCTCTTGTGGTGTGCTGATGTCAAAACCTCAGTGCTGTGGGGTTGCAGGAGCCTTTTCAGCATGAGTCACTGCTGATCGACCGGAAGGAGCACAAGCTGACCAAGGCAGAGAAGAAAGCAGCCAAGAAGAGCTATGAGGAGGAAAAGCGAGCATCCGTCCCCTACACCCGGCCGTCCTACGCACAGTATTACCCAGCCAGTGACCAGAGTCTGACAAGCATCCCTGCCTTTAGCCAGAGGAACTGGTGAGTACCTGCCTCTTCCCCTTCTTCCCATGCTGTAGACATGAAATGAGGGTGCAGAGGACGCTTAGCCCTGTCGGTGGGGTCACTGCACTTTTCTTCCTCCTCTCTCACTAGGCGACCAGCCCTCAAGGGTGAGGACAAGCCGGTGGCAAGTGTCCGCCCAGTTCAATCCACCCCCATTCCTATGATGCCCCGGCACGTCCCCATGGGCGGTGCAGGATCAACCTCAAGTTCCAACCCTGCTGTCAACTTCCCCATCAACTATCTACAGCGAGCCGGTGTCTTTGTGCAGAAGATTGTCACCACCACAGGTGAGTTGCTGATGCTCCCAGTAAGTTGAGTTGTGATGCCCATGGTGAATTGAGGAGCAGGGTGAGTTGTTGATGCCCTCATGGGCTATGGGCAGACGGGCATCACAGCCACTGATACTGCCTCTCTACCTTTGGGTGGTTCCCCTGTACTTGGAGGACTTTCCCTGCAGGTGTGCAAGGGGCATGGGTCTGGCGGGTTGTTGAGAGTGAACTCCAGGTGAGAGAGCCTGCAGTACTGCCACCAGTTGTCCTTGTTGGGACATGGGAGATGCTGTGCCAGAGCAGCGTGGCTTTTGCTTCGTTGGAGCCTCTGCTGCCTTCCTGTGCTGCTCAGAAATAAACACGGGGCTTGCGCATAGGAGAGGCAACTGTGTTGCAAGCAAAGGGGTTTGGTGGTGCACCTCCCCACTCCTGACTGTGGCTGACATGTAATTTCACGGACACTGTTGTGTTTCTTCCCACACTGCCAGATATTGTGATTCCGGGTACAAATACATCCACTGATGTACAGGCAAGAATCAGTGCTGGCGAGAGCATCCACATCATCCGAGGGACAAAAGGTAAGTCTGTCTGTCTTGGTAAGACTTGTGGATAGGGTCCTAGCCAATGCTAGTTAGCAAAGGAAAGGATGTAAAAGCATGAATCAGTTCCTTAAGAGGAAAAAAAAACAAGAAGGGAAGGAGATCTGGACTTTGCAGTGGCTCTGTTGCAGCCCATGCTTTGGGTGTGCTGTTGTAGCTGATGCTTCAGGGCCATTGCAACTGTGGCTGCTCCTGTCTGAGAGGAGCTGTTGAACTTTGTGGCTGGGTGTCTCATTCTCACAACACCCACTGCACGTACTGGGACAGCCAAACACTTCCCACTGCTCCCAGAGCAATCTTAGGCCCAGGCATGAAGTCCCGTATTTCCCACTGGCAGCACATTGGGAAGGGGTGAGCTCCAACCCAGGAAAGCTGAAGGAGGGTGGAAGTGAGAAGGGAGGAAGGGGGCAGAAGCCCCGCACTGATCTCCCTGCATGGTCTGTGGGCTGGCCTTACGCAGCACTGCTGTCCCATTCCTGCCCAGGCAGCCTCGCAGGCTCACAGATCCAGGGTCCTAAGTTGAGACTGGAAACCATGAATGAAGTTGTTGTGCCTCTGTCCCAGGGACGTACATCCGGACCAGCGATGGGCGGATTTTTGCTATCCGGACCACTGGGAAGCCAAAGGGCAACGAAGACCGTCGGACAGCTGCCTCAGGTAGGGGCTTGCGAGCACTGCGTGGGGCTTGCTCACCGGCTTTCCTACCCGAGTGTCTGGGGCAGTGTTCCCTGGCCACATTCCATCACGCCTGTGTTCAGAGCTGACCTGAAATCTCCCCATGTTATCCCCACCTTCCTTTCCACTGTTGCCTCTTGGCCCCAGGTTCTTCTCCAAGGTTGTCTTTCTCACCTGCTCCATCTTCTTGTTTCCAGGCTCCCAGAGCTCCTCACTGGAGTCCACAAGCAATGGCAGACACAGTGCCTCATCACCGCAGCTCCCCAGCGCGGAGGAGCTCACTCGGCCCATATCCCCCGACAGCCCTGAGATCATCAGCGAACTGCAGCAGTACGCGGAGGCAGCGGCTGCCCGGGAGTCCCGGCACAGCTCTCCCAGCACCAACGTGGCACAAAGCCAGCCTGCCCGCATGGACAACGCGCCCGGCTTAGCAGCCCGAGGAGCCGAGCAGCGTGTGGGGATTCACTGCATGGCTCCCTCCGTGTCTTCAGCCCTGCCGGCCACCAGCCAGCACGTCGATGCCCACTCGGTGTTGGACTTACGGGGCAACAAGCGCAAGTCGACCTCGCCATCGGCTCCGGAGGAGCAAGCCCGCAGGCAGCAGAAGAAGCGCCAGTTGCCATCGTCCGTGCAGCCGTACGAACACGGGTACCCCGTCTCTGGTGGGTTCGCCATGCCTCCTGTCTCTTTAAACCACAACCTAACCCATCCATTTGCCTCCCAACCAGGAAACTCCTTGTACATGGGCACTGGCTCCTCTTATTACCAGCTGCCCAATTTACTCCCAGACCCTCATCTGGTGTTCCCTGTGACTACTGACCCTCTGCTGACAGCCGGCACCGCCAGCTCTTCTGCTGCTACCTCAGCCACCGCCAGCGTCCCCTCATTCATGCTAAACCCTTCTCTGACGGGGGTGCTGCCCAATTACTCGCTTCCCTTCACGCAGTCACTCCTGCCCGAGCCCAGGATGTTTGCTCCTTTCCCAGCCCCCGTCTTGCCTAGCAGCCTTCCCAGGAGCATGGCATCTGCCTACCCTGGCTACATGTCCCCTCACTCGGGCTATCCGGCCGGGGGCCTCCTTCGGTCCCAGGTGCCTCAGTTTGAATCCCAGGAGGTCCCAGAGGTGGGATGCAGCTCTAATGACGAGGACAAAGACGACGATGTTATAGAGATCACAGGGAAATAGTGGGCCCAGCTCCTGCTCGGTCTCAGCTCCGCCAGGAGGCAAAAGTTGCAGGACCTTTTTGAGAGTCAGGATTTCCCCTCTGGGCCACAGCAGCGGGTGGAGAAGGATGCGAAGGGTGTGGCGTGGGGGTTGTTTTGTTCTTTTCATTTTGTTTTGTTGTTTTTAGCTGTCAAGGATCTGAATTGTATTAGGGGCTGGGAGATGGGAGGGGGGATAAAGTGAACCTGCAAGGGCCCGGGGAGCAAGAGCCAGGGGAGGAGGGAAGCAGCAATGCAAACCATATGAGTGCCTCCCTTCCACGCTCTGTCTGTCTGTCTGTCTCTGTTCTCTGTCTTGTCTGGAAGGGGGAGGCTTGGTGTTGCGAGTCAGTGCCCTCCTCAGGCCTAGAGGCACGGGCTTGACCGCTGGCAGGGCCCAGCTCTCTCTCACATGAACTGCCTTATCTGTGAACTTCTCTCACTCTGGGAGGTGTGGGCCGGGGGGGTGACTCCAAGCAGAGGTTGGGGACAAAGTGTTTTTACCGGGGAGGGAGCGGGGGGGCTTCTACATTGTGTATGTTGGGGCAGGGGGGAATTGATGTAAAAAGAGAAACAAAAAGAAGAAACAAAAAAAAAGAAACAAAACACCCCACAAACAATTTGTCATCCTCTTCAAATTCACATGAAACTAGAGCAAGGGCTCCAGGCGGGCTCCTGCCGCAGCCAGGAGGGCAGGGCTCTGGCAGGGGGCTCCCCCGGGCCCTTCTGGAGGGTCCCATCCAAGGCAGGTTGGTCCTGTGGTTCTGATGCCAGCTCTGTGTGCCAGATGAGTGGAGCAATCCCAGACGTCTTGGTGGCTGTCAGAGGGGAATCCTGGTGACTTCCCCGGCTCCGCAGCCCTGCCAGGCTGTGTGAAGGCCATGTCTCGCCCCACCGTGGCCCACCAGATGTGGGGGTAGGTGGGCTCGCTGCTGCTTCTGAACAGCGCCAGGCAGTGGAGGTTGGGAGGGGACACTGGACCCAGTGCCGGTTGCTGTTGAAGCTGTGATTGGAGCGACTTCCCCCTGCACAGAATCTCTACATTAATTTATTTCATGAAGGCATAGTATTTATTGTTTGGGGGACTCTTTCTTTCTACTTTTAAATTAATTTCCATATCAAAAAAATAAAATGCTGGCCTCCATCATGCAGTGGTTGCTTGTTGGGTTGTCTGTGTGGGGAGAAGCAGCCGGTTGACCAAAGTGTAGCCTAGAAGCAGGGCCGGCTGTAGCTGACCCATGTCGTGTTGGCTGGATGTGCCCCATGGAGGGATGGTGGCAGAGCAGGGAGGAGCTGGGCCGGGTGCTCTGCAGCAGCCGGCGGGAGGATGGAGTCCTCTTCTCGTGTTGGGGCAGGTGGAGGAGCACGTGTGGAAGTCTCCTGTGCTCGTTCCCAGTGAGGAGAAGGGCTGTGAGGTGTGCTTTCCCCACACGGGGAGCGGCACTTGGCCCAGCCCGGCTCTGCCACAGGCGTGCAGAGGCTGGCCCTAGCCCCGACAGCGAACGCAATGGCTGCTCGCCTCGGCGCCAGGGCTCCTAAGGAGAGGTTGGGCTACCTGAGTGCAGCTGGACCGGGTGTGTGTGGCTGTGTGTGTGACCGCGTTAGTCTGGAGACTTCAAATCCAGGAACCTCCGTGTCACATCTGGGTGTCATCAGGCAGGAGATGTGCTCGCCTGTGTGGGATGTCCCTGGAGCGTGGCCGGGGCCTTGGAGCAGTGGTAGCTTGCAGGGGACCTCTCGGGCCGTGGAAGCTGCAGTCACTGGTGTTTGTTGGGACCAACTAGATGTAGGAAAGGGCAGGATGTCCTGACATCCTCCATCAAAGGGGTGCTGGAAGATGGGGACCTCCCTTCCTCAGAGAGAGAGAGAGGGGGTGGGGGTGTGCACGCGTGTGTTACAAAAACATAATAAAAAATGTTATGGGGCTTTCCTAGTGTCTTTCTCTGTTTAATGGACATTGTCTGTCAAACATAACCACACCATTCATAGAAGCCTTAGATCAACAGTTTAGCTATGCAAATTATTTTAATTATTTTTTTAAAAAACAAACATTAAAATAGTGCTTTCTTCTTTAACATATCCTAGGAGTTGAAAACCGAGGGGTTCTGAGCAAACTGCTGGACAACTTGTCTTTGGATGCACCATGGAAATAAAAATCAAACCCCCCCACAAAAGTAACAAAGCAAATTAACTGATGGTGTTCATGCAAGTTTCTCCAAAGACT
Organism: Strix aluco; assembly: GCF_031877795.1. Lineage (NCBI taxonomy): Eukaryota > Metazoa > Chordata > Aves > Strigiformes > Strigidae > Strix > Strix aluco. The sequence continues at coordinate 19,642,373 of NC_133941.1, forward strand.
TGACAGTGCTGCATCTGTGAGTCATGCCCTCCTGTGCTCTGTGTGTCCACCTCATGCACAACCCTGTGACACTGATTGTATGACGAGCTTGCCCAGATGTCCGTTGCATCCCTGTGAGGCTGTCGGTTTTCCGGTGGATTTGGGGAATGGACCTAGGCAAGGGCTTTCCTTGTCGAGAGTAGCAAGTGTTGAGACCTGCGGGTGCGTGTGGGAGGCCGGAGCATGAGCAGACCCTCTCCAGAGCCCTGCTGCAGCCCTGCTCCTCACTGGTGGTGGTCAGGGTAGTCGGGTTCATCCCAGGGACCCTCCCAAGTCCTCTCTCAACGGGGCTTTTCTGTGGCTCTGTGCTGGGACAAGGCATGAAGATTTGGCTAGAGGCAGTTGGCACCAGGGCTCTGCCTCTTGTTGCTCCAGGAGAACACCCGGGGCTTCCTGAGCAGGCCCTGGCACATCTCCACGCTGCTGTCTGATGTCCTCCCGGGGTTCCCCAGTGTAGCCCAAGCCCTGTGGCCATAGGAGCTGGAGGCGGCCAGCGCTCACCTGCCACCAGGCACATGCTTTGTGCCACAGGCTGGCTGTTAACCTCCCGGCACCAGGGCAAGGTGCAAGGGCTCTCCTGGCTCCTGTGTAGCCATGGCAGCTTGGAGACCCCTCGCTGCCATCCCATCGTGTGGCTGCCCCCAGATGTGACCCGCTGCGAGGGGCTTCCTCTCGCTGGCAAATGTGCAGCTCTGCCAGCTGCAGCACGGTGCCCCGGCACAGCAAATGCCCGAGTAGAGCCCCGGCTGCCCTCCCTGAGCACAGCAGGTCGGGGCGGCAACTCTCTGCCCCATGTACCAGCCCTGAGCACCCCCCTAACGAGGGGCAGGGTCTCCTGGGCCCTGTCAGAGCCTTGGCTGAGAGGTGGTCACAGAGGGAGCTGTGACGCCCTGACCATGGGGCTCCCGTGGGGGCTGACAGTGACTGGGACTGCTCCAAGGCCACCAGAGGCACCTGCTCTCCCACAGCGCTGTGGGAAGGGTTTCCTCTACCCCACGGAAGCCCTGAGGGTGTGTGGGTTACCCAGGGCCTTTTCCAAGTGGGGGGACCTGTCAGAACCCTAAAACCCCTCTCCCATGGGACTCCCTCTCCCTCTCATCTGCCCTCCGGAGACTTTTCTCCTCTTCAGCACGTGGTTCTGCTGCAGAGGGTCCCGTCTTGGTTTTCCTGAGCCTGGAACAGGGGCTTTCCCTGCACGGGTTAAATTCTTCTTTTGCCGCTGAATTTCTATCTCCAAATGACCGTACGGAAGCAGCAGCCAGTTTGTGGCGGGGCTGCGGGTGACACTGAGGACAGCAGTGCAGGACTCTTCGCTGGGGTTTTTGGACACTAAGGAAGATTTCTGAGCGCAGCGCCGAGGCCGGGGCAGAGCCGCAGGGGCCTCAGGGGCAGCTAGCTGCCTTCCACGTTGGCACCCAGCCCTCAGCCCTTCCTCGGGTGGGAGGTTTCTGCTCCTGGGGACAGTCGGACAAAGGCTGGGTACCACTGTGGGACATAGTGCTGCAGGCGTGGGGGGGCTGTGGCTGCTCTGTGCCCTGGTCTCAGTGGTCTTGTTGCCCCCTGTACTGATGCAGTTCCCGGGGCATTGTGGGGGGCTGCAGGGTGGGGGCAACACAGCCCAGCCTGGCCCGTTGTGGGCAGGATCTGCTGCACGTTGGCTCCTCGGAGTGCCTGGGAGGTTGGTGGGGTCGATGCAGGTACTCACAGAAAGCAAATGTTCTAGCAAGCAAAGGATGGGATTTCCATGGGGGCTTCACTAGAAATTATGTATATTTCGGCTTAATGATATCAGCAAATGGCTGAATGCAAGAGAATTGCTGTTGGTTTGTGGGTGGCTTCCAGGCCAACGGGGACAAGTACAGTGAATACCTTCACAACTGCTGTTTCTCGCCACGCTGGGATGACTTTTGTTAACCCAGTCTTGGAAGGACCGGGGGTGGGAGGGCTGGGGCGGGGGGCAGAGGTTAAAAGGGGAACGTAGTCCAGTTAGATTACAGTGAGATGATGGCTCCTTGCAACTCGGAGCAAGTGCTCCCGTTGAAGGGACGACGGTGTGAGTGAGGGAGAGCAACTTCTGCCGCCTCCTGGACCACCGCCTCCGCCCGCTGCCCGCGGCTGCTTTGCGGCTCCCACCTTGGTGGCACCCAGCTCAGAGCTGGAGTCTCTGGCAGATTCACGGGAGCCTGAAGGAGTCCATCACTGAGTCTCATTATGGGTTTTCTGTTGGTTTGGGGTTCTTTTTTTTTTTTTTTTTTGTCTTTTCTTTTTTACTACCGCCTTAGTTTGTGGCCTGTCTTTTTGTGGTTGGAAAGAGGAGTATTGCTAGCAGGGTGGGTTGGTCGGTTGGCCCCACGCATGATCATGTGCTTCCCTCTTCTCTGTCGAACGGGATGTGCTCGCCTGATCTCCCAGAACAGAGACTTTGAACAATTTGTTGTTTATATGATGTATTTATTTTTACTTGTGTTTCATGTCATTTTTTAAAAAAATAATAAATTGTAAGTTGGTATAACTGCCTGTTGTTTCTCTCTCTTTTTTTGGTAAAATAAATGTCAAAATTTAAAAAAGCAGTGCGGTTTGAAGTGGATCGGAGCTGGGCTGGGCATGAGCATCTCTGCAAACTCCAGGTGCCCCACTGCTGGAGCTGGGGCTCAGCACGCCGCTGTGTCCCGCTGCCTCCAGCAGCATTTGGGCTCTGCTGGTGCCTCCGCAGCCACCCAGGCGAGCCCCCTGCTGGGGCACCGTGCTGCTGGCTGGGGTGCAGCGAGGGGCCCGCTGCCTCCAGAGGGGAGGGAGCCTGGGGGCATGGATGTCCGTGGCAGGGCTGGATGCTGCCAGGTGTCAGGGAACCATTTGTGAGAGCTGGCTGTTTCCCTTCTCTGTCCTCTGTGCTTATTATTGCTGCTGATAACAATTGTCATTAAGGGCCAGGGGAAAACAAGGAGAATAAATAGTCTGCAGGGCGTAAATAGCTTTGAGTCTCGGAGACCCGGTGCGGGCTGCATGCCCTGGTCCCGGCGTGCCCCGCGGGGCACGTGGAGAGGCAGCGGGGACTGGCAGGGTTTGAGGTAGTCACAGCGAGGCGTTTCTGCACGGGAAGCTGAGAGGTGTCTCGGAGCTGATGCCCATGTGCAAGAAGGGCCCTGGAGAGACCAGAAGGGAGCTGGGGGTGGCCTGGCTCCCTCTGCCCCTCACAGGGGCTGGGGGTGCCTCCGCACCCGCCCGTTCTTGCTGTCTGGGGAGGGGTGCTGCCACTTCTGGTGCCAGGCTTTCTGCCGCTGCCTTTCCTGGTGCCGCAGGGCGTTGCAGTAGATATCCAGGCTGGTGCCCGGTGCCCCCAGGGCCCGCGGGAAGCCCTTGTAGCCCGGATGCAGGTCAATCCGGGGCCGGGGGCTCTGGTGGGTCCCTCCTAGCTCAGCCCCCTTGCTCCGCTTGTAAGGTGGCACCTCCATGGCCTCGTGCCTGATGACGCGGAGGCTGTATCGGGTGAGGGGCCGGGAGAAGGAGCGCTCCACCGCCTGGCACTCGTAGGTGCCCATGTCCTCCCTCGCCAGCTGGCGGATCAGCAGCCCTTGCTCCAGCACTGAGAAGTGGCCGTTGTTCCTGACCTGGGGCAAAGGCAGAGCATCGTGGGTCAGTCTCCAGGGACCAAGCCAGCCCTGCACCTCGTCCCTGCTGTCCTGTCCCCTGTACCTCGCTCAGGCCTGTCTCCTCGCCGTGCCGCACCAGCCACCGGACAGTCGTCTGTGGGGAGCGTGCCAGGCACTCGAGGAAGGTTGAATTCTTCTCCACCCCAAAAACCAGCTTCTCCACAGCAGCAGTCCCTGTGGGGGTGGCAGGAGAGGGGAAGGGGTGAGTACCCTGCATGGGAACTGTGACAGGTGGGGAGGGAGTGCAGCACGGAGCATCCAGCACATGGTGGGCTGCACAGGGTCTACGGTGGATGGTGCTGGTGCAGCTGGTGGGCACTGGTTTCCCAGCGTCATGCTGCCCGCCCTCCTGGGCATTGCTGGCCCCCGGGCAGAGCTGGCTGCCTGCACTGGGGCTCCTCGGAGAGGCCAGGGCTGGCACTCACCCTCTGCGGTGTCCTGGCACTGGCTGAGCGGGTCAGACTTTAGCATGTCCTGGCAGCGGGCACGCCTGTGGGAGAGCAGACAGGGCTGGGGGGTGGCATCTGCCCCGGGCTGTGGGACCCCCCTGTGGCAGAGCAGCCAGGGAGAGGGGGGGACCAGGGATGGCTGGGGCACTGGCTGGCAGGGTGACAGTAGGGGTCTGGGCTGACAGGTAAAGCCTCCAGGGCCACCAACTTGCCCTCCACTGCTCCAAACACCATCCCTTTGAGGGGGGACAGCAGGGCTGGCCCAGGCAGACGCTCACCTCTTCTCAGTGAGCAGGTGAGGGGCACAGTTCTTGCCGTCCCAGGTGCAGTAGGGGTCCCTGGCCAGGCAGCAGTCGGTGCAGGTTTTGCCGTAGAGTTCACAGCGGTACAGGGAGAGCTGGAGCAGCCCGTGGGTGCTGCTCACAAACAGCTCCTGCTGCTCAGGCAAGCGGAACAACAGCAGTTAGTACCCACGGCTGGAGACCAGGACTAGCGGGGGAACAGAGCTGCCTGCCCCGTGCTGGGGTGGGGGCACTGGGAGACAGCGGGAGAGCAGGGCAGAGCCTGCCACCCCCCGACTGACCTGGCGGGAGCCCATTCCCTAAATGTGCAAGCCCTGGGGCCAAGGGACCCACACAGAGGGGCTGGGGCCAGCTGGCCTCTGTGCCCTGTCCCTTGGCTGCTTTGGGAGGAAGCAGGAGGGAGGACTTACCCTCTTTGGTGATAATTTCATGTCCAGGATGGGAGAAGGCATCTGGAAAGGAAGGAGAGAGTGCTGCAGCCATGTTGGTCCCTCCTGGGTGCTCCAGCCTGCCAGTGGGGCTGGACCCCGGGGTGGCAGGGTGCTGGGGCCTGGCCCAGGTCCCTGGTCCCAGGTCCACCTGCTCCATGCTCCAGCCTGGGCCAGCCCTCCTCAGTGTGAGCAGCCCGGGGCAGCCCTGCCTGGCAGCTGTGCTCTCAAACCTGGGCTCAGACCACCCATTTTATTTTGGGCTCTGGTGTGCCACCCCCATTCCTGCTAGGGACTGGACAGGGAGCTGGGAGATGACTTGGCTTTGGTTTCCCTGGCTCCCCTCCATGCTATCGGCATCTCCTGCCAGTCAGGACGGGCGGGAGCCACCAGCAGTGAGGTGAGGGACCTCCCCGATAGAGGCCAGTGACTTGCTGCAGGAGCTTGCAGGGAGGATGCCACAGAGCGAGGGGAGGCCGTGTGGTCCAAGCCTCTGTGGTCCAGCCCTGGCCTCTTGTACCTTAGTGACGCTGATCTCCTCCAGGCTGATCACCTCGGTGCCATGGCTCACCCCACCAGCCAGCCCCACCTTCAGGACTTTGCCTTCATCTGTGAATGCAGTGGGAGAAGGAGCTGTCAGGGCTGGGAGCCACCCAAGCCGGCAGGGCCCTTGTGCCATGCAGGCTGCCCTGTGGTGACAGCGTCCCCAGAGCTGGGGTGAGTTCCCACCTGTGCCGAGGAAGAGCACGTCATAGTGCCGGCTCTCCATCTCCAGCCTGTGCACCAGCAGCCGCCGCAGCCGGTAAGGTACATTGACCCTCACCAGGACGGGCTGGCGGCCCTGCGGGTACACAGGCTCCCACATCAGCTGGTGGGTGCGCATGAAGCTGATCACCTCATCAGGGAAGTCCTTGGTGGACTGCAGGAGGGGGTCGTACGTCTCGCTGGGGCACTGCGTGGCAACATGGGGGGCTGCTTTAGGGCCAGGCCAGCCCGTCCCGCTCCCCCCTACCCTGCTCCCCAGCCCCTTACCGTGCCGGGACGGGGATAGGGGACACGGCCCTTGTATTCCACCCAGCGGTAGTCGAATCCCTCTTTGTGTGCAAAGGGGCCGCTGAAGGCAGCTCTCACGGCAGCCATGGAGTAGACACAGACAGCAGAACCACTGAAGACACCGCTGCGGGGGGAGCGCGGGGCTGTCAGTGTCCCTGCTGCTCCGCCAGGGACAGGCACATGCACACCCACACCCAGCCTGGGAGTCACGCACGGCACCCAGGGGGTGACAGGAATCCCTTTGGCACAGCCAGTCCAGCCTAGGGGACCGCTGGCTGTGCCCATGACAGAGCCGGTGGTTTGGCAGATGGGCTGGTGAACCAGCAGCAGGGAAAGCAGTGAAACAGGCAGCGGCCCTTCCTCTGCCAGCTGGGTGCTGGTCCTGCCCTTCTCCCCATGGGGCAGCCCTGGTGAGGGGCTGGTGGGGCTGGACTGCTGGACTACCCCACGCAGGGGCCAGCCAGAGCCCTGCTCACCTGGAGACTGTGAAGAGGCCAAAGACAAGTGGGTTCTGGGGATCCCTGGTGCGCAGAAGGAAAACATCCTCTGCAGAGAGAGAGGTGGAGGTGAGGCACCCAGGAGCTGGAGCGCCAGGCTGGGGGATGCAGGTGGGCATCCTCGATGTTGTGCCCACCTCCCTGGGGCATACTGGGAGGAGCAGCCGGGGCGGAGCAGTGCCGATCCCGGCTGCAGAGCGGGCTGTGCACTCACCGAGCTGGTCAAAGTGGGTCTCGGTGCCCTGGGGCCCAGGGATGGAGCACACCAGGCGGGCCTTGAGGAACGTGCTCCAGCGGTTGATGAGGCTGCGCTTTCCTCCTACATCGTTCTGGCAGGCACCAAGAGCCAGGCTTAGTCCAGGCTCTCCGAGCCTCCCTCCCCACCACACGCTCCTCCATCCCCACAGCAGAACACCCTCAGCCCCGAGTCCTCTGCTCTGTGGTAGGTGTGTGGTGACACCCTCACATCCTGCTGCTGGCCCCTGCTTGGGGTGCCCCTTGGCCCAGAGGAGGTAAAACCCCACCTGGTGGGACATCTGGCCACGGCATGTTGGTCTTTGGTGACTGACCTTGCAGACCCGGGCCACCCTGGCGTGGATGTGCCGCCTCTCCCACTGCCCAGCTTCCATGGCTGTCTCGCGGAAGAAGATGTAGACCTTGTCATCGTGAGGGTTGTAGGTATCAGGGATGGCGTAGGCGCCGATGAATGCAGGTTCTGCAGGGGCAAGGAGCAGCACAACGTGGCACTGTGCCCTGATCTGACCCTGTTGTACTGCCCTTGGAAGCCCTTGGGAGCAGCGTGAGACGCTGAGGGTATGCAGGGTGCCCCATGGAGACCCTGCTACCGGGAAGACAGAGCCCCGTTCCTGGTGCTCAGGCTGCAGAGTGTGTGCTGGCACATGGGTCCCACCAGAGGCTTCATCAGTGCTTCCCCCCCACCCCCGGAGAGGAGAAGGGGACTAGACTGCTGAGCTCTGGCCCCAGTGCTGGCCCCAGCCTCTCCCCAGCAGTCAGGAGAACCCCCCACGCCCCACAGGTCCCCCCAGTCTTACCGTGTAGCCAGTGGTCCTGGTTCTGCTCTGTCCGGATGTAGCTCTGCTCGGCCCCATGGACCCAGGTCCGGAAGAAGGCAGCACTGCTGCCCATGAAGTCACTGGAGGTCCCTGAATACAGCTCCCCATCTGCAGGGTCAGAGGGAGCATGCATGGGTTGGGGGTGCCACTGCTGGAGGTACCCTGGCAGGACTCCCCTGTGTCCTCAGAGGCTCAGGGAGAGTGGAGGTGGCACAACCTGGCTGGGAGTCTCCCCCAGACCTGTGACCCAGCACGGCTTCTAGTCCCCAACCCACCTAGACCTTCCACAGCACCGGTATGAGGTGGGCAGGCTGGTGACACCTCACACCCCCATGTGCGGGCTGCTCAATCTACACCCTGCATTCACAATTCTGTGCAGGAACTGCGAGGTTGGATTGAGCCAGGGCAGGACTGGGCTCTGCAGGATGGCTTCTCTCACTCGCACCCACTCAGGCACCAGCCCAGGACCGCAGCCATGCACAGCAGAGCAGGGCGCAGGCACTGCTGCCAGTGCCTCCCAGCACAGACCATTCCCAGTGCTCCCACCTTCCAGCATCACCTCTGCTCCCCGCTCCCTCTTACCAACAAGGAGTCCCGTGAAGGGTTCATGAGGGCTGTATGGGCACCGTCCTCGCCCCGATTCCAAGGAGTGGGTCACCAACCGCATGGGGGGAGCCCCAGGACCCTGTCACAGCCAAAGGGGAGATGTCAGCCCAGGGGAAGGCTGGAAACAAGCTGGACATGTGAAGAGTGGGAAGGAAGCTGATGTGCTTGGCTCTGCAACAGGTGGGTCCCTCAAGGGAGCTGCCAGGACTGGGTCCTGTTCCCACAGGGCACCCTGGCACTGCCAAGCCAGGACTGCTTCTCATCACATGCACCAAGGCCATGCAGGCGACTGTGCCGTGCTGGCCAGACACCCTTCCCAGGCTATGGGGCTCCCTCTCCCCGCCACTCGCTGGGGAAGAGGATGGGGACATGCTGGGGGTCTCTTGCCACCTTCTGCAATGGGGACGTGGCTGGTCAGGGCGTCCCTCACCTTCCCCCTGGCTCCCAGCTGGATGAAGGCACAGACGGGCTGGTAGGACCCAGTCCCACAGGCAAACACGTGGGTCCTGTTGAAGGGCTGGAGGAGGCGGATGAAGTTGGCACACTCCGTCTGCTCAAGGGGAGATGTTTGTTAGTGGTCTAAGCCCAGGTCTGGGCATTCGTGCCCAGCCTCGTGGCATGTCTACTCGGGATGCAGGAGCCCAGCCAGATCCTCCCTCAGCTGCCAGTAAGCTGAGCTTAACTCCAGCTGGCTCAACACCCTCATCTCAGGCAGACCCCACACTCCCTTTTGGGGTGATGTGGGTGTTTAATATCCATGGCAAACCACAAAAAGCCATGAGCTGGGGGCTGCCAGCCCTGCTTACCTCCACGTTCTTCCCTGCCAGCTGGCAATGCTCAACCTGCTCCCTGGAGGCTGGCCAGAAAATCTGCAACACAGAGACCCCACCAATGCAGCCCCTGCTTTCCTTCACTGGCCTGGGTCTGCTGGCTTCCACGGGCACCAGTTGGAACGGGGTCTGGCAAAAGCTGCTGCCACGCACATGGTGAGGACATGGAGCTGCTCTGCAATGGGTCTGACACCCCCTTGGGTCCCCAAGGGCCTGGCCAAGCTCAGCGGGCAGCCTGCCAAATAGGCTGAGAGTGAATCTGGCGTGGGGACAGAGCCTGGGTGGGCCACGGCACGCCCAGTCGGTGGGCAGGCTCTCCTGGATCCCGGCCCATGGGAACGCCAGGCTGCAGTGCCTTAATGTGCTTTCCTTTTGTTGGGCTTGAGCTGCACACCCTGCCAGCAGGATGTCTTGGGATGACATTAGAGGACTCACTGCTGGAGTTGTTGTAGCTCTTGCAGCAGCAGCAGGGACTAGGTATGATAGCAGGGCTCTGGGCACTGCCCTTCCACTCGCACCCCACATCCACCCAGGTCTCCTCTCCTGGCCAAGACGCTCTGTTCCTCCCTGGCGTTGGTCTGTCCCAGAGGGGCTCAACAGCGCCAGGGATGGGTTGACCCCACTGATTGAGACATCCTGGTGTAAATGTGTCCCTGGTGACATTAGAGCAGCCCAGCTTGGAGCACATCCACCTCCACACCCCGGCACTGGAACGAGGAGCGGCTCCCAGGGAGGAAGAGACCAGCCTGGCCAGGGTCGCACTCACACCCTCCTCCCAGCACTGACCTTCTCAGGCTCTCTGCTGGGATGGTCCAGGTGGAGCAGGAAGATGTGGTTTTTTGCTCCCACCATCAGCCAGGCCCTGTCTTCATCCACCAAGAGGGCTTGGAAATCCAGGCCATCCCCTGAGGCCAGCAACAGGCGAGAGCTGTTGGATTTCAGCAGATCTGAGGAGCACAAGGTGGGAGAATGAGAAACTCATCCATGAGTCGCACAACAAGCAGCCAGAGGCCCTGTGCTCCCCCTCTCCATGACAGCTCTGGCTACCCCACCTTCCCCAAGGGAACGCAACTTTCCTGCCATTGCCTTAGCAGAAAAACACCATCCTCGGTGTCCCAAAGCTCATCATGAAGCCTCCACTCATGAGACTACCTGGAGGAAACAGTGAATCACCCCTACAAAGAGGAAAACTGTCCTGACCTTGCTCTGGGCTGGGCTGGTTTGCAGGCTGTGGAGCAGGACAGTGGTCCAGCCTGAGGAGCCCAGGTTGCTCAGCTTCCAGCCTGCCTTTCAGAGGAGCTCTTGGAGCCCCAAAGCCACTGCACCCCGAAGTCATGAGGACAAGGCTGACAACAGAGGGGACTTGCTCACTGTAACTCCCATCATGTTTTCCCTGGGCTTCAGATCAAAAGAGTTTACATAAAAAAGGTTTTGGCTATTTGCTGGGGCAAAGCATTCCTTCAAGGTTATGCTGTATGGAAACACAGCTGCCACAGCCCAGTCTGGACATCTCCTCTGCCCCCAGCAAGCCTTTCAGTCTGTGAAGTGTCTGTTGGCTGCTGGGCTTTACCCCATGCACAGGGACAGGCAGGCAGATGGCTGCACTGGGACAGACAGACAGATGGATGGCCTGTCCCTGGCCTAAGGAGCTTGTAAGGGAAGTCCCCAGCTGTGTCCTGGGTGCCACTCTGACCCTGCATCCACCACCCTACATTTCCCCCACTATATCCTGAGACACAGCCTAAACCCAGCATTAGAGTGACTCAGGAAAAGGGCTTTCAAGAGCATCCCTTCGGCACTACTGGAGGGAAGAGCCACCTTGCTGAGGGGGAAAGTGTGCCACAGACCCAGCGTGCTCCGTGGGGAGTGGAGACAGGGCAGTGGGAAAGGCTCTGCTCCTCAGGCTGTAGCTCCTCCTGTGCAGAAGTCTGGGGGTGGCTAGCATGGCCCCTCCGGCACAGTTGCAGACGTGTGGGTGTGCGAGAGGGACAATAAGCTCTTGTGTCTTGGTTAACCACTCCTGAAACAACATCCCTGAGGCCCGCATCAGTCCGTGATGTGCAGCGCCAGGTTTTGGGCTGGCTGCCGGGGCGAGCATCCCCAGCATGGCAGCAGCTGCCATCCCAGTGAGCACTGACTCCCAGGGATCGAGGCAGGGGAGACAGGCACCAAGGTGGGCCTTAGAGCTTCCAGAAATCATATCACTTTCCACTTCAGAAGTGGTGGGATCCAGCTAGGGAGAGGCTGAAGGCTGGCAACGCTGGCACGGCTGCTCTTGGTTTTGGTGCTGTGCAGGGAAAGGTGCAAAAATAGGGCCATGGGAAGGGGAGATGGAAATGGGCTGCTGCTGGATGGAGACTGGAGGGAGGTGGAGTGCAGCTGGAAACCTGGGGTGATCTGTAAGACCCAGGCTGAGAAATTACCCAGAATCATGCGGATTGAGGCTACATGTCAGGAACTGAGGGAGGGAAGCTCTCAGGGGGAAGCGGTGACTGGGAGCATGGGCGGACGTGCGGCCTGGGCGCAGGTGGCGTGTACGTGGGCACGGGCACAGCTCCGTTCAAAGGGGACCCACTGACCCAGGAGGTTGCGTCTCTCTTCCTTCCACCCTGTTTCCAGGGCAGAGGGGAAGCGGGGCCAGTGCTTGCAAGCTGGAAACGCTACTGACGTCGTTTGTCCCTGCGGGGGGAAGGACCTGCTGGGCCCCAGACAGCAGGCAGGGGTCCCTGCCCGGATCCACACTGCTGCAGCCAGGATTGCTCCCAGCTAGCGTTTCCTTCTCCCCTTCCTCCGGGGTCAATGCTCCAGTTACTGCAGGACACAAATTCACCTCTGCCAGGCTCCCAGCCATGTCAGGGAGCTCCTGGCCCTCCTCCTGCTCCCACAAAAATGGTGCACAGCCCACTTCACTCTCCGCTACCCTCAGGTGTCCAAGGGCTCCCCTCTGGATGCTGTGGATACAGGGGAGCAGATTTCCAAGCCATTTCCCACCAGCTGAATGTGATTAACAGCTGAATTCCTGTGCCTGCCTGCAGGCCATTGTCACTGCTGGGTCCCCAGTGAGATGCATTGCCCTCCCTCCTGTGCCTGCCAATGCTCCTGGCAGCTGCTTGACCCAGGGCGAAATGTCAGGCAGGGTACTGGGGACTCAGGTTGGGGTGGGAGGGAAGGTTAAAGGCTGATCTGGTACATGGGTGTAATTAAGTGCAGTGGGGACAAGGCTGGTCCCCGGGAATGTCACCTGCTGGTCACCCTCTGACCTGACCCAGCCCCATCCAAGGACAAGGTCAGGCAGGATGATGGAGGAGCCCTCCCTGCTGCTGTGATAGTATGTAGGAGGACCCAGGAAGGACTCACTGCCCTGCACTTGCACCATGAGACTTCTGGCAGGGTTAATGACCATGAGGGTCTGAGCCTGACGGTCTCTGTGGCACGGTTCTGCTCCCTCACCCAGCACACGGCAAGTGCTGTGGATCCAGACCCTGTGCACAGGAAGCTGCTGCGCATACACCAGCCTCTTCTTGCCCCCAGTCCAGCTACACACACACAAGGCATTTGATCCCAACCCCGACCCTCGGGGCAGGGAACCAGGCAGTCTCTGCAGCAGCTGTGCTGTGGCTAAACTGATGGGTGAGCCCAGAGAAACATCCTCTCCTTTGTGTTCACTATCTCCCAAGGCCACGGTGTTTTTCTTTATTGTTGGGACCACTGTAACTGCCTTGTCCCATCCATCATCTCTGCCTGCCCCTTAGCTACAGCATCCTCAGTGCAAGGCGACCCTGGGCTTCCTGGGGTCACAGCCCGGCTGTGCCGGAGGGCTGTCCTCTCCCCTTCCCCCAGCCCATCAGACCATGGAGAAGATCCCTGAAGCCCAGGGGAAGCTTGGCGTTAAATCAGGCTCCAGCCCCTCACTGCTGTTGGCTGATAAGAGACGTGCCAGTGCAGCTTTTGGTGCTGATAACCAGAGACCCACCAGCCTCCTGCACTCCTGAGCACTTGCTGCATGGTGATGGCTTCTGGGTCCTGCCCGGCTGGGCTGGCTGCAGATCAGAGGCTGGCAGAAGACCCATTTGCCAACTCCTAGCTGTGCCTGCCCTGGATTATTACAGTAAGGGGAGCTGGGAGGCGCCCTGTGGTTTTGGTGCATAGCTGCACTGCTGTACGGCCTCAGAAAACAGAGGCTCAGCCCTGGGCAGCGTCAGGGCTGACCCAGCCTGACCCAGCTTACCCAGAGGCTGCCCCTTGCATGGCCATGATTGCTGGAGAGCTATTATAAACCTTCTCCTCACCTCCTCAGCAGGGTGGGAGCCGCTGCTGTTGTTCTTGGCCCTGTGCCCTCTGCCCCATCCTTCCTTTGCTCTCCCAGCCTTCGGTGCTGTCATTTCCTTCTTGCAAGCCTGCTTGCATCTTCTCCCCCCACCCCGCCAAGGGCTCTGCCTGCCACCCCCATGCTGGGATCTGAGGGCAAGGCTGATCCTGTAGACAGACTCTCAAAGGCCTCCTTTTATTTTTTTTTCTAGAGGCTTTTAAACCTAAACTTCTCAAGGCATTGTGTCCTTGAACCTGTCCCATGCTGTCCATGAGTCACATCCCCTGCCATTGTTAGCGTTGTCCTTGAGCCCTCCTGATGCTGGGAGCTTCCTCTGCTGCCTCTGCCCAAGACTTGAGGGCTTTTGGCATGTCTGGCCCCAGCACACTGTGGGGCTTTGAAGTCAGCAGTCCCTCTGCACCCCCGCTGCCCCGGCAGCCCTGCTCTGCCTCCTCCAGCTCCAAGGCAAGGCAGACCCTGCACCATGTTTCGGAGCTGAGCTATCAGCAATGTCATCTCCCTGCAGGGATATCCTGCATCCCTGGGAGGTCCAGCCCTCTCCAGCCACAAACTGGGGGCATCTTCCACCTTGCTGGCTGTCCCTGCCTGGAGAGCAGCTTCTCAGGGTGATGGAGCAGGCCAAGAGGGTGGCCCCAGAGCTTTGATGGCCCCACGCACTGCCACCTGACAGGTGTGGAGAAAGGCTGGTTGAGCCCTGCTGACTCCACGTCCAGGGCACCTCTGGGGATGTGCTGTCTGTCCTTCAAAGCAACTTGCTCTTTTTCATGCAGGCGAAGCTGAAAGCAAGTAAATTGGCCCAGTCCATGCTGCAGGTCCGTGGCAGGCTCTAACCACCCAGGTCATTCCCCTGCAGAGACCCTTTCCCTACAGACTCCCTTTTTGCACTCCTCTGCTGGGCTGTGTACTGTGCTACCTGTCAGTCTGCTCTTGTTGCACCTTCAGATCACCAAAAGCAGGCCCCCCTTTGCATCAGGCACACGAGAAAACTGTGCCTCCCCTGAAGAGCTCATAATCTAAACAGACAAGACAGATGCAGGGGGGAAGGGTAAAGTGCAGCAGGGAACAGATCTGCACAGTGGATCAGTCTCTCCTCAGCAGGAAAGGAGGGGTAAAGGCAGAGGGGCTGAGCTGGGGCAGGACTGTGCTAGTGGGAGGCAGGAGAAGAGGCTCAGTGTCCCCACTGCTCTGTGAGCGTGAAGAGAGAGGACACTGCCCTGGGGCTGCCCAGGTCAGCTCTAGCCCAGGACACACCATAAGATACCCAGAGTGAGTCTGAGCAGAAGGAGACATCCCTTCTGGTGCCGGTGTTGTGCTGGACCAGGGCAGGACATTGCCTGCTCAGCTGCCTTCTCTGATGCCAGCAGCGCCAGTGCAGCATCCTCGGGGGCTGTTCTTGGAGCTGCATCCGTGAAACATCTCGAGGACCCAACATGTGATGATGTTGCAGCCACAACTGTGGGGCTACTGCCTGCCTCCCCTGAGTCCTGGTTGCCCCCTTCACTCCCTGCCTGCAGGATGCTCTCCCAGCCCTCCCAAGCAAGGTGCAGACCCCAAGGAACTTCACCCTTACCTTTGTAGGCGAGGCGAAGGCGCGGGGCGTGCTGCTTCCATGCCTTGCTGCTGCCCAGCTGCTGCAGGAGGAGGCAGAGGAGGAGCACGATGAGGGGCAGCCTGCGGCCGGGGGCAGCATGCATTCTGGAGCTCAGCAGTGGGGAGCGGGCAGCTCGCCCTCACAGCACCATGGTCCAGCGCCGAGATGCCACCTCCACTGCCAACTGCAAGCAGAAAAGGGGGAAGGTTGCAGTGCAGAGGGCTGTGTGCGGGTCAGGACGCCTGTCTCACCGGCCACTGGCTGGGAGGGTGTTCAAGGGACAGCGAGTGACAGCCTGGCAGGTCTGCAAGCAGCTCGTCCCCCAGAATATGTCAGGCCAGCTGCCTGGCGAAGAGGAGCCACCAAGAGCAAGTGGCCAGCCCCCTGCACACCCACACTGCTGCAAAATGAGCTGGGGCTGCTGTGTAGTCTGCTGTGGGGGGAGGTCACAGCCACAGCGAGCTTGGTGTACTGGGCCGGGACGGCAGGGCACAGGCTGGGGACCCTGCAGCACCCGCCGCAAGAGTCTCGTCAGTGTTTATCTGAGCAGAGCACCTGCAGGCTGCCAGGGATCGGGCCGGGCCCACCCTCCCCAGGGAGCACGGGCTTGGCAGGAGGCAAGGCTTGTCTTGAGGAGCTCCCGCCGCCCGAACTGGCCAGGCTGGGAGGGAAAGAACGGCCCAAGGTGGCCGGTGTCTTACTGGCTGGACTGTCCTTGCAGCCTCAGCAGTCACCAATGGTTCTGGTAGGGTGAGGAAGATTTCTGAACATCTCCATCGGCATGAGCCATGCTGGTCCCTGCTGGGACACCCTGCACCCCCTACCTTTGGGAGCTGGCAGAGCAGCTGGTGCTCACAGGACCAGTTTGGGTACTGGGAAAGGCAGCTGTGGCTGGGACACCTGCTCACCAGCTGGCCCAGCTGCCACCTGGGAGCTCCGGCGTGTTTCATGTCCAGGGACTTCTGAAGACCAGCTATTACAGCATGCTGAGGGGAGGTGTGTGGTGTGATGCCAGTGTGCCCACAGCATGTGGTACTCAGGAGTGCTTGGATTTGAGCATCCTGGAGGTGACTGACATGAGGGAAGAGGCAAGGAGTGCTTGGGGTGTAGTACACCCTCCAACAGGTTTTCAGAGCTTGGGCATACTCTGCTAAATACCTGCTCAGACCCCAGTGCTTGTCCAGAGCCTGAGGACGGGTCCCTAATATTCATATTATCGCAGCTTGGGGTTAAATCTTGTCCCTCTTACTCAAGGGGGAATGAATGTTTTGAAACGCTGTCCATAAATGCCACTTTTGTGATCCCTTCAGCATCAGCTGTGGCTGTGTGTGCACATGATACATCACTCTGGCCGGTAGCTCTGCAAATTGCCTGGTCACCGCAGACCTCTGCAAGGCCACCAGCATCCGTTGGCCCTGGGACGCTGCAGGCTGGAAGGACTCTCTCACATTTACACCCCCTCAGAGACATACAGGGTTTCACAGCCTCATCCGCCAGCTCCCACACCTCCCGCGGGGAGTGGGGCTGGCCTGCCAGCTCTCAGCAATTAATTCAGGCAATTTAGATGCTTTTTCCCCGCTTACAAATGTCCCAGTCCCTAAATGGCAGCTCTGACTAACTCCCCCTCTTGCTGCATATAAATTCTTCCAGGCCCATGGCTGAAAGATTTAAAATGAGCTTTTTGGCTCATTCCTGGCCAGGGGCTCTTGGCACAAGGAGCAGGGGATTTCTGCCGTCCCAGCAAAGGCTGTAGGAGGGATGGTACAGCCAAGCCTGCCCAAGTGCCTTGGTGTCTGCCTTCCACAAGAAGGAGCACTTGGGTCTGCTTAGGGAGGAGGCTTTGGGCTTGCAGAGTTGGGGTTTCTCTCCCTCCTGGCAGAGAGGGAGCAGGCAGCAGCCCGTGGCCAGGCTGGGGTGCAGCCCCCTGGCACAGCTCCTCTCCTGCCCGTTCCCTGCCCTCGCTTCTGCCTTGCTCTCGCTCTGGCCAGCATAACCTGCTGTGCTCCGGAGCTTTCCACCATTCCAGGAGACCTGGATGTGACCTCAGGGTGGAGGTTGTGCTGTTTTCTGTCTCTCTTTGGTTTGGGGCTGCTTTCTCAACCCATCTACCCTTTTTCTGGGCAGACTTTTCAACAGGCCAACCACTGCCTCAGGAAAAAAAGCACTGCTGGGTTTAGCTAGGTTTAAACTGTTCATTGCTTGACACGCTGATTATAGAGGGAGGGGTTCACAGGTAGGAACCCCATCAACAACCCTGGGGTCCTGTTAACAAGCAGCACTGCTTTTGCTTCCCACAAGGCGGAGATGCCAAGCAGCTTTCCTGTGCTGGGGATGCTTCAGCAATTTCAGCTCTTCCCCACACTCAGCTGCCTGCAGCAGTCTCCCAGACCCATCCTGCTGATGCGTGGCCATGCCCTGAACGAGCACTACCATCCTGGGAGTCATCTCAAGGACATGCCTAGCATTTGACAGGGATTCTTTTTTTTCCTTTGCCAATGTACTTTTGGTTGCTGGACGACATGGGAAAATGCTGGCCTCTAATTGCAGCTTTCTCTAAATGGAGCAGGGCCTGTGCTAGGCTTAGGTTTGGGCTAAACCAGCTCTGGGAGGAACTTTTTATGACCCAGAGCTCCAGGGGATGCCAGGGTGGGTCAGGATTCTGCGGATGGCAGGCAGGGCACCGCTCCTGCCTCCAGACATGCTCATGCATGGCCATGGGGTGAGTTTTAGGGATGCTTCGCATGCCTGCAGCAGGGGCCGGGGCAGGCATGCACGCTCCCAGAATTTCATCTCCTCACCCTGCGGATGCCAAAGACAGGTTTGATGGTGGCAGGAGCTGCAGTCACACACAAGAAGAACCCAGAGCCCTGACAGAGCTGGGTGCAGGGACAGAAGAGGTGAGGATCGTGCTGGAGGGGCTTGCAGTGGACAAGGAAAGAAACAAACTGTTGAAGGATAACTTCCAGTAAGAAAGGCTTCTCCTATATGTCATTTTTTCACCAAGACTTCAGGGCTCTTCTCCATCATGCCCAGGCAGTGCTGAGGGACTCGGCACATCCATCTCCTGATGCACAGCTAAAATCCCAGCAGCAGCCCCCCCGCAACCCAGCTGTGCCTGCAGTCCTTGGCGCAGGGACATCCCTCGCTGTGCCAGTTGGAGCAGGGACCCTGGGGGAATCACGCAGCAGGGTCACGTCCCCTGCCTGTAAACCTCTGCCCAAAGCTGCCTGGAGGTGAAGAGCTCAGCAGAGGCAGAGTTTACACTGAGAGGGGGAGCACGGGTGTCTAGTGGATGGAAACAAGCTGCGGATGATGAATCCAGGGTTAAATTAAACACTCCCGACAGCTTTAAATAATCAACTGTCTGGAGCTGCAACTATTTCTATCTCAGTTTGGAGAGGGAAATGCTGATGAGGGCAGGCTGCTGGGCGAGGGGACAACTGGGGGTTAAGATTTCATACTCTGGGCAGCATGGGGCATGAAGGGGAGGACATGGGTGATTGTAGCTCTGTTTTGGGGGGTGGCAGTCACCAGGAGTACCTTGGTGTAGGTGGCACGGGTGGTGACACCACAGTGCTGGGCTGACTTTGTGCCAGCAGTCCACCAGATGCCGTGGTCCCAGTGGTCATCCTGTGCCCTCCCCTCCCTCCCTTTCCACCAGTCATTTGCAGAATTCCAACAGGTTTAAGGCTCTGGGCTGTCATCTAGAGCCACTGTTTCATGGCATGGTGGTGAATTTTTCCTTTGGAGACAAAGTCTCCTGGAAGGTCTTGCCAGAAACTGAGCATTACAGGGAAAAGACAAATCCCTCCTGTTTGAGACATGTGGGTATGGGAGGGAGTTGTTTAACCGTGAAAGCACCAATTTCCTCCTGACAACGCCTATTTGCTGCGATGCCATGAATAGTGTAAAACAGCCCAAATTTCAGAGGGGGAAGGGCCTTGGCAGTGGATTTATCAGGCTAGGGATTATCTCCCAAGAGGGAAGAACGTGCTGAACTTGATCTCTTCAGCGATCCTGCATCACTAAGAGCAGCCCCCCGTGCTGTGGCTCTGCCCAGCACAGCCTGCCATGTGCTCCACCACTTTCACAGGCCCCGATTGTGTCCCAGCTAATCCCCACACGCCATTTGCAGCCTAGTGCCTTCTTCAGTTACACTGTGGGGCTGGCCAGGCCACGGGCAGGGGGTGATGTGCTGGCCCCAGCAGCTGGGGGACCTCAAGCGAAAGGAGCTGGGGGGAGGAGAGGGGCTGCACTCTGGTGTCAGCATTCAGCCGCAGTGACCCTCCCTGCAGGGGGACGGAAACACTGGGCTAGAACTCGCTGTGAAAGAGGAGAGCTTCAGGGATCTGAGACCCCCTCCATGGGGCTGATGCTGCCCGAGGCTCCCAAGCAGCCAAGCTCTGGCTCCCAGACCTGAGCCCCACACTCTTGAGACTGTCCTGCCTCCCTCAGCAGAAGCCCTGAGCGTGGAGGGGACCCTCTATACCTGGGAGGGCAGGTACCCCTCTGCCACTTTTGGGAGACAGGAGAAAGGAGTCTTACCCAGGCAAAGAAACTGAGGATCAAAGCTAGGCAAGGAAGTCCAGCAGGCAGGACAGCTATGCCCTGCCATCAGGGAGGCTCCTCCTCTCTCGTGTCTTCCCATGGCTCAGCCCCGGTGCCCGTCCCGCACACACGCATCTGCAGGTTAATTGGGTGCACAACGCATGGTCTGGGCCGTGTGAATGCAGCGCCACGAGTGCAGGGAACGTGCACAGCTGGAGCTGTTGGTCGTGTGCCTTGGTGTGCACCCCTGTCCATGGATGCCCCTCTTCCTAAAGCACTGCCTGCCCCCCTTCCTGCCCTCACAGGCACAGAAACCCTCTCTGCTCAGCCTAGGGCTTTGGTTGTTCCCCTCCATCTCGCGCAGGATGATGGATGCCCCAGCAGCTGCAGGAAGAGGCAGCTGCTGTCTTTCTCCAACCAGGAGGACAAAGCCACTGGGGTGGGCTCTCGGCTCCCTCCCTGCCTTCCCCCAGAGCTGCCTGGCCAGGGCAGGACCGACACTGGGAAAGCAGGCGGTGCTGAGCTGCATGTGGGATGGGGACAGAGACTCGGGATGCTTCTGCAGCATGACACAAGTTGGGACCACAAAAGTCAGTGCCAAAACTTGAGTGGCACTGAGGTGTCACGGTGTGCCCTGCGAAATGGCAGGGTTTCAATGAACCCCTCAGTAACACAGGTCACACGTGACCATGCAGAGCCCCAGAGATTGAGGGGGAGCAGATTTCGAAGGGTTTGAAAAGAGGAATCTTTCAATAGCGGAGCAAGGCTGAGGTTGTTCAAGCTTCGCCCGCGTTTCTCTGCCACCACACAGCAAGGCTGGCCAGCAGGCTCCCTTCCAACCGGGACATCTCCTGACAGCCTCCTACACTCCCGCCTCCTGAGATTAAAGCCTGCAATCACAATTAGCCCCAGATCACCCTTCCTTGCCAACCACCGCTGCCAAAGCATGCCAAGCATGGCAAGTGGGGAGGAATGAGTCCCAGCTGCTGCTGGCACACCGCAGCTCTACACCGCCAGCACCTCACCCCTGCCAGGCAGCGGGGCTCCTCGCTGGCGGGTACCTGCTGATAATGGTGATGGGGCAAGGTCTGGGTGGTATCAGGGGGACTTCACTGACTGTGGTGACACTTCAGAGCGTGAGCGCTTTGCTCCCTTTTTTACTTCTTACTTGTGCTGATGGGCAAACATTCCTGGTCCCTGAGACCTGGCATGTCACATTAAGCACACACCAGCTGCGCCACCGCACAAACATGGACCTTAGGCTCCACAGCTGGTTTTCCTCCTCCCTTGTTGCACAAAGCTGTGTCCATCCTGGGTTGTGAACCCGCACGTCAGCACTGCCCCAGCCCCGGCAGAGCCCAGTTGTCTCTGCCCTCCTGTGCAAACAGGAATTTTCTCTCTGCCTGGGGCCTTGGTAGGTGGGAGCCAGGCTCAGCTCCTTATCTTTAAGCAAGGGGTAAACCTTTACATTTGGAGGGTCAAATACAGCATCTCCTCTAATGGTGTTTGCCTCTCTGAAGTTTCAGTAGCTTAAGGCACACTCCAGTTGAGAAGCATCCTTTGAAAGCAAATGGGGAATTACCAAGCCCAAGGCTGGCCAGGATTTTAATAATTGTTTATGAAGGGATAAGGAGTTGGCTTCGCTTAACATCCTGCTAATCCCTTTCTCAGGGGGCCCTTACGTTTCCCTTGCTACTGAGAGAGGTGAAGCCCACTCTGGCTTGGCTCTCAGGTGTCAGGCTGGGAAGGTGGCCCAGTCCCCAAGCTTGTCTCCCTGCATGGTGATGGGCACCGTGATGGGTGGGTTGGCCCGTGCTTTCAGGCAGCAGCTCCTGCAGGGTTTTTTGGTGTTCCTGAATGTGCTGCTGGATCCAGGTAGTGCCAGTTGAGTAACCTCCACCATTCCTGTCTCTAATTCATCCCAAGGACATGCAGCACCAGGGAGTTAGCAAGCCCAATGTGCAGAGAAAACTGTATGGAGGTGCAGCGCAATTGCACCTTGCAAGTCTCTCACCTAAAATGCTGCCAGAGTACAGGCAGCTTCCAGTGTCCTAGGCAGGCAGGGACTTCTTGGGACTCTGCACGCCCTCTGGGTCTGTCCTTGCCATACCAGCACCCCACTTGCCCACCTCTGATCACAGCTTTCATGCCTGCATCCCCAGCACAGGGCAGTGCTGAGGTCCTGCTGCCTAGCCCCAGCACCCCTGGCTGCAGGGTGCTGCCCAGGCCAGGGCTCCCGGAGCGGGCAAACCACGCCAGGACCCCAGCTGGCAGTGACACAGAGGCAAATTTGGAGGAAAAAGCCTGGCTTCTCCCCAGACAAAGCAGAGGGTCGGGGAGGTGGGACAAGTGAGGTGCAAGTGTGTCTCACGCTGGGCAGCAGCCATACAGATCATCTCAGCCCAGCCAGGATTGACTTCGCGTATTAAACTCCAGATTAATTTGGTGTGTTAAACTCTGGGTTGACTTGACATATTAAACTCCCAACCTGCTCCTAATGCAATTGAGAAGCTTAAAATTCTTTCATCTTTGGGAAGAGGCTTGCCACACTCTGATGTTGTGTTAAAGTACCCAAGTAAGGTAACGAAGAGGCTCTGTGTTGCCCAAGCCAGCTCCCCAAAGCCTCAGGAGTCCCCAGAGGCAGTGCCTCATTCCTCAGAGCCATTTATATCATGACGCCGCCCACCAGCTGAAACCCCCCTTGTCACCTGTGCACCACATGGCCCGACATTCAATACAACCCTTAGGACTCTCAGGGAGCTCTGCCCCACTCAGGAGTTTTTTGGGCCACAGACCTTCCAGGCTGAGTCTGGGTGAATCGCACATGTGCTAAAACCTGGCAGGGGCTCCAAGGCCAGGAGTCAGCATGGACTCTAACCCGGGACAGGTTTGCTAATACTTCTTGCCCCAGGCTGGCTGAAAAGCCTCTGCTGGGGAGAGGGCCTGGGTGACACCCAGGGTTTTCATACAGAGCTTGCCAGCTCTGGGTCACCAGCTCGAACCTGGGCAGGCTCAGCCATCATCAGACACCTACTGTCATGGGCCGCCCGTCCTTTGGTGGCCACTGGAAAAGAAGCGGTGGGCTTGGTCAGGGTCCTGGTGGGCACATACCAACATCCTATACCCCAGCAGAGAGCCAAGGGCCGGAGACAGCTCCATCCCCAGGGGTGTCTCATGAGACAACCAGCCCTGGGGAGGACAGAAGCATCCCTGCTCCCTGGACAGGCAGGCTGCAGTCTTTTCCAGCACTCCCAAGCCAAAGCCTATTGCTACCTGAAGTTGCCAAGGCATTTTGCAACAAACCTGCACAATTTGTAACGCGCATTTTCTTCATTCACAGCGGGATTATTGCTTCCCACCTCCAGACCTATTGGGCAGGGATGCTCAGCACCTCTCAGAGAGCTGTTGGCTTTGCTGTGTTTCCCCAGCTATAATCCCAGGGCCATTCCAGGCAGGAGCTGGCTGTGAAGCACCTGCTCTGCAGTTCAGTGACCCGGCTCATCCGCTTCACTTTTGCCAGCCAGTGACACAGCTGCCAGTCACACTCCCAGGGCCTCTCGCTGTCCCAGGCAGAGCTGCCTGCCTCCCCCAACACTTGAAAGCTCTGCAGTGTTTTCTTTTCATCAACGGGAACCCTGCTCTCTGTTCTCCCTGGCTCGCTGTGCTAATTGGAACAGGCTGGACAGGCGTGGGGGGCTTTGCTGGAGAAAGTATTTTAATGAGGATGGAGGGTGCCTGGACTGTTATCTGCTTCTTCTCAGAGCCTCTTGGCTGGGCTCCTCGCTAATTACAGCCTGGATTGCCGGGTAAGCTCTCTGGCTTGCAAGCCTTGGACCCCTGCAGAGCACCACGCTCTGGCAGCCTCCTCAACGGGCTGCCCTTTGCTCCAGCATGCTGCTTGGGGAGCCAGGGGACACAGCTTTGCCTGGCGGTGAGCTCCCGAGTGGCTGAGCAGCCTCGCAGTCCCCACCCCACAGCTCTGCTGTGACAAAGGGAGTTGTCTGGAGCAAGGCTGCAGCTTCTGTACAGGGTAATTCTCCTAGGATCAGTGACAGCAGAGACACTGCGGATGGACACCAGGCTGTTCACCCCAGCTGGCTGCTCATTCATTCTTACCCAGAAGACACCAGGTCAGCTCCAGGCTGAGCTGAAGATGAAGGCACATCTGTCAGGGGTTGGGGTAGGTCAGTTGCTGGTCAGCCGCCGTAGCTTTTGTGCAAGGGGAATCAGGTTGACTGCTGGCAGCAGCATGCTCCAAGGTAGACAGCTCCCCTTGTTACCATCATAGAACCATAGACAGGTTTGGGTTGGAAGGGACCTTAAAGCTCATCTAGTCCCACCCCCTGCCATGGGCAGGGACACCTTCCACCAGCCCAGGTTGCTCAAAGCCCCGTCCAACCTGGCCTTGAACCCTTCCAGGGAGGGGGCAGCCACAGCTGCTCTGGGCAACCTGTGCCAGTGTCTCACCCCCCTCACAGTAAAGAATTTCTTCCTTACATCTAATCTAAATCTACTCTCTCTCAGTTTAAAACCATTACCCCTTGTCCTATCCCTACACCCCCTGATAAAGAGTCCCTCCCCCCTTTCCTGTAGCCCCTTTAAGTACTGGGAGGCCTCTGTAAGGTCTCCCTGGAGCCTTCTCTTCTCCAGGCTGAACACCCCCAACTCTCTCAGCCTGTCCTCACAGGGGAGGTGCTCCAGCCCCCTGATCACCTTTGTGGCCTCCTCTGGACCCGCTCGAGCAGGTCCATGTCCTTCTTATGCTGGAGGCCCCAGAGCTGGACACAGCACTGCAGGGGGGGTCTCTCAAGAGCAGAGTAGAGGGGGACAATCCCCTCCCTCGCCCTGCTGGCCACACTTCTCTTGATGCAGCCCGGGACACGGTTGGCTTTCTGGGCTGCAAGTGCACACTGGTGGCTCATGGTCAGTTTTCCATCCACTATTACCCCCAAGTCCTCCTCCTCATGGCTGCTCTCAATCCAACCCTTGCCCAGCCTAGATTTGTGCTTGGGATTACCCTGACCCATGTGCAGGACCTTGCACTTGGCCTTGTTGAACTCCATGAGGTTCACATGGTCCCACCTCTCCAGCCTGTCCAGGTCCCTCTGGATGGCACATCCCTGCCCTCCAGTGTGTCGCCCACACCACACAGCTTGGCGGCGTCGGTGAACTTGCTGAGGGTGCGCTCAGTCCCATTGTCCGTGTTGCCAACAAAGAAATGTTGCAAGCATTTAACTGGCTAGCCAAACCGGAGATAACCCAACCCACTGGATGGTCACAAGTGGAGGTACCTCCTCACAGCACGACTCCCCATGCCAGTATCCCCAGCTGGCCAGTGCAGCTCAGAAGCAACCACCACCGCCTACCATGCTCAGGGTGCTGCTCCCAGGACACATCGTTCCTGTCCAACCCCTATTTCATGTGAAAGCCTCCCAGTTCTCCATGTACTTATCTGCACAGCATCCTGTTGTGGAAGTCCACCATGGCTGTCATTCTGGTGTGGAGCTGAAGCACAGGTGGACTAAGGGTGACTTGCCCATGGTCAAATGGGAACCATAGTGGGGTAGGGATTGACCCCAAGTGTCCCATCTCCCTCCAAACAGCAGTTCATTCCTCCTACAGCACAGACCAGCTCAGCACTAAGCCTGACTCTACCATCAACCATGCAGGAACGAGTGTGAAGCTCCAGCACATAGTGGCAGAGCTGTCACCACTGGCCTGTGTGGGAGCACACACCGTGGGAAGACCAGCTCTTCCCTCAGCAGACAATGAACAGATTGAAACTGAAAGCCTTTTTTTTTTTTTTTTTCACACTACAAAGTGCTAAGGCCAAATTAGCTGACATCAGTGGTATCCTCCTAGAAAACAAGGAAACAAACCTGAACTCGATGGTGGGAGAAGCGGAGTAGTTCGCGCACACAATAAATGGCAGCTTGCCAGCGTGCGAGACAAGAACAATAACTCCATACGGCCGTGTGCTGTGAAAGGCATTGTTTTAGGGAAACCATATCCTGGGCAGGCTCCCAAGTCAACTGGGGGTGACGTCGGCAACAATTGTGCTCCGTGTCATGCCATCCCGCTGGCAGAGCTGGGCTGTGCCGGCCCAGAGCACGCGTGTGGCATGCCTGCAGGTACAGCAGAGCCGGGGCTGGTTCGGGGGGTATGTGGGGTCACTGACCATGGAGATGGCAGAGACCAAATGCCCTACAGTGCCCACATTGGAGAATAAAAAAGGCTTATCTCTGCCAGGAATATGGAGTGCTCCCTCCCAGGTACCATGAAATTACTGTCATTCCTTGGCATCTAGCTACAAGTAGATGCTGGGTTTTTTATGGATGGGGTTTGGGATAATCTAGTCTTTAGGGAGGCAGAATGACTCGGTCCCCTACACTGTGAGCTCAGCTCTGCAACCTTACATTGGCCATTTTGTCACTCTGTGCTTCAGTTTTCCCAGGCAAAAAGAGTCAAGAGAAGGTAGAGCTGTCTCCTGTGAGCAGGAGTAGGTGAGGAAGTGATGGGTGGCTCACAGAGACCAGAGATGACCAAAGCTGGAGACCCAGTTCAGAACAGGTTTTCACCCTCTTTCCCACTGCAGCTTGTCCTCTGCAGGAGCTTCTTGCCACCCTGAGCAGGGTGGAGTGGGTGCCTCTGAGCAGACCCCCCTCCCAGAGGAGGGGTCCTCAAAGAGGGTAGGTGAGACCAGGTATGTCCCCCCATTCCCCATCCAAAAGCCATTCCCAGCTGCCCCCCAGGGCCAGGGAGTTACTCAGCTGACTGATCTCTGTGTCTTTGCTTTCAACACCGGGTTTGTAACTGCATAAGCAAGCGCCTGTAAAGACCTAATTACCCCGTGCTCTCGAAGCCGCCTCTTGCTGTAATCCCAGTTGGAGTGGGGATAGACCAAACTTGGAGGAAGAGGCAGCTCCAAGAGTCCAGGAGCCAAGGTTTACAATAAATCTTCATCCTTGCTGTAAACAGCCCCTGAGAGGGTGTCACAGGAGCACAGCAGAGAGTGAGGCAGCCAGAAACCCTCACCAGTGAGAACATCTGCCAGCCCTGCTGGCTCAAGGGCTTGGTTTGGCAAAGAGCGTTAGCAGTCAGTCCTGCCGAGGACCCTGGGCTTGGCTCCCGCTCCCTCTGCTTGAGCTCAGCACTGCTTGGCAGCCCTGTAGCCTGGCATCACCTCTTATCTCGCCAGCTGAGATGGCTCCGATGTGGCACCCCCTCTCTGGCCTCCACACACAAGCACATTGGTATTTGGGAGAACGACTTACATCCTTGGGGGTTGCCTGTTTAAGTCTCGACCTAAGGAAGCGGAGCAAATGATGCATGTCTTGCATCCTTGTGGAATTCGGTGAGATTAGATTAGGGATGAATTCTTCCCATATTTCTTATAGAGCTGATATCTCTGCCCTGGCTTTCCAATTGACTTCCCCATCCCTGGCTCATAAATCACAAGGGTGTTTGTGTGTCTGTCATTTTCAATACCGTTAACTCTGCAGGAGAAACCTATACGTTACAGCAACCCATCATGTCAAGTCAGTGACCCATCCGGGCTGCCAGACCCCCCTCCCTTTGAAGGCTGTGCGAGGCCTGGCCGGAGGAAAGCTGGGACACGCTCCACTTGGCAAAGAGAAAGCTCCCTGCGGCTTGTGCACGGGTCGCGTGGCCGGCATGTGTGCGGGATAACTGCAGTTCTGTGGCCATCTCTCCTGGAGCACTTTCCTCTCTTCCCTTGGGCACATGGCTGCATCAAAAAATGCTGGTTTCCAGCTTAGCAGAAATTTCATGCCAGTGCTCAGCAGCCGGATTAATGCAGTTGTTCCTTATGGGCAATAATCTGCATAACTAAACGCAGTCATGGCAGCAACCTGAGGCTTGGGGCTACTCCCTGCCTGTGAAATGCCTCCTGACAATTTCCAGTGGACAGTGCATCCCTCGGCCAGGTTCCCCGGCTGCCATGTAGGGCTGCCACACACTTTCAGGAGCTGTAATTCATGCCAGGGGTGGTCTTATTTCAAGGATAGGAAGAAATAACCCTCTTTCTCTTAAATTAAGTTTGTCAAGTGCTTTGTTATTTGTTTCTAGACATAAATAAACATTTAGACTTCTCCCTCCCACCCTCACCCTGAGTATCACAGCCCTGTCACACTGAAACATCCACCCAGAGGCATGTAAAGCTCCTCACTCCCAGCCATGCATCCCCAGGATCTGCAATGCTTCTAAGCAGAAGATCATTAGTTAAATGACTCCTTTGGAGAGCACCCAGCATTTCTCAGGCTCTGTTTCTTTTCTGCCTCCTATATTGTACGTCCTGAGGTTTCTGAGGGCTGAGGCATTGCAGAGCGGAAGGGTGAAGAAGTACCATTTCCCTGTCCCGACAGATTTCATGCAGCCTGAGAAGGGGACAATTCCCCCCACGGACCGGGGAGGCTGTTTTTCCTCCTCAGACCAAGGCTGTCACAACCGCTTGGAGGCAAATGATTGATTTTTATTTGGGGGTGGGGGGAATCCAACAAAGCTGTCTTTGAGCAGTGGAAAAGTCCCCAGCATGGGTTAGGCGTTAGTGACAATCTACCCAATATCAGGTTTCGGGCTGTTAAACCTTCGCAGCAAAGTAGAGCGTCAAAGTCAAGGAGCTCCAGAAAAAAAAAACCACCTCTGGAGACAGAGAGCTTTACCATAGCAATAAAACCTCCTAGAATCGAAGTTAAGGCATTAATAGATATAACCGTAAAAGATTATTACCACAAACATTTCATTGTGTGCTACGGCAAACTGAGCAGCAGAATAAGCTCCTCTCTCTCTGTAGGAGCTGGGAAAAGACAAGTCACTCATGAGTTGCTCTACACACAGATATAAAATGCGACGAAGCAGAGGGTAGAAGCAGACAAGCTCACAGCGGGTCAGACCTGGTTCAGCCGCCCGGGCTGAGCTGCTCCCAGCCGGCTCTCCCGGGGAGAGAAACAAGGCAGCCTAGTCCAGCCTAAGCTAATGAACAATTAAAACCATCTCTCGGCTACTCACCAAGGAGCCTGCGGGATCTCAGCGGCGATGAGCCCACTCTGCTGCCAGCCCAGCGGCCTCCAGCGAACCCAAAGCACCTGGAGGCTGCAGGCGGCAGGAGGAGCCGGGGGTGGCAGCCGGGGGCTGCCCCTTCATTCATAAAAAAGCCGCCCAGGCTGCGGGCAAACCCCCGTCCCGCTGCTCCCGGTGTGCTCGGCCGGATCCGCGAGCAGCAATTGCCATCTAGTGGTACCTGGGTTTATCGGGCCGGGGGCTCGCATGAAGTCATAGGAAAGTGTTCGGCTTTTCCCCCGAATATTTCATTCCTGCAGCTCAAGGCACACCTAATAGGGGTGGGATAGTAAAGCAGCCCATCAGGCGCCTCGGTCCTTTTTAAAAATTTTTTTTCGAGTAAATTGGGAAACCAAACTGCAGCGGGGTGGATGGGGACCGGAGGCACACAGGCACCGTCCCACTGCTGCCTGGCGGCGGGGATTTAGAAAGGAAAGCTCTGGTCTGCAAGCGACTCAAGAGCAAAACGTTATGGAAAGGGAAATCTGGGAGGATTTGGGCTCCGATGGCTGTGCACAAGCCCAGTGCAGCAGGAGCAGACCCATACATCCAAGGACTTGACCTACGTACTATACATTTACAATGGATTATTTTTTTTTCCACTCCAGATGAGCCCTGGGCTGATGCTGTAGCCTGAACGCCCATCAGTGGCCAGGGAGCGTGAGGTGCATGCCTGGAGCACGCTTGGTTTGGTTTCATCTGAAAGGAATCCAGCTGACCCGCTCCCAGGCCTGAGCTCTCCAGAACTGCTCCAGGATGCAATCCAAAGAGTAGTAAAGTGGGAAAAGCTGGGGGATTGGTTTCAGAAGCGCACCCCTGAGCCAAATTAACGTGCTGGAGCAGGCACGCCTCAGTGCTTTGGAGAAGAGGGACTTCGCTGTGTAACCGCCTCACGCCCGGAGAGCTGTTTGGCCCCTCTCCTAAGCCCCAGCAATAGGAAGGACCCAAGGGAGCTGCCTGAGATCCCAGCAGGGCCAGGGAGGGTGTCAGGGCCCTGGGGGCACTCACTGGCCTCAGGTGGGCTCCCCACCCACCTGCTGCCTGTTGGGCTGGGGGCTCCGTTTAAGCCCAGGCCTGGGTTATCAGCATTCTCCCAAGTTGTGCTGCAGGTCAACTGCTCTCCTGGAGGGACTTCAGGCTGATGTAGGCAGCCCTGGCTCTTGGCTGTACTTCGGACCAGTGTTACAGGCAGCTTTGTCACCAGCTTGGTGGTGGGACCTGTCACTACCACCCTGCTCGGTGGGACAGGGCACCCCCTACCCTGGGGTGACCCTTGCTCTTGCTGCCCCTCCTCGATGGCAATCCAAGCCACCCCAGCACAGGCATTCCAGCTCCTCAGGCCAATCCTCTCCTTCTCTCCGGATCAAGCCCAGTATGGTGTGGTGTGAAGTGATGTGTGTGACGGGCATCCAGCAGCATGGGAGCTGCTCACCAGGGTTGTCTGCAACAGCTGCATTCGTAAGGTGATGACTGGATGCGGGTCCAGGGGGTGAACTTCACGCTGTTACCCAGCTCTCTGCCATTCCTGGACCAGCCCATCCTTCCATTGTGTGGGATGTCCCTGTCCCCTGGGGGTGTAATGCTCCCATTCCCTGGCTTCCTTGAGGCACACCCAAGCGCTCCGCAGGGCAGCGAGGTGCACTTCAACAGCCAAATGGGACTGGCCTCCTCCAGGCTGCAAATGGGCTGAGCAACACGTGCATGGAACAGAACCATGCCCCAGGAGGTGAGGAGAAATGCTTGGGGCAGCGCTGTGCACAGCTGGGCTGGTCTCTGTGCTGCTGATCCACTTCAGCTTCCCGGGGATGGGGACAGCCCTGTGTGTCCCAGTGCAAGAAGCAGACACTGGATATGTGCCAGCACAATCAGAGCAAGCTGTAAATCCCCCCACTGTGACTGGAAATGCTATAGAATCATAGCTTGAAAGGGACCTTTAAAGGTCATCTAGTCCAACCCTCCTGCAATGAGCAGGGAGGGGCATCTTCAACTACATCAGGTTGCTCAGAGCCCAGTCCATCCTGGCCCTGAAAGTTTCCGGGAATGGGGAATCTACCACCTCTCTGGGCAACCTGTGCCAGTGTATCACTACCCTCATGGTAAATTTCTTCCTTTTATCTAGTCTGAATCTACCCTCTTTTCGTTTAAAACCTCTTGTCCTATCAACTGCTGATGCCCTTTTGCTCTGCTGGGAGTAACCAGCACAACTTATTCTCCTTCCAGCAGCATGTGTGGCTCCCCAAGGGAGGAGGGAAGCGGGTGCCAGGGAAGGAAGCAGCACGAGTCGGTGGACAACACCATGCCCAGGGTGGTCTGGAGCGTGCGTCAGGGGATGTGCCGCAGCAGCAGGACCCTGAGCACATACGGCAGAGCTGGAGCACTGGGAGGTTAGTGTGGAAGCTGTGTGTCCTCTTGTCTGCCTGCTGCTGTAGGGAAGCTTTTTTTTTTGTGGTGTTAGTTCCCTGGCCCAGCACTGTCTTACCCATGGTGAGGGGTGCTGCTGGGGGTCAGCCTGCTGCCATCTTGTCTCATTCAGCCCCTTCCACACACACACACGCACCAGCAGCAACTTGGCCAAACCATAACCCCTTCAAAATGTGCTGGCAAAAATGATCCACTTAGTATTTGGACAAGGGCTTGTGTCTGTGCTTATCTCAGCTATTCTGGTTGTTATGCAACTTATTATAGTGTCATTCATCTTCCGTTGAATCTTTGTGCTACTAGTTGGAAGTCCATGAAAGTGCAGTTTCGCAAAGATACTACTTGTTGACATTTGAAAGCGTAATGTCCCCCATGCAAGGAACAAAGAATAGAATGGTGTTTCTTATATGTATATGCATAAATACAGAAATATATAACCTACATTAAAATGGGGGCATGATCTGAACAACAACTTCCTCTGAACACTTAACTCCTGTTCCTCTTGTGTTAAAACATTAAATGAGTAAAATTGTTCATGTTACTCATCTGGTATTTTCCCATATTTAACTAGAGGCATGTACAAATTTTTATTACTCTTCTCTTTCATTTCAAATGAAGAGAAGGCCTATGGATTTGTTTGAAAGACACAAAAAATGGCTAACTGCAATGTATTCACTCCTAAAGATTCTTCAGTAGAAGTAGCCCACTCATATTCTGCCTGCTGGTGGCCTGTGCTTTTGGGGGTGTCTTGGCAGAGCTTTGCCTGTTGAGGACCTGCCTGAGCGCCAAGTCCAGCCGTACCTGTACAAGTGTGCAATGCCCCTGATGGCCAGCAGTAGCTGCACTGGTAGTATTAGGCAAGAAATCCCCGGGGGCTGGGTTTTTCTAGTTCACTTGCAGCTGAGTGGTAGAAACCCAATTTGTGGAGCATCAGGTTTTGCCTCTGAGAAAAATAAGGGGTTTAATGCTACTGTTGATGGAGTGGGTGTGCCTGGGCTGTAGAGATGTGATATTTTTCTATGCCAAACTGTGCCACGCTGCAGAGGGAAACAGCCCCACGGTATATATTCGCTGCAGAGTGTCTGCCACTGCCGACTTGCTCTGCTCCCTGCAGCCCATGCTCCCCTTGCTGTGGAGGTCCACGGGGAGAGCTGAGCAGGAACTACACATTAGGTAAAGGTTGTGTCACTTCTGCTCTTTGGCGTGGAAGCTGGAGAGGGCCACAACTGAGATAAAGCATGCTTGTTTTATTCAACCCACAGCAGAAAAGTCCTGCTCCCACCTTGCAGAAGGACAACTTGCCTGTGTCTTTTCCTGGCTGTGCTGGAGCTGAGAGAGGCACCACCAGCCCCATCCTCTTTCCAGCTGCACCTCTTCTCTCCTCAAAGCAGGTTACTGCTGTGGGCAGAAGCACATTCACTGGTTTCTTTCTCTTTCCCCTTATAAACGCTTTCCTCATCCCACCTTGTTTTCTTTGTTTTAGAAAGCACAACTCTAGCTCTTTACATCAATACGTTCCACTTATAAGGTCCTGAATCACTGCTGTATTAATATTAATATGAATAAATATTAGAAATTAAAGACTACCTACTTGCTTTACATTGGGAAAGCGGGGAAAAGCAGCTCTTGGTCCAGAGGCTCTCAGATGTCCGAAGCAGCCTCCTGCGTACCAACATCTGCGGCTGACGGAGCTCAGAGATGGACCCTCCCTTGGGCAAGGGTCCAGGTGGAAGTGCCCTGCTTATGCCTCCCACCCTCTAAATGGTGGACTTAACCTCCCCTGTGGTCCCCACTGAACTGGCCAACATGAAGTCTATGGCTCCTACTGCCTGTTCCTAAAAACATCGCCGGGCTGAGCACAGTCTGGCACCAGTGCTGCCAGCAGCCGTGTCCCAGGGGCAGTGTCCTTCCTTACCCATACAGGCCACCCTCTTCAACCCCTTGTTCTGCCTTTTCTTCCCAGGCTTCCTTGCACAGACACTTCCATTCGTGCCAACCTTAGTACTGGTTACAGATCACCCCAGTCCTCCTCCTGTGAATAATGTCTCCATGCCAATCAACTGCTCCAACACAGGACTTACCTTGTGATCTGTTCCAATACTCTCATCAGGACCTTCCAAAAAATAAAAGTAATTGTAATCTTTGTAATTGTAATTTTAATCCAAAAACTAAAAATAATTGTAATCTTCAGTCATACCCATCACCACAGGATGGCATGCAAGGCAACATGCTGAACATGGCAACAGCACTAGCACAGTTGTGAATTATCTTTGAAATACAAACAAAGTAATTATAAGGTGTAAAGATAGTTGCAACACGGCTGTGGCTTTAGGTGACCATCCTTTAAAAAATATTAGACATCAAAACCACTATACCAATGATAAATAGTCAGGGTTTCTACATCACCACCTATACTGCTGTTTCCCTAAGAGAGTATGACGTTTTCTGGCTTAGTGCTTCTTTTTAATGCTTTTAGCTTCTCACTCTATTTATCTGTTCCAGTTCATTAACAACCTCGTTGTAGTCACTTCATCCCAGCCCCAGTGGAGGCTCCTCCACATTCCCTAATCCTCGATATCCCCCAGCTCATGCACAACATGGGCAGACACCAGGCTGATGTATATATGTTCATACTTTACATACACATGCAGATTTTCAAGGGAATACACAGAGGCACCTGCTGGGTTACCTTAGGGAATGGGAATCCAGAGGAATTAAGCCAATATCAAATGCAGGGATTACCTTGATTTTCCATGAGCTGTACTGGGATACTCTCTCCAGTCTGGGCGAGTGGCGTTTTCAGGCCACACATAGCACATCCCCTTGAAATCCCACACTTCTCTTAGTAACATGGTATTGTTCCAACATCTTAAGCCACAAGCAATATTTGTGATTTCCCATAACCATTTACTATGATCCTTAAAATAATGTAAGCCAACAAATCAAGTATTTCTATGATTAATGTAACTAATGGGAGGTAGACCTATCTCCAGTGAGAGAAAAAGGATTTCTCTTGATTGGAGACAGATGCACCTTGCAATTAGGGGTTGGGTGGTTTTTTTCCCCTCTTTTCACTTCAGCCTGTCCCTGTTCCTCTCTTCTTCCTGACTTGAGCCCTGGCAATTGGCCTACAAGGAAAGTGCTGTGCTGCCTCTCCTTTCACATATGCACATCATGCTGACTACAAGCAAGCAAGCAAGCAAAGGCAAAGCTAAGCCAAGGAACATACATTATTTAGTGAGGTCCATCTGTCCAAAGGAAGCTGCTCTTACATTTGTCTGGTTTATTTTCTTTTAATTAATTACGTATTATCACTTGTTAACAGGTTTTTCACTAAGATTAATGTACCCGCTTAGCAAATTAATAAAATCAGATAAAGGGTTCCTGCAGTTGGTGGTTGTCAAGGCTCCCTCCTATTTCATTTAGGAATGACAGTCTGTGGGTGCTCCATTTTGGCACACGCAGGTGCCCAGTACACCCGGGCGCAGGACAGCTTGTGCAGCAGCTACTGATCTGCTCCCAGATTCCCCACTTCCCTCCAGTGCCGCTGAAAATGATGTCCCATTGCAGTCATGCTTCCTTCCCCTTTCTGCGTGAATAATTTCCAGACTCGAGAGCACCAGTTTGCTCCTCCAGACCTTGCAGCACCACGACTGCTCCCTTTTAGGGAGTTCATCCCCGGGAGCCCATCGCGTTCCCTGTCCTTCCCCCGCGTGCCTGGGACTCCCACAAGGACCGACGGCCCGGCTTGCTGCCCAGGCTGCAGACCTCTGTTACAGTCAGGGCCTCCTTCTGCATGTTTTTCCAAATTCTTTGCCCTCGTGTGGAGATCACTAGGAGGAGTGTGAAGGGTTGCTATGCTCTGAGATTTTGCATTACTCACTCAGGCTCTAGTTTGAGATAATTCCTCACTATTTCCACTCTTAACAGAGCTATTGGGGTCCTGTGGTTTCGGGGTCATCACCCGTATGTCCATTAAAAGCACCATTATTGTCATTACCCAGAGCTTCCCAATCTACAGACCCAGGCACGCCACTCCTGGCCACTGATTGTGCCATGTGGTCCCTGAGTGTCTTTGTTTCAATGCACAAGCATGGAAGCGACCCTTCCTCCATCTGAACTTTCACATGGTTCCCTAAAGCAAGTTTCTTGAGCAGCTCCTCTCCCCCAGTTTGCACAGGAGCCCCTAGACCCGCCACAGAGGGGCTCCCTGGCAGGAGGGGGATGTTACAGACCCTTGGTAAACAATACGACTTGCCCTGGGCACAGGTGTTCCCCCTCCTCACACCCATGTACTCACCAGCACCGCAATGGTCATCCCCACCTCCACCATCGCTGGGTGCAGCACCAAGGACTGGGGTGCCAGCGAGCGAGGCCCCCCTGTCCTCTGGGGCTGCCTGTGTCGGAGACAAGGAAATGCAGCTTGGACAGGTCTTCTGCTGCCTTGAGTAGTCGTCAGCTGTTGCAGGTGGCCCTTCACCTCCAAATACTGCTGTCTTCAGCTTCCATGTCTCCAGTTTTCCCTCCTTCGGGATACTTGAAAGCGATGTTGGGGCCTGCTCTCCACTGGGCAAGCAGGAAAGCAGCGGTGGGTGCCAGCCAGTGCAGCTCCAGCACCACCCTCCTGCCATCGGGCAGAGAACCTGCTCCCACTGGCTGCTGCCATCAGCATTGCCCTTCTCCGTACAGGCCACACTCAGCCTTGTCACCCGCGGTCCCTGCCGTGCTCACACACACACACTGTGCTTCAGCCAACTCGTCCCCGTTCCACATCCCTGCCCAGGAGCTGCCCCTGCACCTCCCGGGGCTGCACAAGCAGCACTTGCTCAATGTGGCTTCTCCTCTGACAGAGGGAGTCCCTTGCAGGCCACTACACAGCCCTGGCACCCTGGCCAGCATGGCCACGTCCCCACGAGGGTCCCCAACACTGTCTGGTGACCCAGCACTCCCTGGGCTCTGTGGGGAGGAAGGGGAGGGCTCTGCCCTGGTTGGGAAGCCCAGATGACACCCAGTGAGACCCCACCTTTAGCCACTGAGCTCTTAATAACTGCCAGGATGAATCCCACACGGGTCCTCCCAGGCCTTGGGGCTGTCCCCTGCTCCCAGCTCACACCCTGGCCCGTGAGTACACCGCACCAGGAGCACCCGTCCCTCAGCTGGCAGGGAACGCACTGCAGGACAGTGGCACTGCTGGGTAGGGCCACCAAGTGACCAAACCTGTCCCAGCCCTACTGACATGGCTGCAACTCCCAGGGACCTCATCAGCAGAGAGCAAAACATGATGGGAATCTTCCAAAGCATCACATGCTTTTAAAACATACCATTTTAGGCAAGAGACAAGCACTGACAAATTTTCAGTTTTATTAAAAAAATTCTAGCAGCAAAACCTGTAACAATTCCAAAAAAAAAAAAAAAAAAAAAGACCAAACCCCCAGAAGAACATGACACAGAGAGAAAGAGACAGAGATGGAGAGAGACAGGCTTGGGGTTTTCTCCACCATTCACTCAAGTTCCTTATAGCGGGCAAACATGACTCTCCTGACGGCGTCGCGGTAGGTCTCGCTGGACTGCCTCTTGCTGGGCTTCCCTTGGGCCCCCAGGCCAGGGCCCTTCTTCCTATTTTCTGCCTGAAAACAGACACAGCTTGTGTTAGTGATTTCTCCTCTTTGCTGGCTGCCCGTAAAGAAAAAGCTTCCCCCAGGTTGCTTCAGGACAGCTGACTGCTCCTGTGTGGATCCAGGAGAGGAGGAACAGCAAGTGCACTGTGTTTCTCCAAAAGCTGTTCAGGAAAAACTATTGGCCCTTTGCGGGCCACAGAAACACAGCAAACGCCCGTCGAGAATCAAACCACAGACTAAGAGGAGCATACGGTGGGCTGGGAGCGGGCAGCCAAAACAGGCAGCACTGGCAGGCGAGAGGCAGCTGTGTGCGAGCGGGGATCGAAACACAGCGAAGGAAAGTGCCAGCAAGAGAGCTGGGCTCCCGGGGAGCTGTTTGCAGTTAGCCTGCATTTGCACAAGCTCAGCTGTTCTCTCCTCTAATAGAGTTCCCGTGGGCTCTGGTAGCTCGCTTTGAATTTCAACCAGTTTTTAACGACTGGCTTTTGCAGCCAGCATCTCAATTATTCAATAATACCTGCCTAGAGTTAGCCCAGGAGAGCAGGCCCAAGGCTGAAAGTTTCTCTTGCTTTTAAGTCCGACTTACTGAATACCAGAGATGTCATCAATTAGGCTGAGAGATCAAAGTCCTGTGGGACTGAAGTGGGCACATGGCTTTGCCCAGCATGACTTGGAAGCAAGAAGAAAGCCCATCTCTAGGGCTCTTCTGGGAGGCCTTTATAGGAATTGTACAAGGGCTGTGCTTTGCAGTCAGCTCCCCATCCAGTCCACGGAGCCCTGGTCGGAGGTCAGACCTCCCAGAGCGTGTTGCTGGAGCTGGCTCTTTGACAAAGCTCATTTTATGGCCAGAAGAAACTCTCCATGAGGACTGAGCAACAGCTGGGGCTGGTTCCTGCTGTCTGCACTGAAGAGGAAATCTTGCCTTGTGTGTGTGGGCTCAAGCAAACACACGTCACGAAGCCTCAAATATTTGCCTTTAATGATATACTCGACTGCAAGCTGAATGTCGCAACGTGAGCTGCACTGCAAGCCGCCCGCCCCTCGGCGAGGCGCCGACACCAGGCAGTGAGGCAGCCAGGCCACAAACCTGCTGCCACAAGTGACCAAGTGACAGCAGCCGCAAGGGCACGGTGCTGCTCACGTGCCCCTGGACGAGGGAGAGCCATCCCTGCCCCAGGCCGCTTGTAAGATAAACCCTCTGCAGCAAATTAAGGTCCACTGGGAGACCAGTCTGTCCCAGAAGGCAGGATCTACCCAACCCTGCCTATCCCTGAAGTCCTCTGCTGATGGGGACTCTGCTCCTCATCAGATAATGTACCCCAGTATTCCCTTCCGAAATCCAAAGTCCAGAACGGCAGCGAGAGCCTCACAAGCAGAGTAGACAAACAGCCTCACGTGCCCCATGGCTTTGGCTGCGCTCACACCTCCCCAGAGCAGGGTCACCTTTACCCCCAGCTCACATGGCTGCACAGCACTGAGCTGGTGACCTGCTCAAACGCCAGTGGGCAGGTATTAATCAGATGCTCACACCCTCCCTACTCACTGTTACTCTATTCTCAGCCCCTCCAGATCCATATAAATTCTAACCTTTTTCCACCACCAACATACTTGCAGCCCCTCCCAGCCTGCAAAGTTAATTAGCACACACGTATTATTTCATCAAGTGGGCGCCGAGACTTGCAGCCTGACTCTTGTTCCGGCTGGGAACTCCCTCCAGCTGGCTTGGGAGACATTACCAGCTGAAGGACAGGGATGTGTTTTGAAAGGAAGGGAAGACTCACCTCCATGGGTGATGTTGTGCCCTGCTGGTTGTGGCCAAAGCCCTTTTTCCACCCCGTGGACTGCAA